>NC_080786.1:156091489-156458336 GCF_028018385.1 Neofelis nebulosa | reverse complement strand
GCCGACTAAAACTTCTAAAAAATACACAGCTAACTGGCGCAGTAACCATTTAACTGTAGTCGAGTTAAATTAGACTGACGTGTGTGGTCACAGCTTCGGACTACGGTTACCACTCACTTAACTCACCCTAAGTCCTATTTAGCAAACACCTTTAGATACAGGTTCAGATCAAGTGTGAAAGGCAATCTGAGCTTTTACACATACACTGAAGTCTGGAGGCGGTCAAAATTTCATTAGACACTTGTTTCTTCTACGGTGCTACATGGCAATCACTCCCCGGGACGGTGGAGAACCGTGGAATGCTAGCTACCTTTGGGCAGGTTCACTAAATTTGGTCAGTTCAGAACATTCCAAATTGAAATAGTAAGCACGTGTGTTTCTCTCTAGAAATTTTATCCTCAATATAGTCATAATCCCAATTCATAGCGAATTTATAAAAATAGCTTTTTATCCAATAATTCCAGCAAGGTAAAAATAGGAGTTTCTTTTCATATATAGCAAATGAAACAGGCCACAAGTCCGTGGGGGACCTCGGCGTATGTCCACCAGAGCACGCTCACCACGGGCCACACGCACTTTGTTGCCGTGGGCGTCTACCTCGCACTGGCAGTTTTAAGGTGCAGAAGCTTCTCTCCAATCCGTGGGCGACACAAATCAATCAGCCCCACCGGGACCCTGCTTCAACCACAGAACGAAATTAAAACTGCATAATTTTCTAGAAAATGGCAGCACTATCCTTAACTAATTAGGGGCTCACGGGGGTGTCTGTCATTCATCACATTTTTAGCGTTAAACCTTTAAAGAATCTCCTTAAAAACCCGCGCACGCACACACGCACACACACGCACACCGGAAAGTCGCCGCGCCCGCGAGGGCGCTCTCGAAGCTCACTATGAAATACAAAAGTGCATTCTTCTCCATCTACGTATAAAACATGTCAGAATAAAAGTGTGTAAAATGTTTGCTGTGCAAACTGTAAAAGTCAGGCCCGCCCCGCAGTTCTGGGCTGTGCCGGCCCTACTGCAGGGAGTCACTGTTCTCCAGGACCAGCCCGCTGATGTGGGTGGGGGCGAGCGCGGCCCCGCTGTCCCCCGTGCTGTCCCACAGACTCGTCTCGCTCTGCTCCGCCATCATGACCTGCTGTACCGCCAGGGTGGCGCCGTCCGAGGACAGAGACTGCAGGCTGTCCACGTTCATGCTCACGGGCGTGGTGATCGTCACGACGGCTCCTGCGGCAGAACGTTCAGATTAGCGCCCGCCCAGGGAGGACACTTCGTGACCCAGCCGGGTGCCGTTCACTCCTCTGACCTCGTGTCGGGGCCCCCACGCGAGTCTCTGGGACGATCGCCAGGGGTTAGGAGACGTCAGACCCTCCTCCGCTAATACGCGGCGCGAGTTCCTGGTCTGCAGGCGGTCCGTAAGGGGCTATACAGACGCGGTGTGTGCAGGGCAGAAGCAGGAGCCGCAAGGGAACAGGAGACCAGGGACGCAGGACAAGGGACAAGACGAGGAGCAATGGAGACAAAGGCAAGGGGCCAGGGTCGCAGTCGGGGAGACCGTGTGACAAGGGGAACAAGGAGACCCTGGGACACGCTGGTCCCCAGCAGCCCAGGGGGCTCACACGCTCGTCCCTGAAGGTCTCCAGGAGCAGCGACAAGTGACGACGGCAGCGGGAGACAGTGTCGGGCGGTTAGAATGTGGGAAACGCTTTTAAAGAGATTCACTCATCCGTCCTTGCCCCCGCACAGTACGTCACGTCATGTCACAGATGCGCTGGGAGCATATACGGGAGACTGGTGATAAGGACGCTTTCTGGAGAAGATCAGAAGCCAAGACGGGGCAGAAACTTACTGGTCACTGGCAAGTCTTGCTTGAACTTCTCCCCCAATACACAGGCACTGCCTTTTCCAAGGCCGGAAGGAGGAAGAGAAACCTAATACTAATCCTAAGTAATTTGGATTAAAAGACAAAACAAGAACTGAAAATATAAATTACTTAAACCTAAGGCCACCGCATATCAAAACCCAAACGATGAAGCTTCAAATGCACACACCGGCCCTCAAGGAACAGAACGAAGCGCGACGCACAGCCCGCTGCGAGGGGCCCGTCCCAACCGCGAGGCCGGCACATCTGTGGACAGCCCGGCTCGTCCGTTCGGTGGAGGGAGGTCCGCACGGGCGGCAGGAGACAATCCAGCCCCGGGGAAGAACCAGCTGGAAAGATCGGAAGACGATGCCCAGGCCGGGCGGGTGGAGGGGCGTGGGGGTGGGGTGCCACCCGAGGTCCGGCCTTGGTTGCGGGTGGTCTGCCCAGGGCTGAGCACCGCTGGTCACCAAACGAGGGCCGATCACCGAGCAGGGCACGAGAGGGTCCCTTCAGGGCTGGAACAGAGCTCGGGAGCCTTGCCCCCGTGCAAAAGCACCCGCCCCCAGCAAGGTGGCATTCACAAGGCCTGCCATCCAGTCCAGGATCACCAGGCAGGAAAACCACCCACAGGGAGCAGAAAACCGGGTCACCGGAAACCAGCCTGGGGCTGACAGATGTTAGCACCAGCAGAGGAGGCCATCAAAGCGGTTGTTGTGACTGTATGCTACGAAGGAGAGCCAGGAGCGCCGCCAAAGACTGTCCCGAACTTCCGGAAACGTGCACTAGGATGTCTACCCCGAGACACGCCCGTGGTGGGACCGGTGGCAGCTTAACCACGGGAGAAAAGGTTAGCGAAGCCCCAACACAGACGTGGAAACTATCAAAACGGAAACGAGAGACGGAATCCCAAACCCTAGAAAGAACAGCAGGACAGACGGGGACCTGGGGGCCCGGAGGGGGCGGGGCGGGGGGGGGGGGGTCGTCAGAAAGTGTTTGAAGACGTAAGGGCCGCGAACTTTCCTCGGGAACAGCAAACTGCTGAGAAAAACAGGAAGAACGAGACAGTGGAGACGGGCTGGGAACACCACCTACACACCGAGGACCACACACACCCAGACAGTCCACACCTGGGCAAGGCGTGCCCACGGAAAGGTGCTTACGGAGCATGCGGGGACGGGGGCCTGTGATGAGGGAGAGGGACACCGTCAGAGGGGACCAGCCACGGGGGCTCACAGGGCAAAGGGGTGAGATGCCAGGTGGTGGGGCCGGCAGAGCTCCATCCTGAGCTCCGAGCTCCCAGGGAAAAGAAACACGAAAAGGGGCAAAAGGGCAGAACGCACAGGACACCGGGCCTCCCAGACGCACCGCGCTCCGTACACGATGCCTCCCTCACGCGTCACGCGCGAAACACGGCAGCCGCCGCGACCCAAGGCTCACGGCTGCCGCCGCAGTCGAGGCCGTCCCTGTCCACACCCCTGCTGCCCCCAAGCAGCCAGGCCCTCCCCCAGCCTCTGGGCCCCCCCCCCCATCCCTGTCCCCACCGCCCCCCCAGCCCCCGCGAGGCCCACCTTCCGACACGGCCAGCTCGCTGGGCGGCGGCTGTGCAGCTCCCGAGGCGATGGAGTCGGGCCAAAACCTCTGGACCGGTCTGTTCTGAGCTGTCTTCTTCTTAGTTTTTGGGGTTTCCGCGCAACTAGAATCCAACATGGGCTGAAGAATCCGCCTTCTGGCGTTGATGAACCTGGGTGTGAAGGGCGACACCACAAGCGGTCGCTGGGACGGCAAACGCCCCCACAGGGGAGGCGTCGGAGCACCTCTCCCCGGGCCCAGCGCACACGGATGGCAGGTGGGGCGCCGGTGTCCCCCAGGGAGGGGGCCGGGGAGCGGCCACACCGCACACCCGGGGGTCCTGTCCCGCCCTGACCTCGTGGTCACCTCCAAGCACGGCTCCGGGACCAGACCCGCGACCCTGCACGCCGCTCACGACGGGCTAGTCCCAGAGGAACTAAGTTCCCAGGTCACTAGCCGCCCCCACCACGAGGCAGCTCAGAAGCGACCCACCACCCCCACGGGGACCCGACACCTGACCCCGCACGCGCACAACCACTGCTGTGGGAGCCTGAGGTCGGCAGGGCAGGCGGCTCGTAACGTGTGGACGGAAAGCCTGCACCCCCGCCGGCACCCGGGAGGGAGCTCTGTCTCCCCGCGCGCCCCCACCTGCTGTGACCGCAGCCTGCGGGACGCCCACGGCCGCTGGCGAGCTGGGACCGCACGCCCCGACCGGGCCACGGCCGCACTGGCCGGGCCTCCTCCGGGAGGACAGCGACAGGGGCTCACCTCTCGCCGCAGCCCAGCCTGCTAGCCCCCGCAGCGGGACCCTGACAGCAAGAGAAAGCCAAGCACCAGCGGCCACGCGGGCTCCACTTCTGTCCCGGTGCTGTGGCACCACACGCTGCTCTCGGTGCCCCCGACACAGAGCAGAGCCGGGCCCGGACCAGTGACAAGGTCACTTAGCGTTAAAATCCTAACGGTCCTGGGCGCCCGGCTGGCCCGCTCGTGATCTCAGGTCGTGAATTCGAACCCCACGTTGGGGGTAGAGATTACTCAAATACGGTTTAAAAAATATGACCCTCGCATTCGAAACCATCTACAATTGCAGGAAGATACGCTCTAAAAACAGAAACAAGCAGGAGCGCCTGGGTGGCTCTGTCGGTTAAGCGTCCGACGTCGGCTCAGGCCATGATCTCACGGTTCGTGGGTTCGAGCCCCGTGTCGGGCTCTGTGCTGATGGCTCGGAGCCTGGAGCCTGCTTCCGATTCTGTCTGTCTGTCTGTCTCTCTCTCTCTGCCCCTCCCCTGCTCGTGCTCTGTTTCTCTCTCAAAAACAAACATTAACCAAAATTAAAAAAAAAATAAAATAAAATAAAAGTTGAGGTCAAACCTTCTAGACAAGACAATTCTGCTAACAGAGCTCAAGGAAGTCAACCCTGAAGAAAAGTGGGAAGGCCGGGCAGCGGCAAAAGCATCACAACGTGCAAACAAGTGTCTCTAACATTCACCCCCAACGAATCGACCACTGGTGGGACCGAACCGAGACAGGACGTGTCACACGAGGGGACAGGAGGAAACGGAGCGTGTCCTGGGCCGTCACGAACGTCACAGCGACAACACGTGTGAAACCTCCGTTTCTGCTAACGGCATTTCAAGATTCCACAGGAGACAGTTCGAGGACTATGGTCTATCACCGGCTCCCAAAACCGCAACAATGGCCCACAGCAGGATACCAGAGATGTTTGGTGCGGTCCCTGAGCACACGTCCCGCACAGACGACTGCGTATGCCGGGAGACCCCGTCACGTACCCCGGAGCCCACCTGACCTTCAGGTGTAAGCTCTAACGGTATTTCCGACTGATAGCACGTGTGCTCTCTTCTCTTCTACACGGGCCCGTTCTGGAAGCTGGACTCGTGTCCACACGTGCGCGCGTGAACACAAAGGACACAAGTGACAGGCGCACAGAACGGAAGTGCGCCCCTGGAGCCCAGCACCATTGCTGACGGGAGCAGCCCTGATTTCCGGGACACGCGGTCAGGGCTCAGGCGTCCACGACAGTACGTGACACCGGGGTTAGAACAGGAGGACGTGTCATCAACGAAGTCGACCTGTCCCAGGCGTGTCCCTCGTAGGGCCCCGAGGTCCCCACAGGACCCCGCTGCGGGTGGGACCACCACCTGGACCCCCACTCAGAGCTGAACAAAGTGGCACAAGGCTCCCAAAGGTGGGAGAGCCACAGGGGGTGCCCCCGAGGTCAGGATGCCTCGTGGCGGCCGTCACCGCCCGGAGAAGGTTACCCACGAAAACAGGCCATCGGCACTGAGCGTGGGGGCTCGGGGCGAGAAACACGGCGGAGACACGCGAGTCCAACTGCACAAGCAGCGTGTGGGCCGAGGGTCCACCGCGAGGGCCACTGATCCCCGAAAGCTGAGAGCGTGTGCTGATCTCTTCCCAAGCCTCCCGCCACCGATCCCAGTCCTGACGACAGCGCTGCTGGTCACAAGAACTCCGGAATCTTCAGCCAAATTCCGCTATTTATTAGCGTCCGTACTTTCAAGGGTTCTATCGCGCTGACTGACACGACCTCGGGGAGCGGGCGCATCTTACCAGTTGTTAACTTGGAGCAGTGTCAAATTTGTCTGAGCAGCGATCTGTTTTTTCTCATCTTCTGTCGGGTAGGGGTGCTACGAACAAGAAGAAAAGTTACCGTGAACCTCGGTGTTTACACAGGAAGTCCGGCTTCTCTGGGTAGACGAGAAACGCGTGAACAGTCCTTAGTAAGAACCGCTAAGTAGTGGGGCGCCTGGGCGGGCGGGTCAGTGGGTTCAGCGTCCAACTCCCGATTTTGGCTCAGGTGGTGATCTCACGGTTTGTGAGCCTGAGCCCCGAGTCAGGCTGACGGTGTGGAGCCCGCTTGCAATTCTCTCCCTGTCCCTCCCTCTCGGCCCCTCCCCCTGCGTGCGTGCTCTCTCTCTCTCTCTGTCTCTCTCTCTGAAAATAAATAAACATTAACGAAACGACTGGTGAGCAGCGACAGTGTTCTGCTAAAGCGCCTTCAGCCTCACAGACTTGTCTTAGAAACGTCCCGCACAGAATGCAGCGTCTCCCGGAGCCGCTCAGCGCCAACGCGGCGGTTGGGGCACAGACAAAGGCGGGCTGCGACAGCCGGAGGCTCACAGACGGCACGAGTGGCGCCCCCACCGCCAGGAGCTGCGGCCACCGCGGGGGTCACTGTCCCAACCACGTGATACGGCCGCTAATTTAGGGACCGCCCCGCCGAGCGTACGTTAGGAGCACACGCGCGGCCACAGGCTTGAGCTCTGACCCGGCCAGGCGGCACGGACATCAGGCTGCGCGTCCTCCAGGGAACCGCTTTCCTCGGTCACTTCTGAGACACGGCGGTCATCCCCCTTCTACAGATGAGGAAACTGAGGCAGGAGGGCACACGCGCTCCCCATCCGACGGCTGGGTAAACGGGAGGGCGCGGGGAAGGGGCAGGGCAGGCTGTTCCAGGCCCGTCCCGCGGGGTGACACGTTTCTGTCACAGGTATCGTGAGGAGACACCGACAAGGGGCGGCGCGGACGGCTTTTCGGGAGCCGCCCCGCTAGGTCGGCGTGCGCGGTCAGCGGACCGAGCCACCGCTGGGGATGCACGGGTCTGCTACGTCACTCCTTCCCTTGTGATTAGTACCTTTCACTTAAAAAAAAGCAGCATTAAACCAGAAGTACGTATCAAAAGTCACAGAGGTCCCAAAGGAAGGTAATTCCCACCTACGGCACAAACGGTTTCTCCAAGACTGATTACCGTCCGCACGCAGAAACCGTGAAGACGTTTACTCTCAGACCTACGTGCACCCACGTCCCTTGTGGACGCCCCGGGGCCCCGGAGAGCACACGGGGGCAGAGGCTCCCGTGAGTATCACTCGGTGGGCGGGAGTCACGCCGGTGGGGTGCCACGTTCACCCCCACCCCCCCCCGCGTGCCTGCTTCCTCAGACGACGGCGGTTCAATCGGTCGGCCCATAGCACACGGCCGGAGGTAGAGGCCGTGCAAATGCAAATACCGTTCTTGCGGGGCGCCTGGGGGGTTCGGTGAGTTTCAGGCCCGACTCTTGATTTCGGCTCGGGTCATGATCTCAGGGTTCGTGGGTTCGAGTCCCGCGTTGGGCTCTGAGCTGAAAGAGCAGAGCCTGCTTGGGACTCTCTCTCTCTCTCTCTGCCTTTCCCTCATTCTCTCTCTTTCTCTCTCTCAAAATAAATAAACTTAAAAAAATAATAAATAGAAGCTGATAAAATCAAAGGGGGCAGGAAACCTAAGTGCTTTCACCAAAAACAAAAGAAAAGACAAAGAAAGCCATCACACAGCAGAAAACGCTATCCTAGCGTATTGGGAACACCACCGGAGAGGATGCGATTTCCGAGACATGAGGGCGAGAGAGACAGAAAATGCTTCATGGGGGGAAACAAAGGAACATTTTACTTCAACCTTATCACAGGGTTTACTGTTTCACAAATCATTATGTTAAAGGAAACTTAAAAGAAAAACACCGATTCAACCACCCGTCTGTAGCGTGACGACCACGCATCGGCTGTGAGATCACAGTGGGCTCAGACGTGGGTACGTCCCACCCTCAGTCCCTGCCACCTGCCCGAACCTTCCTGGCGCCCCAGCCGTCGCTGCCGACTTGACCAGCTGTGTAACCGTCCGGCAGACGGCAGACGGGTGTGTCCTAAACCCCACGCCCAGCCTTCGCGTCGGGATACCCAACATCGCTGTGCCCGTCATCCATAAAGCCTCTCCTCTTGACGTGAAACCTTTCGGGACACGTTTCCAGGTGTGGCCACGCCGCTCAGAGACAGCACTGTCCTCTCTGACACGTGTTGCCGTGTCCTGCAGGCGGGGGTGGCTAGCGGAGAACAGGACAGCAGAGCAGGAGGGAAGCGGGGGCCCGGCTCCCTCAGGGCCTTCCCTCCAGGAAAGGGAGAGGGGTCCTGCCCCCCTCCCCGCCCCGGCTGCTCAGCGGCATCACATGCCGGTTCAAAGCCTCGAGCCGGCTGCTACTTTGGACTGTCACCTCCCGGGTAGGGAGCCTGACGCCAGTCAGAGAAAAGGGGGTGCCACCCGGCCGCGGCAAGGGCCAAACCCCAGAAGACGCGGGATGACCGAGATGGACGCTGGCCTCATGGCTCACAGCCGGGGTGAGGACGGAGACCGGTCCCGGGAACAAACGCAGGCCGCGGGCCCAGGCAGCGGGCTTCCCGAACGGTGGATGCAGGGAAAGGGCGCGAGGGGCCCTGGGTCCGACAGGCACCTCGCTGACAAGCACGGCGCACTGGGATGCGGACGGGGAGCGCGGGGCAGGGAGGAAGAGGCCGGGCAACCAAAGGCACGAGCAGGCGCCCATGGCAGTGACGGAGAGGGGCAGAGCCAGCCCACGGGCACGGCGATCGGGGGCGCGGGCGCTCCGTGTGGTCGCGTGGAGGCCGGGGCCGCAGGGGCAGGGGGCGCGTGCACCAGAGAAAACAAGCCGGGATGAAGGCACCCGGCCGCGAAGCTGGTTCCCGAGGCTTCCGGGCGGCTCCCTGCTGGACCTCCCGACCTCCTGTCCCTCCTCACTACACAAAGGCCCCTCCTTCCGCCGGACGTGGCTGTTAACGCAGCACGTGGTGTCCACTTTCCCACCTCGGTCTCGCCACACGCTCCCCCGAAAGCCAACCTGGTCGCTCCTGGTCCTGGCCAGCAGGCTGGGCGGTCACTCCTGGAAGCTGCTCCGGGCCACACGCCTCCCGCAGGTTCAGGGGCACGCGGGCTGAGGGTGTCCCCCGCTGAACGGAGCAGCGAGTATGTGCTTCCCGGGAGGGGCCACCTTGCGGAGACGACGCGGCCGTGACCCAGGGGAGGAAACAGGCGCACACACACAACGTGGATGGGCGGGCGCTGTCTGTGGGCCCCACTCTGTGTCACGTGCCCCCCCCCCCCCCCCCCCCCCCCCGTCCACATCGCCATCTTCGACCTTCCCACCTCTTCCTTCCAAGTCCAATACGTGCGACATCGCGCCGCCTGCCCGGGTTTTGCCCCGGCCCAGCCTCTGCCTGCCCGCCTCCCTAACTGACCTCACCCCACCTCACCCCGTCATCACTCACGGGGAGCTGGCTCTCGCGCACGCACGGGACTGACGTGAGCGGAAGGTATTCCCTTTTCACCAGGGGTGCCCTCCTGTTTAAGTCACTCGAGGGGGTGACCTCCGGGTTTTGGTAACCCTCCTTCCGTCCCGTACTCCACCCCGACGTTTAGACGGTCGACAAAAGACCGATACTTCACGCCGGGCCTGCTCGCGCAGACCAGCACATCTTTTCCGGGAAGCGCGCCAGAAAGCGAGCAGCTCGGGGCGCGGCTAGCGGTGCGGTCACTTGCGTCCTTACCCCTATGTGCTGGAAGAGCCAAGATCTCATCACGTTGGTGGCATGCTTCGGCAAAACGCCCCTTTTATTCTTGGATGAGCCGTCATCTTGATGCAAGATGCTGAGATCTTGGTTTAACTGTAACTGGAGCTTTTAAACAATTGAAAAGAAATGTTAGAAAGCACAGAAAATTATGACACGTCCAAGTGGCTCAGGACTTCGGGCGGAGACCACAGCCAAAGATCTACGGGTAAATGACTTGTCGACAGCAGGGGCACGTGCACTGGGGCGGGTGCAGGCTATTCGGGGCGGGAGGAGGATCCCGGGGCATTGTGGCCACGGGCACGGCTGTCTCGCTGTCAGTGGCCCCTCATCTGGCGAGGCAGGTGACACGGGCACCGACAGGTCCCCGGGGTCGCTCCCCTGTCGACATGCCAACCCCACGGCCCTCTCATCCACTGCCCGTTTTCGCCTTGCATCCTCTGGTAAGGGACGTGACAGAACCCCGCTCGCCCAGCCGAGAGAGCTGTCAGGCAATCAACGAGAACGGGCAGGAAGGCTTGAGGGCTGGAGACGGCCCGTCGGCCGAGCAGGGGGCAAAGGCACACACAGGAGCAGACAGAAGCATCACAGAGCGAGGGACGAGGGACTGCCGGCGGCCCAGACGCCTCCGCAGCCACGACAGATGCCCCCACCCCCCACGGAGAGCAGGGAACACGCTCTGTCCGCTGCCTTTCAAAAGGAAGGACGGGCAGGGCACCGCGAATGTCCTGCACACAAACGAAAGAGAGATCTGATGTCTGTAAGGACAGGCCTCAGGCCCCGGCAGGTCCCAAGAGCCGCACCTGATGCCCAGCACGCCCGTGGGGACGGTGTCATCAGTGCTCACGACACGGGCAGGGGACGAAAGCGATCACCACTCACCAGGGCCTCACACACACACAGCAGAGACCTCTCTACTGTTACACTTGAATTTAGAACTTATGTATGAAACGGACTCCACAAGAAAACGAACATCAACTTCAATGTGATGCATTCATAGACACAGTTGATTCACCATGACCTGAGCCGAAGTTAGATGCTTAACGGACTGGAGCACCCAGGCGCCCCCACAGACACAGCTTAAAGGATTTGGAACTCGGGGCACCTGGGTGGCTCAGTCGGTCAAGCGTCCAACTTCGGCTCAAATCATGATCTCACTGTTCATGAGTTCAAGCCCCGCGTCGGGCTCTGTGCTGACAGCTCAGAGCCGGGAGCCTGCTTTGCATTCTATGTCTCCCTCTCTCTCTCTGCTCCTGCTCTGCTCGTGCTCTCTCTCTCTCTCTCTCTCTCAAATATAAACATTGAAAATTTTTGAAAAAAAAGAAAGGATTTGGAACTTTATTTTGGAGAGGTCACCGTATTATCTGTGCTTCCTCTGGATTTATATCACTTTGGATACATTCTTTAAGAGCCTCAACAATATCATCTAAACAGAATTTATGACTTAAAGGAGACGTTAAGACACCGACTGTACCTAAAATATCTTAAAACTAAAGATTGTTATCCAGGGCATAAGAGTTTTCGGAAACAGGTTTCCTTGTCGGAGGCTGAAAGCGGGTGGTGTCGAGCGCCCTCTCCGTGCTCCTACGTGTACACAGGGAAGAGTGGGAAGTGAACTTCCAGTATGAGTTCCCAAGCACCAGGGGCCACACTTTAGCTTGTCGCCTTATTTGTCTCAATTAACGTGTCATGTTCCTCATGAAGCTTGACAGGGGCTCAGGGTCGCTTTTCTTGCGCAGGGCTGAAGCAACTGTGGACTCAAAAATAGGCCAAGTGACGGCTGGCCGTGTGACTGGACCCCACGGATGGCGTCAACGGGGTCTGAGAGGGCCGGCGAGGCTGCGTGAGGAAGCAGACCGAGGGCCTCGGAACAGAGCAGCCGCTGGCCCTGCGGGGCTCCAGCAAGGCCAGGGACTGGACAGGAGGGGGGTGAAAAGCCTAGGAAACTGGCCGGAAGTTTGCTCAGGAAGCAGAGAGAGCCCCGGACCCTCCCCGTCATTCTCCGCAGATGACCCATCTGTCCCCCGGCCCGCAGGAGACGGAGGACGTGTTGAGCGCAGCTGGACGGTGGGAGTGAAGGGCAAGGAAAGCCTCCACACGACACGGGAGACCCCAGCCCGTCCCCGCCCCTGCCGCCAGGCCTGTGCCCCGAGCGAGAAATCTGAGAGTCCTTCTCTGGAGTCTTCTTCCCGAGTGAAGACGACGCTCCGAGGCCGGCCAACGGAGAGGCCCGCTTGCCACGGCCCACGGCCCACGCCCCACACGCACCCAGTGGCTTCCTAGCGGCTCAGGTTCCGAGGACAGGCAACTGTCCCCAAATATCTGAAATCCTCCATCTCATGGAACTGGACAGGACTGTGCTGACGAAATTATTCGGGCAGAGAAAAGACAGACATCATATGACCTCACCCGTATGAGGACTTTAAGAGACAAAACAGGTGAACCGAAGGGAAGCCAGAATAACATAAAAATAGGAAGAGGGAGGGGCGCCTGGGTGGCGCAGTCAGTTAAGCGTCCGACTTCAGCCAGGTCACGATCTCGCGGTCCGTGAGTTCGAGCCCCGCGCCAGGCTCTGGGCTGATGGCTCGGAGCCTGGAGCCTCTTTCCGATTCTACGTCTCCCTCTCTCTCTGCCCCTCCCCCGTTCATGCTCTGTCTCTCTCTGTCCCAAAAATAAATAAAAAACGTTGAAAAAAAAAAACAGGAAGGGGGACAAAACAGAAGAGACTCTTAAATACAGAGGACAAACAGAGGGCTGCTGGAGGGGCTGTGGGAGGGGCGATGGGCTAAATGGGGGAGGGCGCATTAGGGAATCTCCTCCTGAAATCACTGGTGCACCACATGCTAACTAACTGGGATGTCAATTAAACATAAAATATTGATAATAATTTAAAACATAAGTGAAAGTCTCCATCACAA
The DNA here is from genome assembly GCF_028018385.1 of Neofelis nebulosa. Classification (NCBI taxonomy): domain Eukaryota; kingdom Metazoa; phylum Chordata; class Mammalia; order Carnivora; family Felidae; genus Neofelis; species Neofelis nebulosa. The sequence goes on along the minus strand of NC_080786.1, from coordinate 156,445,558 downwards.
AAAGCAGACACCAGCGTGAACGAACGTTGAGGCGCAGAGGGAAGAGCGAGAACACAGCAGCTAAAGACAACTGCAGCCACCCTTGGGCCAAAAACGGGAGCTTCAACGCAAAGCACAGAGGCCGAGGAAGGGTCTGGAAAATCCCTGCTCTGCTGAACACTTTGAACTTCGAGGACGGGCGGAAGGCGGTGGGGGGAGGGGGCGCGGAGAGAAAAGTAAGTCTCTGAGAACGAGACAACGGGAGCACAAACACACAGAAGTCCAGAGACTCTGTTCGGAGGGTCTGATGCTCAGTTAGCAAAGGCTCTAGAAAGAGACTGTGCGTGCCGGGGAGGGGGCAGGGCCATCTCGGGAGACTCCGAGCACACGTCCCCGACTCAAGGACACGAGGTTTCGGGAAGGCGCTGCAGCAGCACGGAGGAGAGAAGCATCCGACGGGAGACAGAAGACGCTGGCCTCCTCCCCAGGCGATGTGGCCACGAGGGCACAGAGACGCCGTGGCCTCCAGCCCCGGTGACAGTCACCTGCATCCCGGAACCGCACTTGGACACAGATTGCATCACGAGACCGAAATAAAGTCATTCTCAGGTTTGCAAAGTCTCAACAAAATGTACCTCCCAGCATATTTCCTCTGGATGTCTTCACAGTGGGGAATAAAGCTAAGAAGAAACCAGAGGGTATACGCTGCAAGAGAGGGGACTCCTGAAGGTGATGTCAAAGGAAAGTTCAAGAACATGCCCTGTGCCTGGCCCAGAGACGAGCCCCTGCGAGCAGGAGACGGAGAGCTTCTGGGGGCACACAGCTCCGATGTGCCTTCTGGAAGGCAGGGCGTAGGGGGATCAGCATGAGGGTGTCAGCCACGGCCCCACAAGCACTCGGCCAGGGGACTCAGCAATGCAGCGGTTCACTTGGGCAGAAGCAAACACGTGACCCAGAAAAGTGCTGTGATCACAGTTACACACTCAGCTCGGCACAGACCCGTATTTACACAGTCAGGGTAACATTAACACCGAGCAGGGGTGTGGCCACAAGGCCAAACACACAGGGAAGATGGGGGAAAGCCAGAGCGAGCAGGGGCTCCTGCCACGACAACGAGCCCAAAGCAGGTGTGTAAGGGGTGACTTAGTGTTTAGAAACGGGGAGGAAGACAGCAGAAGGAACGACTGTAAGATCAGGCAGCAGGTGCCTGACACGAGAGGTGGGAACAGCAGGCGGGAAAGGCGGTGGTTTGCTCCAAGCCTCTCAGCACCCTTGACGCTGAGCTGGGCACGCAGCTCGAGATCAACTTGATTTTTATATCAAAGCAAAGTGAGTTAGAGAGTAGAATGGAGGCAAAAAACCTTGTCACAGGCCAACCAATAGCAAAACCCTAAAATATACAAATAACGATCGTACAAATAGACTCTCCCAGGAAAGGAGAGGAGATCAATGAAATCCCCTGGTTACTTCTCTTTTCTCAAAAAAATGTTTTTAGGGGCGCCTGGGTGGCTCAGTCGGCTGGGTGTCGGAGTTCGGCTCAGGTCATGATCTCGTGGTCTGTGAGTTCGAGCCCCGCGTCGGGCTCTGTGCTGACAGCTCGGAGCCTGGAGCCTGCTTCGGATTCTGTGTCTCCCTCTCTCTCTGCCCCTCCCCTGTTCACTCTCTATGTGTCTCTCAAAAATAAATTTTAAAAATGTTAGGGGCGCCTGGGTGGCTCAGTCGGCTGGGTGTCGGAGTTCGGCTCAGGTCGTGATGTCGCGGTCTGTGAGTTCGAGCCCTGCGTCGGGCTCTGTGCTGACAGCTCGGGGTCTGGACCTGCTTCGGATTCTGTGTCTCCCTCTCTCTCTGCCCCTCCCCTGCTCATACTCTGTCTCTCTCTGTCTCTCAAAAACAAATAAATGTTAAAAAATTAAAAAAAAAAAAAAACACTTTTAGAAGTATAAACACCTTTCCATAGAGACGCCTTACGAAGAGGGCAAATCCCACCTCCTGACGGGCACTAAGTCAGAACGCGGCCCATGGTGGCGGACTCTCTCCTGGGCGAGTGTGGCCGTGTTAAAATCCCCCGTGTGTGCACCCGAGACCCAGACAGACACTGGGCAGGACGGGGCATAGGGGGCAGCACGGGGGCGAGCGTTATGAGGGCTCAGCCGTGACGGCCACCGCACTGCCGCTGAGATTCACCTGGGGGTCATACTGGCCAGAGCAACCACGTGAGCCGTGACAGTCACCGAACGAACCGTGACAGTTTCCGACACAAGAACAGACCCCGTCATCGGTAAGTTGTCACCCTGATTATCTGCAGCCCAGAAAGAACCAGCCCCACCCCCCCCCCCAAAAAAAAAGAAAGAAAAGAGCCCAGAGCAGCCCAAATAGCTACAAAAAAAAAAAAAAAAATTGAATGCACCACGTACAGGCTTCATCCAAAGCACCTGCACCCAAGCCCTCGGTCAATCTGGTCACTCCTCTGTCAGAAACCCGGGCAGCCCGTGTCTCTGGCCTCCCAGCCCTGCTGACCTAGAAGCCATACATGGAGGAGGGTGGCAGGGAGGGGACAGGCGCACGGTGGGCTGCAGGGCCACGAGGACCGGAACAGAAACAGCTCACAGGCAGCAAGAAAGGGGGCCGTGTTCGCCAGCCCACCTCATGGGGCTGGGGGCGTCACAGGCGAGAGTCTGTGTGAGAAGGGGTTGCGCTGAAACACACATTTGCTAGTTAAACTAGTCCTCTGTGTGTCTAAGAAAATTCAGTTAAGCAGCAACTTCCTTCTTAAGCATCAGGACAAATAAACCTCTACTCTAGAAGGAAGAGAGCGGACTCTAAGGTGTCTTTCTCTGAGAGCGGTTCACGCTGGCACTGGGACGCGCTCTGCCGACCGGGCGCCGCCCGTGTTCACGGCTGTGGCACATGGGGAGCTCCAGGGACAGCGGGCTGGATGGGGAGCCCAGGGACAATGCTGCTGGGGTCTAGCTCCTCCTCTACCCCTCGCGGGCCCAGATGACAAGGCCCCCAAGCCCAGCCCAGCCCAGCTCTGCCCGTGAAGTGAGAGGCGGCAAGTCCCGGATGGGCCGGGCCAGCTCCCGCCGCCCAGGCCCTCTCGCATCTGCTACCTGATTAAGGGAAACACGAACGTCTCCAAGGCTGGGCTGCCAGTTGTCAGTAAGGCTGCAGGAAACATCCGTGCTTCCAGGAAACAACGAATCTACGTTCTTAGTGTGAGCTGCTAACAGAAACATGGTCTTTCTGATTTAAACCGAGCTGCGTGTAAATAACAAGACTGTACGTGTACGTGTGTGTGTGTGTGTGTGTGTGTGTGTGTGTGTGTCTCCCCACAACTTAAAGGGGGGCGGGCAGTCCAACAAGTTCAGCCTCCCCTACCACAAGGGCACGGAGGGCGCAGGTCGACTGCAAGGTCACGGCGCGGAACAGCATTTCCACCTGCTGCTTCTGCCCCTGAAGTGGCCTCCTGTGCTCTCGAAGCTGGTGTTCCCCAGGAGGCGGGGGGCCAAGTGGGGGGCGGCGCCTCACTGGGCGCCTTGGAGCAGGGGAGGGGCAGCCCCTGCTCAGTTCTCCCCTCCGGTGGGTGGGCGGATGTGAAGCACGCACCCTGGCCACCCCACCGGCCACCGGAGGGCGAGCCTGAAGCGGTGCTCTGGCCCATCAGGTGCTCAGCAGGAAGGCCTCCGCAGGGTCTGAAAGACCTGCCTGCTGGGTCCGCTGTGGACCTCCACGGGGGTGGGAAGAGTGCGTCTACGCTGCCTCAAGTCTCCGGATCCAGAGACAACTACACCACCCGATGCTAAACTGGAAAACGGGGTTGCTTCGCGGAAGGGGTTATGGAGGACCTTTCTGCCGCTTCTTCGGACTTTCTGGACTCTGCAACTTTCTTACGGTAAAGGAAACGGGGAGTAAAACGAGAAACGGGGCTGACACTGAGCTGAACTGGGGACCGGCACGGTCTTCAGGCAGAGGAACACCCACGCCTGGCTCTCCCGTGCCCGCACGGCCCCGCTCGCCCTCAAGCCCTCCCCCCGGAATGGCACACGCACCTGGGAGTTCTGGATCCTGATGGTGCCGGGCGACAGGGCTTGTGTCACCACCTGGCCTTGAGGAGTGACAACCGTGACGGGCTGATACACCGTGCCACCTCAGGAAGGAAGAGATCAAAACGCTCTTGAGTCTCAGTGATATAAAACCACATTCTCAATACGCTCAACGTACATCACGAAAGGAAAGCAAATCTGTGGTGTGACGAGGTTTTTAAGCCATGTCGAACGATCAATACCCCGCTGGCGGACTTGTCACTATAAACTATTAAAACGACCCTCCCGGACGAGCCGCGCCCCGGGAGGGGGGCGGGGGGCGGGGCACCGGGCAAGGGGCAGCGAGGCGTCCCATCGCCACGGCGCTGTCAGCCGCCGTCAGCCGCCGTCAGCCGGGGCGGATGCTCCAATTCCCTTTCTTTTGCTCCGTTTCCCCCTCGATCAGCACACGTGAAAGGACTTGGCCAAGGGGGCGAAGGAGTTTTCATCACAGTATTTTGTTGCTCGAACGTGCTTCCATCCTCCTTTGGAAGCTTCCCTTCGCACTACCCTGTGAGGGTTTCCCCCGCCCTGCGCGCCCCGCCTCCATCCTCACGATGGCTTTGTATCTGCGATGCTGGAGACGCACCAGGGACCCGCAGACTCTGTCCCCTCCCCGCGATGATTTCTGCCGTGCAAGTAACACCAAGGCTAAGAGGGAGTTTTGTTTGTTTGTCAAACATTAAGGGCACGACTTAAGGTTTCCCAGATGCCGCCAAGAGTACAGTTAAAAACTACGTTATCTGCAAATCACAACTCAGTTTCTGCTACATGTTTTCCACTCCCAGATAAAGCCCTTCTTCCCCGAAGTTTTTGGTCGGGACGCACAAGGCGCATAGCCCATCTGTCACTGAGAATGGAAACAAGAGACGGGCCTTCGATTCTAAGAGGTCTAGTTTTCCACCCCGGTCTCAGGAACCGGCGTTAACCAGCGATTGCACCGACGCGCTTCTCCGTTCTCATATAAAGGACTTTTGCACAAAAGCTCAAGGAAAGAGTGTCCTTTTCTCCGTCAGCATACCTGCCACTGTTGCCATGGTGACGTTCCCCTGCTGCAGCGCGGATGCGGGCACCACGATTCCTTGGGGGCTGAGGGTGCCTGAGATGGCACTCTGAATCTGCTGTGAGTCAAAAACACACGGTGAGCAGCGAGCGGAAACACAAAAGCCACGCTTAAAACTTTAAACCAAGTGGCATGGTGCCACCACCGACGAAGGCCAGGTGCTCGGGACAGAGACGCAGAGGACAAGCCTTCCGGAAGGCGCGCCTTCCTTATCCGCAAACCAAGAGACCCCAGACTGACCCGCTATTAAATACGACCGTCAGCACCGAGATCCCAGCTTCGACCTGGCTCCCAAACGGTCATCTTTCGTCTCATCATATTAGACTCGTCTCGAAGCCCTGGAGGCGTGACAAGGAAGGCCGGGAGGACCCAAGGTCATCGCACAGCCTTCCCACTCCGTTGGCTCACTCTAGAGCTTCCCAAGAACCAGAGTCCCCCTACAGATGACGCCACAGGCTCAGGAGGCTCCACGTGGTGCCAGAGAGTCACCTGCGGCCGCGGCCAGCTCTGTCCCCTCACCAGAGCACGGAGCACATCGGCTCCCCCCCCTCCCCCCACCCCCGCCTCGGGTGTTCAGGTCCGTAGAGTGCTAGGTCTGGGCCTGGCCTGCAGCCGGTTGCACAGAAAGAGCGTAAGACCACATCGAGATCCCAGCCATCCCAAGTCAGATACAAATGGGCTGTGACGGCTGGGGCAGGTGGCCGGGAAGGGGGCTCTGTGCCGGGCGTCTAGGCACAGGGTCTGGCATGCCACCGGCACGCAGGTATTTGAGCAATTAGATGGCATCGGTGCGAAAACCCGAAGACGATTACTCTGCAGGCTGCCGCACCGATCCGAGTGCATGTCCGAGCTTTGGTAGGGACACACAGCATCTGCCACATGAACTTGGTTAGAATGAAAATTAATTCATCCTAGAAGAAGAGGGACAAAATGAAACCAAAGCAAGCAGAAAGAAGGGAGTAATAAAGATCAAAGCAGAAATCGATGAAACTGAAAACAGAAAAACAACAGAGAACAACCAATGGAAAAAAGAGCCGGTTCCCTGAAAAGATCAAAATACTGACAAACCTGCTAAGACAGGAAAAAAGAGAGGTGACAAGTTGCCAGCACCAGGAAGGGGACGGGGGGGGGGGGGGCGCCACAGGCCCTGCAGACGCCGACGGCAGGAGGGGCTCTGGCGACAACTGGGCACACACACGTGTGACGTCTAGACAGAAGCCAACACGAAACACACCATCCCAACAGGCCGGTAACTGTTACGGACGTGGAATTTGTAGCTCGAAAACTCAAAAAAGAAACCTCCAGGTCCAAGTACCGTCACTGGAGAATTCTATCAAACACGTAACGAAGAATTCACACCAATTCTACATAATCACTTCCAGAGAACAGAAAAGGAGGGAATACTCTTCATCTCATTTTGTAAAGTCGTATTATTCTGATACGAAACCTTGGCAAAGACTGTAACAAAAAAGAAACCACAATCAGTATGGACACGCAAACGTCTCACAACATACAGCAAACAGAATTCGGGAACCTATATAAAAAGAATTAATGTGCTGCGACCAAGTGGCATTTAGTCCAGGAATGTGAGGCTTGTTCGATATTCGAAAAATCAAGTAACGTGATCTACCTCCATGTTAACAGAAGAAAGGAGGAAAATCACATAATCACATCAATTCATGCAGGGAAAGCATTTGAAAAAATTCAACATCATAAAAAAAAACTCTCCGGAAAAAAAAAAAAAAAAAAACAGGAATAGAGGGGAAGTTCCTCAACTTGATGAAAAGCATCAAGAAAAAACCTTCCAGTAAAATTATAATTAACAGTGAAAGGCGGGGGCACCTGAGTGGCTCAGTCGGTTGGGTGTCCGACTTCAGCTCAGGTCATGATCTCACGGTTCGTGGGTTCCAGGCCCACATCAGGCTCCGTGCTGACAGCTCAGAGCCAGAGCCTGGAGTCTGCTTCAGAGTCTGTGTCTCCCTCTCTCTCTGCCCCTCCCTCACCCGCACTCTGTCTCTCAAAAATGAATAAATGTTAAAAAAAAAAAAAAAAATTAAAAAAAAAAACAAACCAAACATTGGAAGGCAGAATGCTTTCCCCCTAAGACTGGGAACAGGGCAGGACGTCCACTCCCACCAACCGTATTCAAGATAGCACTGGATGTTCTAGACAATGCAGCAAGGTAAGACAAGGAAATAAAAAGCATACAGATCAAGAAGGAAGGAACGGACTATTCCTATCTGCAGATGATTCAACTTAACAAGTAGGAAATCCTAAGGAATCTCTGAGAAGGACCTCCTAGAACTAACAAGTGAGTTCCGCAAGGTCGCAGGATACGAGTCAGACACACAAAAATCAACTGTGTTTCTAAATACTGGCCGGGACACTGAAGTCGAAGCTAGAATGCCATCTATGACTGCTCAAAAAAATACTCAGGTGTAATTCTAAAAACACACGTGTAGGACTTATAAGACAAACTTACAAAACGCTGATGAAAAAATCACAGAAGAGTAAATAAATGGAGAGACATATCATGTCTGCGGACCAGAAGGGCCAACACAGGAAAGATGTCAATTCGCCCCGAAACGATACACGGGCTTAATGCCATTCCTGTCAAAATCTCAGTAACGTTGTTTTGTAGATACAGACAAGATCACTTCAAAATTTACACGGAGAGGAACTAGAATAACTGAAACCATTTTGAGAAAGAAGAATAAAGTGGGACGATACAGTCTACCCAGATCTGAGACTTACTAAATAGCTCCAGGAACCACGGCTACACGGTGGGAATACATCCAGCAGCGTGACCACAGAGGGGACAGAAACAGACACAAACAGACGGACATTGTGACAGTGTCACAAAAGCAACTCAATGGAGGAACTTCCAGAAGCAGCCTCCACCTAAACCCTCACACTTCGTACAAGAGTTAACTCAAGGTGGGTCGTGGACCGAAATGTGAAACACACAACTTGCAGAAAAAGGACTGGAGAAAATCTTGGGGCTCCAGGGCTCGGCAGAGTTCTCAGACTTACCACCAAAAGCACAGCTCATCAAAGGAAGAGCTGATATGTGGGACTTGATCAAAATTTAAAACGTTTGTTCTGCAAAAGACCCTGTGAAGAGGATGAAAAGATCAGCCACGGACTTGGGAGAAAATATTTACAAACCACATAGCCAATAAGAGACTCGCATCTAGAATACTCTCAACATAACAGTTAAAAAAAAATCTAGAAAACGGGCAGAAGACACGAACAGACGTTCTACTAGAGAGGATCTCCAGATGGCAACTAAGCCCACGGAAAGATGTCGGCGCCGTCAGCCATCAGGGAAGTGCAGGTTACAAGCACACGGACCACCGCCTGCCGCCAGAACGGCTCAAGGGCACCAGTGCTTCCTGTGGGTGGACCTTGAGGCCACTACGCTCCGCAAAATGCGCCAAACACAGAAGACAACTACTGTAGGATTCCCCTTACATCAGGTACCCAGACGAGTCAGATTCATAGACACAGAAAGTAGGAAGGTGGGAGCCAGGGACTGCGGAGGGGAGAAGGGGGACTTAGTAGTTAACAGGGACAGGCTTTCAGTTTGAGAACGTGGGAAGTTCTGGAGACGGAGGGCGGGGACGGTGCCACGACAGTGTGGACGTGCTTCAGCCACGGACCTGTGCACGTAAAAACGGTTAAGATGAGGGGCACCTGGGGGGCTCAGCCGGTTGAGGGCCGACTTCGGCTCAGGCCGTGAGCTTGCGGTTCACGAGTTCGAGCCCCGCGTCAGGCTCTGTGCTGACAGCTCGGAGCCTGGAGCCTGGAGCCTGCTTGGGATTCTGCGTCTCCCTCTCTCTCTCTGCCCCTCCCCCACTCATACTCTGTCTCTGTCTCAAAAATAAATTAAAACGTTAAAACAGATTTTTAAATGGTTAACATGGTACATTTATGACACGTGTACCTTACCACACTTTTAAGAAATAATGAACAAAAAACATATTTCAAAAAAGAAGGAAAGAAGTGAACGGTACTCTATCCCCCAGAAGGATGGGATCCGGGGCACGGTACACAGACCGAGGCCTCACTTCAGTGGCTGCGTGATGCCCGGAGGGACTGTCTTTCGGGCTTGAGGGAATTCACTGCCAGCCCAGGCCAGGCTCAGAGATCTAGAAACCTCTCTGGGCAGGACGGCCGTAGACGGCCCAGACGTTCTGAAAGGGCTGTCGGTCTCCGGGCTGACGGTGACGAGCAGCCGTCCCCTTGCGGACAGGACGGTAACCGAGGAGCAGAGCGGGGCCCAAACGTACGTAAATACCTGGGACTGGACGGGGGAGTACGGGCTTCCAGGCTCCCCGCTCAGGAGGGTCTCACTGTTCATTTTCGTCTTTAGACAAGCAATATAGCGACTGCAGAAGTCTTTGCACAGCTCGTTAACCTTTTCCAGCTCAAGAAGATGAATGCGCAAAACCTGGATCGCTTTCACCATCTAGAAGCAGAGACAACGACGGCTCTCAGACAGGCAGGCAGGAGCACAGCGGCCGTTGGTGCCACCAGCACAGGACCGCTCCGTGACCGGCCCGAGCCGCGGCACCACGACCGTCTGCACTGCCGGGGACACAAGGGGAGTGACGTCAGAAATCAGGCCAGTCAGTCAGTCACCCCAGCGCCGCTGACCTTTCGTACTTCGGCTGCATCCGGTGTGTGGGGACCCAGATGGTCCCAGGGCCGCCCTCGGGGAGTCGCGGCAGCAGGAAACAGCAGGGCCTCGGCCCGGCCCCACGGCCGACCCGCATCACAACCAGCGAGGTGCTTACCTCCCGCTTCTTCGTCTGCAAATGGGGAGGAGTCCGTGCCCACCGCATAGGCAGCTCTTCATTTGGACAAAAGTCCAGTTAACCGACTCTGCCCTTTACGGACTGTGCTTTCGGTGTCGAGCCCGAGAACTCCCCGCCCAGTGCCAGATGCGGGCTTTTACGATTTTTCCCAAAAGTTTTACAGTGACTATGTCAAGTCACTAAGTTCTGGAGTCACCTGCCCCACAGCGGTAGATAGCGGTCTCGGATAGAAACCACGCCTTGCCGTGAATCCACAACCCGGAGCCCAGCCCCTCCCCCTGTGACCTGGGTGGCAGTAATTCACATGTACTTGTGGACCGAGAGTGACCACGAACCAAACTCTGCCAGGCCCTGTGCTCGAACACCGGTCAGGAGAGCCCGGGGCCACTCTGGCTGTACCCGCGGCCCACGCACTGATGGCTGTATGACAGAGATTCAGAGGCGGAGAGAGCTTCTGAGTCTCACCCCAAGAGGGCGGGTGCTGCTAGTCCCATTTCAAAGATGAGGAGACTTACTCAAGGTCGGACAACTCACTACAAAATCCACTAGGCAGTGAGGGCTGAATGTATAATGAGAAACTTAAAGAGCAACAAAGATCCGGGCAATTTATTCAGGGAAAAGTTTTCTAAAGATGCTTTTCTGCTGCTAAGGGCCCTGACTAGGGCTCGGGGCTGGGAGTCAGCGTGCTCTAAGGAAACCCGGTGAAGGAGCAGGCCCCCGGCCACAGGCTAACGGTTCTCCACCAGCACAGACAGGCCCCGCTCCCTTCGGGTCCGGCACTGACGTTCACTCCAACAAAGTGTCCGCTCCCTTGAGAAAGCACACACAACCCTGAACCTCGGGGCCGGAGCTGGAAGGAGGGCGCCAAGGTGAGACCAACTGGCTTCGAGCAGCAAGGCCGAGGGAAGCAGCGGGGAGCCTGGGAGCCCTTTGGTAAGCCTGCCTCGCTCCGTTCACGGGCCTCCCCGAGCGCACGTACAGCCCTGCCTCCCGCCACAAATACCAGCCTCAAGACTGAGCATGAGGTCTGTCTGTCTCGGAGAAGAAGGTCGTGTGTCCGTGACCAGGGAGAGGCCAAGAACTGAAGCGGGGCCCAGACATGCTGCCCGAGCAGCCCGGCGCGTGAGCACGCCGACTCCGGCGGACGTTACAAACGTTGAGGAGAGAAGTGGATCCCCGGCCCCTTGTGATGCAGGCTCAGGTCCTCTCCTTGGGTTCTTACATAAGGTCACTGGAGAAGCTGGACGACGTGGGGACACTGAGGTCACACATACAGGAAGCGATTTCACGAACTGTGTGATGCTCCCCTTTAGCAGAACTACGTTCTAAAGTTCTAATTGGAAGCTTAACATTTATTGGTCAGATTTGAAACTGGGAAGCAAGAAGACGTAAGAGTAAAACGTTTCTTTTACTTACTAAATTGTCGGTTTCCGGGTCTTCGCAAAAGAAGGGTTTTCCTTCTTTCTCTTGCTTTCTTACAAAATTTTCAATATCTACATCAAAACTGGCAGAGGTCGTGCCTTCTGAGCCCTGGGTAGATTGTTCGCATTTTTCGAACAACAAAGCTAGTAGTGGAAATAGTGGATGCCTGGGGGGAGAAAAGTTTTAAACGTATGTTCCACATTTTCAGGAGAATATTTTAGTATGTACGTATGCACTGGCTTATATAACAGCGTGGCTGAGAGACAGTTTCTGTACGAAACAACATCCACTCTAAAGTGGACAATTCAGTGGTGTTTACTATACTCACCACCAAGGCAATTTTACAACATTCTCATCGTCCCCCAAGAAACCCTATTGCCATTAGCAGCCACTCTCTGTTTTCCCCCAAACCCCAGTCCCAAGCTGCTGCTAATCTACTGTCTGTCTCTACGGATTTGTCAGTTCTGGACATTTCGTATAAAAAGAATCATGGATGGGAAAGCAAGCTGGTGCAGCCACTCTGGAAAACAGTGTGGAGGTTCCTCAAAAAACTAAAAACAGAACTACCCTACGACCCAGCAATTGCACTACTAGGCATTTATCCACGGGATACAGGTGTGCTGTTTCGAAGGGACACAGGCACCCCCGTGTATAGCAGCACTATTGACAATAGCCAAAGGATGGAAAGAGCCCAAATGTCCATCGAGGGATGAACGGATAGAGAAGATGTGGTATATACACACAATGGAGTATTACTCGGCAATCAAAAAAGAATGAAATCTTGTCATTTGCAACTATGTTGATGGAACTGGAGGGTATTATGCTAAGCGAAATTAGTCAGAGAAAGACAAAAATCATATGACTTCACTCCTATGAGGACCTTTAAGAGACAAAACAGATGAACATAAGGGAAGGGAAGCAAAAATAATACAAAAACAGGGAGGGGGACAAAACAGAAGAGACTCATAAATATGGAGAACAAACCGAGGGTTGATGGAGGGGTTGTGGGAGGGGGGATGGGCTAGATGGGGAAGGGGCTTAAGGAATCTACTCCTGAAATCATTGCTGCACTATATGCTAGCTAATTTGGATGTAAACTTTAAAAAATAAAAAATTAAATAAACAGATAGATAGATAAAAGGAATCACAGGATACGTGCCCTTTGGCCTCTAGCCTCCTTCACTTAGTGACACCGTTTTCAAGGACCATCAGTGCTGTACCGCGTATCGGTACGTCATTCCTTTTTATGGCTGCATGATACTCCACTGTGTGGAGAGACCAGTTCTACAGTTGCAAGTTTTACCCTGAGATCTATGCTCCATCTTGAGTCAACTTCTGTATAAAACGTGAGATGAGGTCGAGGGTCTTCTTCCAGCAGGTGAACGTCTGACTGTTCCAACACCGTTTGTTGGAGAGGCTACCTCTACTCCACCAAACTGTGTTGGCACCTTTGCAAAGGTCACACAAATCATGTTTTTGCACACCTACTACTGGACTATCCGTGACGCTGGTCCTAGCCCTTCACCAGCATCACGACATCGTCATTACTGTAACACCCGAGTCAGCCTTGAAGCCTGACTGTAGTCTTCCTCTTCAACACTGTCTTAGCTGGTCTAGTTCCTTCACCTGCCATGTCAAATTTAGAACTGGCTTATCTAGATGTACAAAAATATCCCGCTGAGACCTTAATCGCAATTGTGCTAAACCTGCAGATGGATTTCAGGGGAAATGACGTCTGTGCTGTGCTGACTCTTGCAATCCATGAACACGGTATGCCCCACCACCCAGGTTCTCTCTGATTGCTTGCGTCAGCATTTACAGTTTTCGGCAGCAAGTGTCTGTGTTTTGTTAGATTTACACCTGTTTTGGTGCTCTTGTAAATGGTATTGTCTTTCTAATTTCCGTTTCCAATTGTATATTCCTGGTATAGAAATAGGATCTGTTTCTGTGTGTTGCCCTTGTAACCTGTGACCTTATTAAACTCAGTTCTGGGAATTTTTTGGTGGAGTCTTTGGGATTTTTGATGTAGACGATCGTGTGGTTGGTGCACAAAGCCAGTTTTATCTCTTCCTTTCTAAGCTGGTATGCCTTTTCTTCCTTTTTCTTGCCTTACTGCACTGGCTATGACTTCCATTACAGTACTGAACAGGGGGAGGCCAAGTGGACATCTCTGCCTTATTCCCAATCTTACAGAAAACAGTCTTTGGCCACTAAACATAATGAGAACTATAGATTTTTGGAGGTTGCCCTTCATCAGGTCAGGAAAGTTTCCCTCTATTACCACTTTGCTGACAGCTCTTAACCATAAGTAGCTATTGACTTTTCTGTGTCAACCGATACGAGCGTGTTGTGGGTCTCACTGGTTGAACTTTGACTAGTGAATCAGTCTTGAGTTCCTGGGATACACTCTACTTGGTCACTGCAGGTTATTCTTTTTATATGTCACTGAATTTGATTTGTTAATACTGGATTAACTATTTTCACGTGTAAGTTCGTGAGGCACGCTGGTGTGTGCTTTTCCTTTCTGTATTGTCTTTGGCTTTAGTATCACAGTGATGCTCAATTCATAAGCTGAGTTGGAAAGCCTCCCCTCTTCCTTTTTCTGGAAGAGACTGTGTAGACTTGCTGTTTTTTTCTTCTTTATTTTTGGTAGGGTTCCCCGGTAGAATTGTCTGGGCTCGAAGATTTCTTCTTGCAGGGTTGACTAAAATATAGATTTAGATTCCAAAGCTTTTTTTTTTAAGGTAGCAGGAATAGCATCTTAATTCGAGAAACTGCTCACCCCAGTGGTTATCACACCATACCTAATGCTCTTCCTAGCTGCCAGCTCCAGCATATTCCATTTAACAAGTTTCTCTGCTCCTCTTACCCCTACTAAAACCCACGCGCATCACATCTCATCGCTACCTATAAATGGCCTGCTTGTCTGCGTCCATTGGTGTCTGGGAGCCCGCCGGGGGGGGGCTCACTCCTTCCACGGCCGGTTCAGAGCAGTTGGGATCTTGCTCCGTTTTTAACTCTGTTACTACTTGCATCTGTGAAAGGAGGAGGAGAGTTTTTGTTACTAAACGCAAAGTAAACTGCTACTAAGTATTCTCTTCTCAAGCAGAAGCAAGGGGACTGGTAAAGTGGGAGACAGTTGGACGGCTGGCCAGAATCCATCAAAATTACCACCAACAAAACTCCTTTGAGTCTGATACGTTTTGCAAATGGCTAAAACAACGGTTGAGTTTCCAAATCATCTTGAAAACTGATGGCTGATATCTGTGAACTGTGTGCGGTTTTCAAAAAATATGCCACCTCCAGAGCGCCGAGGGGATTAAGTCACCTTACTGTGTGTGTCTCTTCCTGCCCTAAACCCTCACACTGAGCAACGTCACAGCTCGAGAGGTAGAAACAAACAGTCCAAAGTCTTCCTATCTCGTCACGAAAACAAACGTAGTCATGGCAGGGCTGAAACTCTCCCCTTATCTATTCTTAAATTTCAGGAATACGTCATCTATAAACATTTTGAAAAAAAAGTCACTGTATTTAGAAAGTAAAGACTGGCGGTGTTTAAAGAAATAGCGTCTAGGTATTATCATTTAAATTGCTTTAAACTAAGGGGCGCCTGGGTGGCTCCACTGTTTGAGCCTTCAGCTTTGGCTCAGGTCGTGATCCCACAGTTCGTGAGTTCGAGCCCCGCGCCGGGCTCTGTGCTGACGGCTCGGAGCCTGGAGCCTGCTTCGGATTCTGTGTCTCCTTCTCTCTCTGCCCCTCCCCGCTTGCACTGTCTCTTTCTGTCTCTCAAAAGCAAATAAATAAATGTAAATTGCTTTAAACTAGCTATTTTGGTTTGTAACTTAGGTGAAAAGTCTTTAAATCCTTAAACATAAAGAATTCAGTTTACAGAAAAAAAATTCCAACTTGCTGGGGGGCTCTGGGGGGCTCGGTCAGTTAAGCATCCGACTCTTGCTTTCGGCTCAGGTCATGGTCTCAGTTGTTACATGGAGTCCCAAGCCCGACTCTGTGCTGACAGCACGGAGCCTGCTTAGGATTCTCTCCGTCTCTCTCCCTCTCTGCTCCTCCCCCGTCTCCCCCCCCCCACCCCGTCTCCCCACCCCCGCCACCCCGCACCATGCACTCACTTGCTCTCAAAATAAGTATTTAAAAAAACTTAAAAAAAAAAACAACTAAATTGCTGCAGCAAACTTGTAATTATCCAGGAGCAGATTACCAGTGCCCTCAGCTGCTTCAGGACCGGAACCCACCTGCCCTGCCGCCAGCTGCCATGACTCTGCGCCCCGGGGAAGCAGCTGGTGGGGGCACTCGGGGAAGGGGCTCGTCCCCAGGCAGGGAGAGAGCCTGCTCCCTGCCATGCGACCCCCCTGACGGCTGGGGGTAGTCGCCCGCCCGCCCGGCGAGGGAGCCCCTGTCCTGCGGTGCAGGCTCTAGTCTGTCAGCCCAGGTGTGCAGGGAGACCCGTGTCCCACTGCCTTCAGATGGCGCAGCGCGCCTGGGAAATTGTTTCTCTCTTGAAAACACGAAGCGCTAAAGCAACTAACAAGCCCAATCGAACACAACCTTTCTGGAGGGAAATCCGACAGTATTATAAACAAGCATCAAAAGATGTATTTCAGGTCTTTGGGTTTGTTTGTTTCTTTCTTTAATGGTCGTGAAGGAAGGGAAAGCTCGCTGTCCAAGTGTGGAGGGGAGGCAGAGCCACACCGTGGGACAGTCAACGCGTAACATAACGTTCACGAGTTTTGCGTGTCGTGGGAAAGAGCTTGGCTGTTAAAAGCGAGGCCCTGTCCCTCCCCGTGCCTGGCACTGCACAGGAAACGACCCCATCAGGGCACCAGGACACCCGCCTGCCCTGCGGGGGGAGGGGACTCGGAACAGGATCTGCCAGCAGGTGATCCGTGCCACAAAGGAGGGAGCAGGGAGCAGGCTTGGTGGGGGGGGGGGGGGGGTGCCGGGCGGGCAGGGGAGTCTTCCCAGGAAGGATTTGCGCAAAGATCTGCCAGACAGGAAGGCACTGGCCCCCCTGCTGCTTGAGGAAGAGCCAGGGCCAGGCCCAGGGCCACAGGGCAGGGATGCGTGGGAAAGAGGGGTTCCCCCCCCCCCCCCCCCCGGGCAGCGTTCAGCACAGGGAGAGTAAGGGACAACCTCAGCTTGGTGTTTTAGAAACAAAATCACTTGGAAACATCGCGGGGCTTCCGGATGCAGAGAGCAGGCTGAAAGGGACCCCCCAACCCAATTCCTGTAAGAAGCTCAGACCCTGAGACATTTTTCAAAGGCCCACAAAAACCAAGTCTGTGCCACAGGAACCAAGCCAGGAAGGGCACGAGACCGGCCACCAAGGAGAGACACGAGGGAGGCCGCCTCAGGTCCTGGGCGTCCACCTGGCGGGGCTGTGACCTCATCTGGGGGAGGCCACCGAGCCTGATCAGTTGGTCGGGCCCACTAACTAGGATCTTCAAGTAGGGAGAAAAGAGAGCCTCTGGGCATCCCCGCACCGCCTCCTGAGCGCAGGAAGCAGGGGCAAAGGCAGGCTGGGAGGCCTTCGCTGCACGGAGCTCCAGGGCTCAAGGGAGACGGGGGTGGCCCCCACCCCCTCCTCCCGAGCGCTTCGGGGCACACAACACAAAACCCGGCCTTCCCGCAGCTGCAGCTGCGAAGGCAAGCCAAGGCCACGGACAGTGGGAGGGCGGTCAGGACACCACCCACACGGTGTCAGAGACAGCCGTCCGGGCACAGCCGTGCGACGTGAGCAGACGGCACGGCATCCGCGCCGCGCCGTCCATGGGGACGGTGCCCTCTGCCGCCCACAGCACGCCTCCCGCTGAGCTCAGCAACCTGGGGCCCGGCTTTTGGCAACGGCACCCCGCTTTTCTTTGAAGGCAGCAAGCCTCGCTAACACAGACACTAACAGGGCACGTCCCCGCGAAACCGTGACTTGGGGACTCAAAAGCACTGGCGGCCTGGTGTCCCCGGGGGAAGCGACGCCAACGGTTCCACGGCTGGCCTCTCCGGGCAGCAACACGTACGAAGCGCAGGGTGCGCTTGAAATTGGACCTGCAGCTCGATGGAACTGAACTGTAACTAACTGAGAAAGCAGAATAAAGCCCCAGCGCTCACTTGTTGCCCGTCTTGGTAGCTGTCTATGCTTAGTGTCTGTGTAGCCATCATGGTTAATGGGCTTTATAGGAAAACATCAAATCATCTTGAGTCAAAAGCAAATGGCGTCTGGGGAAACAAAAGCAGAAAAGCGTCAGTTAGTAACTGCAGAGCACTCTGGGCCCCCCCTTCCACGGCACCCGGGTACTTCTCAAAAACACGTACTTGCGCACGGAGAGGGAAACCCCACCCTGGCGTTGCCGTGAGCCGACCCCCCTCAGCACCACCCCACTCACTTAGCGGTCACGTGTTTGTACTTGCCCGGGGCCCGGACTGGCTTTCAGGTTTTAGCCACCTGGGTTCATTCATCCACTCAGCCAACAAGCATCTAGTAACCGTCTACACCCGCAGGACAGCGCTGTGGGCCCTGGGGCACCACAGCGAGTCGGTGAGGCTCAGCTTTCCTGGGGCACCCAAGGCCGCAGGGGTGGGGGGGGTGGGGCGGTGGCCACAAATACAGGGAATGTCAGGGACCACACGTGCAGCGGGGGGGGGGCAGGATGCAGGGCCAGCTCTCCCAGCCGGGTGACGGGGCGCCCTTCTGGCCACGCGCCCCGGACACAGAGCCCAGTGACCGGGGGTCCGGAGACCGGACCTCAGACGGGAGCGGTGGAGGGCACTCCCCTCACACAGGTGTGATACACAGGTGGAAAGACGGTTCATTTACTTGAGGACAACGCAAAGTGACTCGCTACAGCGGCGGGGGTGGGGGGCTAGGAGCACCTGCACTGTGGCATGGGAACTGGTAACGTCCTGGGGCGGCCAGAGAGGCTCCGACAGCCCAGGCCGTGCAGACAAGGTCACGAGGTCAAGGGCAGTCATTCCGCTTGCTCTGCCCTGGCTCGGCCACTGAAGGTCACTGGGGGAAGCGACGCTCTGGGAGACTGTGCTCACTGGAAAAAATCCAGCCGAAGACCAGCAAGCCGGGGGCGGAGTGAGAAGCGCGTCCCGAGGCCCAGCCAGAAGGAGCAGGGTGTCCAGCCCACGGCCCGCCCCGGGGGAGGCTCTCCTGAGGGGGCCGTGCTACCCCGAGGAGCCCGAGTAACAGGGCCTCCCCCCTGCCCAGGGAGCCGGCATGAGGTGGGGGGCTCACGACGTGACCTCATGAAAAGCCAAGGGGCAAACGAGGTTACCCTCCTTCCTTCAGCAAAGGCTCCTGTCTCAAGCCCCGTCCTGTGCACTGGCGGAACGTGGGTCCGGGGCAGACAGGCACAAACCGGTCACCGTGCACACAGGTTCGGGTAGGGGAGCCGGGGGGGATGGGCACACAAAGCAGTCACCGTGCACACAGGTTGTGGGGGAGAAGGGGGAAGGCACAAAGCAGTCACCGTGCACACAGGCGTCAGGAGGCGATGAGGTGAGGGCGACCAGGCAGGGACACGGAATACTTGGGGCAGGACCGCTACAAGTGCCCGTGGGAGACACCCAGAGGCAGGGGGACGGGAAGGAGCCGGGTGCAGTGTGTCTGGAGGACAGCTAGCGTGGCTGGGCAGTGTGACAAAGGAGAAGGGGAAGGCAAGGGAGTGGGAGGCACAGGACCAGGTCCCACACACCCTCATGGGTCACAGTCCCCCGTGTCAGGGGGACAGGGACCCACGGGAAGGTCTGAGCAGCAGGGTGACGACACAGGGGCACAAGGACAGGTGTGCAGCCACAGACAGGCTGGGGGCCGTGGGGATTCCCACCTGAGCAACTGGCCGAGCAGAGCCACATGTCCCGGACTCAGCAGTTGGATCAGAGCAGGTTCTGTGGCCTGGGAGGAGAGAGCAAGAGTCGGGACATTTTAGGTTTGAGACGCTGCTCCTACAGGCTCTCAATAAATGAGTCTGTGCCAGAAACGCAGACTTGGTGGGGCGCCTGGGGGGCTCAGTCGGTTGAGCCTCCGACTTCGGCTCAGGTCATGATCTCACGGTCTGTGAGTTCGAGCCCCGCGTCGGGCTCCGTGCTGATGGCTCGGAGCCTGGAGCCTGCTTCGGATACTGTGTCTCCCTCTCTCTCTGCCCCTCCCCTGCTCATGCTCTGTCTCTCTCTCTCAGAAATAAACATTAAAAAAAAGAAAAAAAAAAAAAGAAATGCAGACTTAGTGACCATCAAGCATGGCTGGTGCATGTAGGGGCTGAACAGCGTCCTCCAGGAGATGGCCAAATCCCAGCCCCTGGGCCCTGCCAATGGGACCTTCTCTACGAAATAGGGTCCTTATGTGTGGAATTATGTGAAGGATCTTGAGATGAGATCATCCCGGATTTAGGGGAGCCCTAAATCCAGTGACTGGTGTCCTTTAAGGGTGGGAGTGGGGAGAGCAAGACCCAGGGCCTACAGAGGGGATGCCATGTGAAGACAGGGTGACACTGGAGGGACACGGCCACAAGCCAAGAACGCCTGGGGCCACCAGGAGCTGAAAGAGGCAGGAGGGACCCTCCCTTGGAGCCTTCAGATTGCAGGTTGATTTCGGAGCTGCAAGAAAATCCGTTTCCGTGGCTTTCATCTACCCGGGTGGTGGGACTTTGTTTCGGCAGGACACCGAGACAGTCTGGAGAGCCCCCAGATTGGGTGAGTCCACCCAGGGGGGACGGGGTGGGAATGTGGGGCACCAGCCCAGAATGGGAGCCGCGGCCAGCGGGACAAGAGCAGAACCAAGTGATGCCGCTGACACGGTGGAGGAGGCGGGTGGGGTGAGGGGCGTCGGCCATGTCAACGCAGTGGCTGAGCACCTGAGCACGGCCACCGGGACCTGCAGGGGTGTGTCCGTGGGCCGGGGAGGGCAGGAGAGAAGGGCGGGATGTGGCAAGCCCACGGCTAGACTAGGAACTCCTGTGGAGCCGCCGCTGAAGTTGCCCTCTGTGCCCCTGGCACCCCCCCCCCCCGATCCTGAGACGCGGGCACACCTGTCACTGAGCACCTCCCAACCGTCTGTGCCTTGACCAAAGGCTGGCCCTCCTCCTGGGCTCCCCCTCCACCCCAGGCCGCCGGCCCCAACCTTGATCACCGGCAGGGCTCGGGTGAACCTCGGGCCTTCCCCCTCCTCCCCTCCAGAGTCCACCTTTCAGAAACGCAGTCCTGGTGAAAACCCCCCTGCAGGGCAAGTCCCTGGCCAGCCGTCCCCTGCTCGGAGCTGTGTCCATGTCAGGGAGCACCCGCCTCATCCTCAGGCCGCACGGTGCTCCCCCCGCGCTCCGGCCTCCTGGGGGCCTGGTCGGCACCCGCACGCGCCCCGTCACCGCGTCACCGTCCCCAGGCGGCCCTGCCAGTGCCTCGCCCTCGCCTGCCGTGCGCAGCTCTCCGGGGGCCCGCCGTCCACCCCGGGCTCGGCCCCGCGGCGCCTCGGGGTTTCTCCCGCTACACGGTAAGGGCCGGCGAGGGCCCCGTCCTGCCGCGTCCCCCACGACCGGCACGGCGTCTGGCCCTGCCCCGAAGCGCTCACCGCTGACGGGGCGCGCGTTGGACACGCGAGTCACCCCAGCTCCGCGGGCCCCGACACCCACGTGTCCGCGCTGCGCTTTTGAGCCCTTTCTCCTGTCACCGTTACTTCCGTGGCCGCCGGAACGAGAGCAGCTCGCGGCACTGCTCCGACGGGGGCTCAAAGAACAGCTCTGGGGGGGTCCACGTCCTCAGCGCACTTCCCGCCAGACAGACAGTCGACGCCAGAGCCACCCTCCCTAGGGAACACCTGCAGGACGGGGCAGACGTTGCGAGTAACCCCCCGGTCACACGGCTTCACCCTCCCGGCCGCGGAGACATCGGGTGAGGCCGTGCGGAAACGCGCGTCCGTGTCGGGGCCTCCCCCACGCCTGCGGTTTCACACAACCCCACACGCACACGGCGAGGGGGCGCAGGCGTCGCCTCACAGACGAGCCGACCGAGACCAGGAGACTCGGCCGGCGGGTGTCGGGGCCAGCACGGGCCCGGCCCGGGTCCCCGGGGGCCCGTCTTCTCGGAGCTGCGCAGCCACAGCGGGGAGGGAGGCAGCCCCCCCCCGCCCCCCCCAGCCATCTGGACGTCTGACGCTATTCACGGCGGAGAAGGAGTGGTCCGCAAACGTCCGTCTAAAGAATAGCTAACCTGGAAGCGACACCACCCTCCTCTCCGCGGACGCGTCGGGCCGGCCGCGAGGCTGAGCCGGGAGCGGCCTCCGTCAAACGTCACCGAGGCACGTCCGCCAGGACGCGGTCCGGCGCCGAGCTTGGCCGACAGCGCGCAGCCCTCCATCACGGTCCGGGGCCAGCCGTGTCGGGAGGCCTGCACATACGCTCCACGGGACGGCGTCAGAACGGCCCCTGGCTTTTATGCAGGTACACCGTACTCCCAAAAGAGGGTGCGGGCCCCCGCGTGGGCTCCCAGCTCCGTCGGAGGGTCCTCCTCTGGGCGAGCCCCGCCGCGCGTGCAGGTGAACACGTGGCCCTCGGTGCGCCGCCCGCGGGGACTCGGGCACAGGAAGTGGCGCCGACCCGAGGCCCTGCGATCCTGCGCCGGCCCGCTCCTCTGGAACAGACGGGACGTTCGGCGGCGGCGAGGACGCGGGGCGGCCCTGCTTCCATCCGCGGCGCTCCCCGCACAGGCCGGCGGCGCCCTGCCCTCAGCTCTGGAAGCGCCCTCCCTCACTGGGCCAGGAGGAGGCCGCCCCCCCCTCGGGCACGGACCCACGACACAGCGGATGGACGAGCCTCTTCCTGCAACACCCCACTGACTTCCTGACTTAAAAGGTACACTTCCTTGGGTTTGATAAACAGGCAGATGCTTCGTGAGACTGGGAAGACACACGAATACACGGGGAAGAAGCACAGGACGGTCGGTGACGGAGAAGGGGCCCCAAACACAGACAGGGAACGGCTCGGGGGGACCCCGCCCTGCTGGAACGGAAGTGGAGCTGTCGGCGTGAGTTCCTGTGCGTTCAACACACACACACACACACACACACACACACACGTGTGCACCTGCTTCAGCCCTGTCTCCCGAGAGGGTGGAGAAGCAGCGACACCCGGTACCACCCAGACCCTGGGTGATAAATGTCACTCCCCAGAACAAAGAATCGGGGCTCTGGAGAGCAGTGGCTGACGTGATCCCAGGGCTGGGGCAGGGAAGGCACAAGGTGACCCGGAGCCTGTGCTCAAAAATTACGGGGACACACCAGAAGGAGTCAAAGCAGCTTGCAGAAGCTCTCACGGGCCAAACGTGGGACAACGGGCAACGGGTATGACAGTACTCGGAGTAAAACAACAATCGGTGAGTCCAATGAGGTACTCAGGAATCAACCTAAGCAAACAGGCGAAAGGCCTGACTCTGAAAACTAGACGAAGCTTTCGCAGGAAATCGGAGGTGACTCAAAGAAGCAGGAAGACCTTCCGTGCTCGCGCGCTGCAAGAACAAGCACTGTGAAAACGTCGACGCTGCCCAAAGCCGTCCGTGTTGAGACGCGCACAGAAACGAAGGACAAAGTGGGGGAAGGCACAGCTCTGAATTATGGCGCGGTCCATCCAGTAGGTGGGGGCAGATGCAATGCCGTCGGGCTGGCGACGGGCACAGTAACCCGAGCCTCGAGCCTCGGGCGGGACTCCTCGGGGAGGCCCGCACGAGGCCCCGAAGAGGAAACGCACCTGATGTCAGCACACCTGCCCTAACGTACCACTGATTACACGGGAAAACAGTAGCTTCCCAGTGAAGACACCCGGCAGGCAACACGTAACCAAACGGTGAACATTCCGATAATCAGTAAGGAGACAAAGGAACATCACAGCCCTCCCGAGAAGGACGCCGAACACTTGGGAGGAGTCCTGCCCGATCCCGAGGCTGCTGCGCTCACCGTCCGAAACTGAGGGGCAATCTACGAAGTGACTGGCCCGTAAGCTTCCAAAGCGGAAAGGTGCAAGAGGCCGATAGACTTCTCCAGTAAGTGAAGCCACAGGTGTGTGTGGCCCTCAACGGGGGCCTGGGCCAGACGGTAGCTCATTCGTGAGACAACCGGCAAAGTTTACACAAAGTCAGAGAAGGTGAGAGTATTTTACCAGTCACTTTCCTGATTTTGATAACTGTGCTGTGGTTAATGAAGACAGTATCCTCGCTTTGGGACGCATACGGAAACACTGGGGGGCATCACATCTACAACTTACTCTCTCAAATGTACGCACACACATACGTGTGTATGTGTATATGGACACATGTGCACGCACACACAGTGAGAGAGAGATGAGAGACTGGGCATACGTTTGGTAAAATGTGAACACTGGGGAAAGTACGTGGCAAGTCGGTACAGTTTTTGCAACGTCTCTGCAAGACTGAGATTCAAAGTAAGAAGTTTTTAAGTTTAACACTTGTAGGGGCGCCCGGGTGCCTCAGTGAGTTAAGCGTCCAACTTCAACTCAGGTCATGATCTCACAGTTTGTGGGTTTGGGCCCCGCGTTGGGCTCTGTGCTGACGGCTCGGAGCCTAGAGCCTGCTTCCGATTCTGTGTCTCCCTCTCTCTCTGCCCCTCCCCCACTCGCACTCTGTCTCCGTCTCAAAAATAAACAAACATTAAAAAAATAAAAATAAGGGGCGCCTGGGTGGCGCAGTCGGTTAAGCGTCCGACTTCAGCCAGGTCACGATCTCGCGGTCTGTGAGTTCGAGCCCCGCGTCAGGCTCTGGGCTGATGGCTCGGAGCCTGGAGCCTGTTTCCGATTCTGTGTCTCCCTCTCTCTCTGCCCCTCCCCCGTTCATGCTCTGTCTCTCTCTGTCCCAAAAATAAATTAAAAAAAAAAAAAAAATTTCGCCTTTCAGTTTAACACTTGTAGGCTTATAAAAAGGATGAGGGACTGTTCCGGGCTCAAAGAGACTGAAGGAGCGACAGCCATATGAACACATGACGAAAGCTGTGAGAGGCGACGGAGGGGCTCTGGGGGGCCACACGGAGCGGACAGGAGCCGACCCTGGAGACAGGGCTGCTGCCCACGTGGCAGTGCTGCTCCTTCCCAGGAAGCACCTGTCAGCAAGGGCTGCGATGTTTAGGGGTGTGGTCACGAGACCCACACCTTTGAATGGTCACCAGGCGCTCCCATGCGGCCAAACACGCTGTGGCCAGAGTCAACAACTGATGAATCCAGGTGGCGAGGGATCCCCCTGCCACTCATTCAGCCCTTTGGTTTCAAAACAGGGGCACCGGGGCGGCTCAGTCGGTTAAGCGTCGGGAGTCTTGAGCTCAGCTCAGCTCTTGATCTCAGGGTCATCGAGTTCGAGCCCCGTGTTGGGCTCTGCGCTGGGTCTGGAGCCTAGTCGGTTAAAAAAAAATGAAAAAACGTCCATAACAAATACTGGGGGAAAGTCAGAATTCTATTTCAAAACCATCTAGATTTACAGTCCTTCTATCAGACCTTGTTAAGACTACAATGTCTGATGTAAGTAGTATAGCCAGTCTAAAGGGAAAATTTGGAATTTGTGCCAAAAGCTTTGAAAATATGTGCTCTACAATAGAATACTATGCAAGGAACTTTTTTTTAATTTCTTCATTTTGAGAGAAAGAGAGAAGGAGAGAGAGCATGAACAAGCGAGGGAGGGGGCAGTGAGGGAGGGGGCAGAGAGAGAGGGGGAGAGAGAATCCCAAGCAGGCTGCGTACTGTGCTCGAGGAGCCTGATGCAGGCCCCGAACCCACAAATCGTGAGATCCCGACCTGGGCCGAGATCATGATGGGACGCTTCACCGACTGAGCCCCCCAGGCGCCCCTACGCAAGGAATTGTTCACAAAGGGTCACTCTCTCCGACTGACACACTGCTGGGTGAAACCACGGGCGGGGCAGAGTAGCAAGGTCACCCACGGGTCACCCACGGGACAGGACACCACAGGGTCGTAGGAAGGTGCCAGCAGGTGGCGCCATTTGCCCAAGAGGTTGAAAGCGGCCTCGGACACGGGGCGGGAGCCTCGTGCCAACGTGTTGCTCATAATTTTCGGAGCCCCCTTCCAAATTCCACTCCCCAGCAAAATGCCCCACCACCCCCGGGCAGCGGGGCCGACTGGCACCTGCACGCGGGCAGGCCAACAGCCCCAGCAGAGTTCAGGCCTCGGTGGTTCAGGAGGGGGCAGTCTGCTGGCTGCAAGCCGGCTCTGCGGCCGGCCAGGCCGCGCCAGGCCCAGGACGGAGTCTGAGTGCCCAAGTGAAAGCTGTCATTACCTGCGAAATAACTACAGCATCCAACCCCAGGACAGACAGTCAGCAAGGCTCCTTTTTATCAAAAGCTGGTTCTGCTAGGCATTTTGTAGAAACCAAGGCTAGCCGGAGATTTAGAAACAATCAACGAATCCCTATTTCTTCCCTCCATTACACAGAAAGGGAAGTTCCTATTAGGTTCACACTCAACACTGCCTTAACTTCTTAACGCACAGAGCTCCAAAATCCAAGTTGAAGAATGGCCAGCCCAACGTACGTATGATATCGTGGCGCTGAGCCGTTGGAATAGCTTTGCCTGGTTTATTTCTGGAAATTTCATCCCATAAAAAAAGGGCACGTCACGTACTGAAGCTGTCACTTTGGTGCCCACTCAAGAGATCTGGCCGGACTAAGACAAATGAGGAAAACACAGCCTTCTGATTCTCACGTACAGAAATATTACAACTCACTAGTCATGAAAGAGATACAATCTCTCAACGAATAATCCTTTTTCATCTAGCGATTTAAATTTAAAACAAGAGTGCTACACTATGTTGGCAAAGATGAATGAAACCCGGGGCCCAAAGGGGTCCTGAGCCTCCCGAGCCGTGTGACTGGTGTGCAGAGAAACCTGACCATGTGCACAGTTGGCCACAGAACACGGTACACTCCTCTCAACGCAGTGTAAATGCTGCACAACACTCAACGTGGCCCAAATCCACAGGCAGGCATTTTCGTGTTTGGAAACATTCCCATCCAGGCTGACGGGATGCAGGGGTTTAGTCTTTCAGAAAAGAACAGGTATAAACAGATTCGTTGAATCCCACCGAGTGTTGAAGTCCTCTGTGGATGGGTCTGGGAAGGGTCCTGCGGGCTGGGAGGTCTGCAGAGGCCAGAAGCGAAGACGGGGGGTCGGGGGCAGAGGGCAGGCCCTAATAGGGCCGTAGCCTGTCCCCTGGCATCCAAGCCACAACCCCCCCCCCTTTCCCCCCCGCCGATGTGGGTCCCACAGGGGAGCACCTGCCAGGCTGGGAGACTCAGTTACTGCCAGGGAGGTGGCTGTGAGGCCTGTGGAAGATTTAGATTTGAATATTTTTATGTTAAGTCTCAGAATAAACTATGTATTTGACCTTTAGGGTGTTTGTAGTATTTAAGAAAATTTGGCAAATTAATGTTACATATTAGCCAGGACTCCAATATAAATGTATAATTAAGCTTCTAATTTTAGACACGATTTTTTTTTTTTTACTTTACTGAAAAGGTATAAAAGAGACATTTATAGAGATTATCAACATTCTTTAATATTTTTTAACATTTATTTATTTTTGAAGGAGAGACTGAACAGGGGAGGGGCAGAGAGAGAGGGAGACACAGAATCCGAAGCAGGCTCCAGGCTCTGAGCTGTCATCACAGAGCCCGACGTGGGGCTCGAACTCACAACCTGCGAGATCATGACCCGAGCCGAAGTCGGACGCTCAACTGACTGAGCCACCCAGGCGCCCCGAGAACATTCTTGATCTACGCAAGCACAGGGATTGCTGGGCACTCTTGTAGCCACTGGGAATACAGCAGGGAACAAAGCCAAGTTCCTCACCCCACAAAGCTCACTTCCGGACAGCCAGGTTTGGAAAGAACTTGACATTCACTACATAGGTAATTTTAAATTATTAGACCTACTTGAGAAAGTTTTACTTGTTTGGTCAGATGTTCCCCGTGCCTAAAATGACAATTAAATACAGTACACTTAACACCATAGGGACGCCTGGGAGGCTCAGTCGGTTGAGCACCTCGACTTCAGCTCCGATCATGATCTCAGGGTTTGTGGGATTGAGCCTTGCGTTGGGCTCCGCATTGGGTGTGGAGACTGCTTAAGAATCTCTCTCTCTCTCTCTCTCTCTCTCTCTCTCTCTCTGTCTGTCTCTCTCTCCCTCCCTCCCTCTGCCCCTCCCCTGCTTTCTTTCTCTCTCTCAAATAAATAAGCTTAAAAAAAAAAAAAGAATGAAAACTATGGCTCAGAATGTATAAGGGAAGTTAAAGGCTCAGTCAGGTTAAGCATCCAACTTTGGCTCAAGTCATGATCCCGTGGTTCGTGAGTTCGAGCCTCTGTGCTGACAGTGCAGAGCCTGCTTGGGATTCTCCTCTCTCTCTGCCCCTGCCCTGCTCGTGCTTTTTCGCTTTCAAAATAAATAAATAAAAACTTAAAAAAATTAACCTCAAATAATCTTTTCTATGCTGAAAAGCCTCATTTCAAAGGGCATTCAAAACTTACAGCAAGAAATGCTAGATGCTGACAATGTTTTTAAGCCACCTTAATAAAAAATGGAAACACTGGGAATGCAAGCTGGTGCAGCCACTCTGGGTGCAGTACAGAGGTTCCTCTAAAAACTAAAACTAGATCTACCCTACGACCCAGCAACTGCACGACTAGGCATTTATCCCCGGGATACAGGTGTGCTGTTTCAGAGGGACACATACACCCCCATGTTTATAGCAGCACTATCGACAATAGCCAGAGTATGGAAAGAGCCCAAATGTCCATCGATCGATGGATGAATGGATAAAGAAGATGTGGTATATATACACAATGGAGTATTACTCAGCCATCAAAAAGAATGAAATCTTGCCGTTTGCAACTACGTGGATGGAACTGGAGGGTATTATGCTAAGCGAAATTAGTCAGAGAAAGACAAATATCCTATGACTTCACTCCTATGAGGACTTTAAGGGACAAAACAGGTGAACATAAGGGAAGGGAAACAAAAATAATATAAAAACAGGGAGGGGGACAAAACAGAAGAGACTGAAATACAGAGAACAAACTGAGGGTGGCTGGAAGGGCTGTGGGAGGGGGACGGGCTAAATGGGCAAGGGACATCAAGGAGGACACTTGTTGGGATGAGCACTGGGTGTTATACGTAGGGGATGAATCACTGGAATCTACTCCTGAAATCATTGTTGCACTAGATGCTGACTAACCTGGATGTAAATTTTAAAAAGTTAAAAATAAAATTAAAAACAAAAACGGAAACAGAACCTTCATGTCCTCCCCAAGGGATGGTGAAATCAACTACAGTCACCCGTCATCGATCATCGACAGGATGGTTACATCCCAGAGCAGCCTGGAAAGGGCTCCCAGCAACCCGTCCGACGGGAAGGCAGGGCACACGTTTGCTGTGCACTTGACCGTGCCCTTCCTTCCGTCCGCAAATATTTCCCGGAGCTCTTCTCGGTGCCAGGCTCTGCTCTTGAGTGCTGGGGGTGGAAGGTCCTGGCTGTCAAGAAACCACCTGATAACTGTGTCAAGCGGGTATCTACGGGTCAACGTGGGGAGAAGAGACGTCTCTCAAGCACCAGGTCACCCCATCCAGGAGCACATCTCTTACGATGTTTGACGGTCTCTGTGGAGGTCTTCTGGACTCTTGGGGAGACTGACTCCTAAGTAGCTCACGTTTTCCTCTCGCCGCCCAAAGTACCTCATTGTCCTTGTGCCTCCGGGCGGGCCGCTGGACGGGAAGGAAGCACGCCGGGAGTGCGCAGGCTAACCTTGCAGCCGCCCACTTGGCCAGCGGCTTTGCTTCCAGTAGATCGCGGAGAGTCTGCTCACTGTTCTTGGAACACGTCAGTATCCCAGCCAAGATCCGCGGTGCCTTTCAGAAACTCAAGGGACCTGTTCTCACACGCGTGCAGAATGAAAGTCCGCGAGTAGCTGTGCTACCCTTAAAAGGTCTAAGAAACACCAACGTCGGAATACCCTACTCGGCCACAGCAACAGCAGAACGGGCAAACACGCAGGCCAGCGGAACAGAAGTAAGACACCAGACTTGCCAGGGCCCGAAGGAAAAGCACCCCCCAAAAGGCACAGAGCTTTGCGGCTTTGACGCTTTTACAAACATCCCGCAACTCGCTCAAGTCCTGCAAGGCGCTGGTGAAAGGGGCCACCGTCCAGGCGCCCGTGCACACGCACAGGGCGCACGCCAGCGGCACGCTCTCCCGTCCGGCCCCGGCACGTGGCCCCTTGACGACCGAGCCGGTCGCTGCAGAAGCACCGAAAGAGCAACTCTGCACACGGCTCTGCAAGAACGGGGCTCGAGCCTCCGCGCGACGGTCCTACTCGTGCAGCCCGTGCCAGCGCACACACGCGCGGAGAACTCGTTCTCAGACGCTCGCCACTCATTTTGTGCAAGGACGACAAGGGAAACCGAGAGGAGAAACGTCATCTAGAGTCTGCTCTGTGTTGCGGCCTACGTGAGGCACTGTTTTATTTTTTAATGTTTGTTTATCTTTGAGGGAGAGACAGAATGTGAGCGGGGGAGGGGCAGAGAGAGAGGGAGACACAGAATCGGAAGCGGGCTCCAGGCTCGGAGCTGTTGGCACAGAGCCCGACGCGGGGCTCGAACCCACGGACCGAGAGATCGTGACCACGAGAGCCAAAGTTGGACACTTAACCGACTGAGCCACTGGAGCCCCTAGACCTATGTGAGGCACTTTTTTTTTTTTTAATGTTTATTTATTTTTTACAGAGAGTGCACGCAGGGGAGGGGTACACAGAGAGGGAGACGCAGAATCCAAAGCAGGCTCCAGCCTCCTAACTGTCAGCACAGAGCCCGACACGGGGCTCAAACCCATGAGCCGTGAGATTGTGACCTGAGCCGAAGTCTGATGCTTCACCGACCCAGCCACCCAGGTGCCCCTACGTGAGGCCCTTTTAAAACACATCCCCAAATGCGCTGATTCCTCCCGATGAGTGTGGGGTTCTGTCCCCTGCTCTTGAATCTGGGCTGACCTTAGTGACTCACTTGGAACCCCGAGAAGGCAGTAGAAATGCTTTGAGGAAACTCCCCAAGGCTCCAGCCCTCAGCCATCATGCCGCCACCGGCCTGGGTCATCCTAGCTGAGGACCCCAACACCGTGGGACGGAGACAGGCCGTTTCCGCTGGACCCTTTCCAAATTCCCGACCCACGCAGCCGCGGGCATAACCAAATGGTTGTTTTGCCCCCACCGACAGGGCGATCGGCTTCACGCTAGTCGTTAACCAGAACGCTCTCGCAGATCATTCGTAGCAGGGTCCTCAGAGGCTGCCTACTTCCCTGAGGTCGGTCTCTGTGGCTCTGAAGCCCCGCTGTGTCGTTGACATGTTATCTCTGAGAAGACGGTGACCCTGCGTCTAACACAGATGTAGAACCCGCAGGGAAATCGGTACAGGAGCGGGCAATCTTACGACTTGGATGCAACAATGTGAATGTTAATTCATTAATGTCGTGAATCCAATCTATGAATTACGGTGTCAGTCAAAATGGGAAACGCCGAGAGCGCATGAAGGTGGCGGTCCGTGGGCAAACAGGGGTGCCTTTCAGTGACAAGCAAGGATGTCACGCGGGATGCTGCACACCCATGTAGCTGCTCCGTGAACACGAACCAGAGTCCAAAGGAGAGGAGGGCTCAGGTGCAGAAGCCACGTCTCCCACAGTCCAGGCGTGAGAGTCCGCCAGCCCCAAAATACCACAACGCCAATGACTACAGAGGACAGAACTCCTACCTCATGTTTCATCAACACATGGAAGAAATACACAAAGTAGCAAATGCACGTGGATAGCACGTGAAGGATTCTGGGTACTACTCACGAGCACGTGAGGGTTAAACTGTGGGGTGTCACAGACTCCAGCTGCAGCCATGGAGATCATTCTCTAGAATTTCACTTTGGAGAAGAATCATCTAGCATGTATTCACCGAGTTGACAGGAACGATCACCTCACGGAAGAGGGGGCGAAGGACCCCCCTCAAGTCTCCATTTCCTGACCTCCAGCCACGCCTCCAGATCTTTGTCCCAGGGCCACTCTTCCCAAGCCCCACGCCAAAGCCCATTCTCCTCCCCGCAGCCCCGGTGATGGGCTTCCTTAAGGCTTGCTTCTTTCCCCCTGGTTGCCAATTTTCAGAATGATGTGCCACTTCCCCGGTGGTTTCCACCGGTGACCAGCGAGGCTGTGTGCAGCACATCACAATCTCGGTGGTTTGAACAGGCGGAGTGAGTACAATTTTACATAAACGTATCTGTGTGTTCATGTTACAAATGACCCCGTCTTCGGCCAATGCAAGCCCCTTTAGTAACCTCCTAGAGCCCTTAACCCACCCTACGAATTCTCGACAGCTCTTTGCTTTCGGGTAAGACAAGCTCCTCCAGGGTCATCCTGTCCATTTTCGGCACCAGACTCTGACTCTGCCTTCCGTTCGAGGGGCTCTGATTCCTTTCGGTGAGAAATGATACGTAGAGACCACAATCCAGGTGCCATGGGTGCTCACTGCTCCTGGGTGCTCACTGTGTCCAGGCCTCCGCAGGAGACACAGGAGATGTTTTCCCATTAAAAATTTTTCAAGGGTGCCTGGGGGGGCTCAGTCGTTTAAGCACCCGATTTTGGCTCAGCTCATGATCTCACGGTTCGTGGGTTCGAGCCCCGCGTCAGGCTCCACGCTGACAGCTCGGAGCCTGGAGCCTGCTTCAGCTTCTCTCAACTCGCTCTCTCTCTGCCTCTCCCCTGCTTGCACATATGTGCACACACTCTCCCTCCCTCTCTCTCAAAAATAAACATTAAAAAAAAAAAAAGAAGACAATCTTAAAAAATTTTTTTTCAAAACAAGTTAACACTGATATCTACAATTCAAATTTGGGATTACAGGGTATT
Organism: Neofelis nebulosa; assembly: GCF_028018385.1. Taxonomy (NCBI): domain Eukaryota; kingdom Metazoa; phylum Chordata; class Mammalia; order Carnivora; family Felidae; genus Neofelis; species Neofelis nebulosa. The sequence continues at coordinate 156,413,243 of NC_080786.1, read as the reverse complement.
TACCTAACAGCTTTAATTTCATATTTGTGTGTCTTTTATTTGCCCTGAAAACCTTCACCATGTGACATAATAACATACAAATTTTTGTTTCACTAATGGTTGCTACAATTTAAACACAAACTTTGATCTAACTCACACGGTGGTTCCTAGTGCCTTTTAAACAGATACATCAGGGGCGCCTGGGTGGCTCAGTCGGTTGAGCGTCCGACTTCGGCTCAGGTCACGATCTCGCGGTCCGCGGGTTCGAGCCCCGCGTCGGGCTCTGGGCTGATGGCTCGGAGCCTGGAGCCTGCTTCCGATTCTGTGTTTCCCTCTCTCTCTGCCCCTCCCCCATTCATGCTGTGTCTCTCTCTGTCTGAAAAATAAATAAACGTAAAAAAAAAAAAAAAAAAAAAAAAAAAACAGATACATCATTGGCTACCTTCTCAACTGCATCTAAAGTTGCTGGTCTGTATAGGTTTTCTACCTCCAAGGTCAATTCTGGTCTCTTATACCTTCTTCATAAGCCATCCACAGTTCTTCAAACTTATTGCCATCAAATTGTACGCGGCGTATTCTTATTTAGAGATCTTCATACGTGCCGTTATATCCCTTTTGGAAGTACTGTGCTCTCATTTCTTTTTAATCAGATTTGCAAAACGCAAAAATAGATTTGTCTCTATTGTCTTTGACTTATCTTATTCTCCTGGTTTTTTGAGTTGAAAGCTGAATTCATTTACTTCTCTTGTTCTCTAACACATTTAGGTCATACATTTTCTTTCTCCCGAGAACTGTTTTTCCTGATCCTAGGATTTTGGCATGTAGCCCTCTGCCATTCCCTTACAGAGAGTCTGAAAGGAGTTTCTGATCTCCTCTTTAACCCAAGGGATACAATGAGGGGGGTCTTAACATTCTCAGGGAGACATTCTTAGCTACCCTTTCACTCTTAAGCTCTAACTAGGTTGCATTATGGTCTGAGAATCTGGCCTACAGGATTTACTTTTTGAACACTTGGGATTTTTCTTTGTGGCCTGTATGTAGCCAGTTTTGTTAACTGTTCCGCATAAAGGAAGGAAATCTGTGTTTTGGGGCACCTGGGTGGCTCAGTGGGTTGAGTGTCTGCCTCTTGATTTCGGCTCAGGTCACGATCTCACGGTTCGTGGGTTGGAGCCCCGTGTCGGGCTCTGTGCTGCTGGTGCGGAGCCTGCTTGGGATTCTCTCTCCGTCTGTCTCCGCTCTATCCCTGCTCATGCCCTCTGGCTCTCTCACCCTCAAAAATAAACTTTATTTTTTAAATTTTTATTTATTTTTGAGAAAGAGCGGAGGAGGGGGAAGAGAGAGAGAGGGACAGAGGATCCAAAGTGGGCTCTGTGCTGACAGCAGACAGCCCGACGTGGGGCTCGAACTCACAAACCACGAGATCACGACCTGAGCCAAAGTCCGTTCGTTGTTTAACCAACTGAGCCACCCAGGCTCCCCTCAACATTTTTTTTTTAATTTTTATTTATTTTTGAGACAGAGAGAGACAGAGCGTGAGCAGGGGAGGGGCAGAGAAAGGGAGACACAGAATCGGAAGCGGGCTCCAGGCTCTGAGCCGTCAGCACGGAGCCCGACGCGGGGCTCCAACTCACGGACCGCGAGATCGTGACCTGAGCTGAAGCTGGACGCTTAACCGACTGAGCCACCCAGGCGCCCCAACATTTTGTTTTTAAAGATTGTCTCTCCCCCTCTACCACTCGCACACTCTGTCTCTAAAATAAAAAGGAAAAGAAAAAAGGAGAATCTATATTTTACATTTGTTGGGCGCAAATTCCTGTACACATCCGGTGACCACATCATTTATATCCGTTATAGCAGCGGCTCTCAACTGGGGATGCTTTGGGTCCCCAGGGACACTTGGCAAAGTCCAGAACTCTGGCTATCACAAGGAGGGGGATGGATGGCCACTGGCGTCTAGTGAGTGCAGGCCAGGGCTTCTGTGAAATACCCTACAGTGCACAGGTGGCAAAGAATGATCTGGCCCCAAACGTCACCGGGACCAGGTTAAGAGCCCCCTCCACACCCCTTCTTCTTCCTGGGTCCTTGGCTGGCAACTTGCAGTCCCTTTACAGCCAGCCTTCCCCTGTACACGTAGAATGGTCCGCTTCTCCGGTTTTGGAGAGTATGACTCTGTCTCACTGTCACATTAAGTGTGCGATCATTAACCGTGCCTTTGAGTGACAAGACGTGCTCAGAGCTCTGTAACTTGAGCCTAACTATGTCTGGTTCAAAGTTACTAAACCTGCTTTCTTTCTGTTAGGACTCATAGACATTCCCATCCCTGTTTCCTACCTTCTTGTGTTCTGGGTGTATCACTTACATACAGTATTTTTTTAATGTTTATTTTTGAGAGAGACAGAGCAGGGGAGAGGCAGAGAGGGGGAGACACAGAATCGGAAGTAGGCTCCAGGCTCCGAGCCGTCAGCACAGAGCCCGACGTGGGGCTTGAACTCACAGACCACGAGATCATGACCTGAGCCAAAGTCACATGCTTAACCGACTAAGCCACCCAGATGCCCCTATTTCTTTTATTAAAAAGAATTTACCTTAATAAGAATAAGGCATACTATATATGGTCATCCTAAAAACTATTTAAAAATTTTTGTTTTATGTTTATTTATTTTTGACAGAGAGAGACAGAGCATGAGCGGGGGAGGGGCACAGAGAGAGGGAGACCCAGAATCGGAAGCAGGCTCCAGGCTCCGAGCTGTCAGCACAGAGCCCGACGTGGGGCTCAAACTCATGGACCACAAGGTCACGACCTGAGCCAAAGTCGGACGCTCAAGTGACTGAGCCACCCAGGCGCCCCTAAAAAATATTTCTAAAAAATGTTCAATGTTTATTTATTTTTGAAGTTAAGAAAGAGTGTGAGCAGGGGAGGGGCACAGAGAGAGGGAGACCCAGAATCGGAAGCAGGCTCCAGGCTCTGAGACGTCAGCACAGAGCCCGACGCGGGGCTCGAACTCACGGACCGCGAGATCACGACCGGAGCCGAAGTCAGACGCTTAATCGACTGAGCCCCCCAGGAGCCTTCACTTATATGCATCATGTAGCTAGACTTCCACTTTTCTCCTAAATCTGGAGTCATCATCACGTGGGAGGTCTAAACCCACTGACATGAACGACAGTTACAGACACGTCCAGACTTCCTCACGCCAGCTCGTGTCAGTTGTTTCTTAACCAAGTAAGCTTCCTTGTCGTCATCTTCTTTTTCCCATGCTCCTGTCTTTAAGTACACCCGACGTGGGGCTCCAACTCACCACCCTGAGATCAAAAACCACACGTTCCAGCAACTGAGCCGGCCAAGCGCCCCTCTCTCCTCTCCGTTGAACGAAGCTCTCCCTCTGGCGCTTTGGGAATTACATCCCTACCTCAGGCCTCTGCTTCCCCACCCCTTCCTCCGATCGGCACTAACCCACAGGCCCCGCTTCTCCAACAGCCCTCATTCCACCAAGGATGGAAGCGCCCGCTCCCCGGACGCCCACACCGGAATCTGCCCTCGGGACCGGCAGGGACTGTGACTTTTTGTCCTTCGAGGCTCAGGGCTGGTTGCGCACACACGACAGTCTGGGAAGGCAAATGCATCCAGGATCAGCTTACAGTGTTTAGCCCCTTAAAATGAATTCCAGGGCATTTAACGGTTAAACTTTATGGTGGGTGTGTTCCTCTTAGCTGTAAATGCTTCATTCCCAGTTAACGCCACATAAGCTGTATTACACCATGTTTACACTGACAGTTAGTACTCTGCACACTCATTAGTACCACGATGCCCCCGTTTAATGAGGAACCACATCACACATCGCAGAGCACAGTTCAGTACCTACTTTTCAACACCTGATTATCCTGACTAGTCTGGACAGATTTCAGATCATTTTAATGACACCCTGCCAAGAATACACAAAGGGAAAATATTTAAATGTTTTATTTGTACCGTAATCATCGCTTTTGGTATTATTCTCTACACGGAAAAAAATCACATTAGGAAAACATTCTCTTCAGCTTGGAAGACAGAGATACCGGGAACGTTCCGCTATGTGCATTGCACTCCATGCAAATTCTATGAACTGAATTATCCACTTGAAGAACAGCTCACATAGAATAATTTTTTAGGGGCGCCTGGGGGGCTCAGTGGCTGAGTGTCCGACTTCAGCTCAGGTCATGATCTCACAGTTCGTGGGTTCGAGCCCCACGTCGGGCTCTGTGCCCACAGCTCAGAGCCTGGAGCCTGCTTCGGATTCTGTGCCTCCCTCTCTCTCTGCCCCTCCCTTGCTCGCACTCTGCCTCTCTCTCAAAAATAAACATTAAAAAAATCTTTTTAAAAAAAAGTAACTTTTTAAAACAGGGAAAATAACAGACACAACGAGAGAGATTTTTAAAGTTCAAAACAGTTACAGGGAACGTGAGGACATCCTGGGCTGAGGCGACAACTGAAACAGAAACCCAAACTCGAAATAACAACAGGGCAGGTGTACCCTCAGGCAGGCTGACCTCAGGGTATCCAGAGGGTCAAAGGGTCCAGGAGAAAAACAACCGTCTTAAAAGAGGTGAGGATCATTCAGTCCCTTTTCTTATTCCTTTTACGAAAGAAGAAACCCTGAAAGAGATGTGGAGACAAAAAAGCAGGCGGAGATTCTAGGAGGAAAACAGGAGCCCCTACAGACCGAAGCGAGGGCGCCCGGGTCCAGGCCCCGGCCCCCTGCCCTCGGCCCCCTCGCCTGGTGCTCCTGAGCCCGGCGGGCCGTCGCCGGGAGCGCCGCCCCACCAGGGAACCTTCCTTGCTCCCCCAGGGGCATCAGGGGTCTCGGAACAAGCGCTCCTGGGCCAGGCGGCGGCGGCCGGCAGGAGACAGAATCCGACACCGTCTCTGACTTCAACAGCGACGCGAGGTTCCCCAGGGCTCAGATGCCAAGGAGAGAAAAACAAGGGAGCCCAGAAGCGACAGGAACTCGTCCTGAAAGCAGGCTTCTAGATTTAGCTTCCAGCGCGTGGTCACGTGGAGGCCTTCGCGATTCTAATTCTGGCCGGGGAGCTATTTACACAGGCCGGGTTTTCACAGGGTGACGTCGCAGACCGGCCCCAGCAGGGCCCAGTCCCCCGCGGGGAGCTAGCCCGCCCCCTCCCTTTCCTCGCTCGTCTTTCCCGACGGTTATGCAACCCGATCGCCTGCACCCAGACCGGCCTCCACGCGGTCCGGCCGTGAACTGAGGGAGGTCAGCAAACGTGTTCCGCGGGGGCCACGTGGTGCTCCCTCGGCTTTGCGGGCGACCCACCTTCTCTATCACACAGTCTCCTTTCTTCTCGTGTGACCCTCAAAATGCAGAGCGCACGGCCCCAGGGCCGGGCGAGGGCGGCCCGCGGGGGGACTTGGCCAGCGGCCTGTCGTTTGCCAGCCCTGGCCTAAGGCCCAGCTGTCCGAAGAGACACATGTGACGCTTCAGAGATCGAGCCGTCCTCTTTGTGACCCGTCTAAAAGCGGCGAGCGCGGCCTGGGGGACATCAAGTGTTCTGCGTTTTCCGGTTGATCCGCAAACAGGCCTGTGGCAGGAGCCGCCACCGCCACCCCGTCCCCCCACCCCAGCTCCCATGCGTCCTACAGGGTCCACTCTCCCGGTGGGACAGGTGCGCCCCCGCTGCAACTAACGACCACGAGGAACACGATCGAGTCCACCGACAGAGACCAGACGTTCTAGGGGGACCTTAGCTTTGTTGTCTCCAGGAGCGACGGTCACAAAGCCAGAGACACTCGCAAACTGCGAGTCCCTTTTGCTCGTTTTTCTGCTTACTACTATTTTCCAGAAACGTGTCACTGAGGATCCCCTTTCAAACCAAACCTATTTATTCAGAAAGCTCAGAAAGCTCTCAAGGAATCCGAGACAACTGTCAGATCTTTTCCCAGATCTCTTTCAGGAAACTAACTGTATGTCGCTCCAATTCAAGGCATCTTGTGTGTGTGTGTGGGGGGGGGGGGGGGTTCTTCAGGGACCGCGGCTCGGCCACCTGTCCACGTCCACGGTCTTCCACACTGGCTCACATCCCCCCCCCCCCACCCCCGGGAGGTATTCAGTCAATAACTCATTCTGAAGAAAACATCTGTCAAGAGATCACTTTATTTTTCACACAAGTTTTGGGGAGATACCTCTTTAACATTCAAATAAAATCAGGGGTGCCTGGGTGGCTCAGTCAGTTAAGTGTCCAACTTGAGCTCAGGTCATGATCTCACACTCCGTGAGTTCGAGCCCTGCACCCCGCGTCGGCCCTGCGCTGACAGCTCGGAGCCCGGAGCCCGCTTCGGATTCTGTGTCTCCCTCGCTCTCTGCCCCTCCCCCGCTCGCTCTCTCAAAAATGAATGTTAAAAAAAATTTTTTTTAAAGAGTTAATGTTTTATGAAAAGTAAGAACCCCAACTGTTCAAGGCCAGGACCCTTTCACATGGACAAGCCTTTTCCCGGGACACCGTATGCTCCAGGACAGAGCACCGCAGAAAGGGACCCAGGGGCGTTACCCCTCCTACTCAGTGCCCTGCCATCTGGCTAGCACTGAGCTTGGTAGGCCAGAGGATGATGGAAGAAACACAGAGGAAATATCAAAACCTAAATGCTCAAAGGCTCCGCAACACCAGCCACAGCCATAAAGCAATACATGGAAGAAAAAAAAAAAAAACGAGAATTGGGGGCTCCTGGGTGGCTCAGTGGGTTAAGCGTCCCACCCGGGATTTTAAATCAGGTCATGATCTCACGGGTCATGAGTCCGAGCCCCAAGTCGGGTTCTATGCCAGCAGCCTGGAGCCTGCTTGGGATTCTCTCTCTCTCCCTCTCTCTTTGCCCCTCCCCTGCTTTCTATCAAAATAAATAAACTTTAAAGAAAAAAACCAGAATCACAAAACTGTGTGAAGATGTTAGCTAAATATTTTAAGTGAAAAATATGTGAGTTATATAGGTAGAAACATACATAATATTACCGACGAAAACTCAACCACAAAATAACTGACTAATACATGAAAATGGACACACAGCCCATTAAGCTCAAGTTCCACAATATACATTTTGGGGAAAGCCGTTTTAGATCAGTTCTCACCCAGGGGTGACTTTTGTCCATATTTGTGACTTCTGTGACATTGGCAGTATCTGCAGACATTTTTGGTTGTCACAGCTGGGAGTGGGGGTCCCAGTGGCATCCAGTGTGTAGAGACCAGGAATGCTGCTGACAGCCTACAGTGCACAGGACAGTCTCCACGATACAGAAGTGCCCGGCCCCGAGGGTCAACAGTCCCGCAGTGTCACAGAAGTGTCTGTGCTTGTGCTGCAAGAAATTCTGCTGAAGTACATCCTGGGGGATTGGGGGGAGGCATCCATAAACACACACTTTAGAAGAACACAAAGTTGGGCACCCGGGGGGGGGTGGGGGTGGGGATCAGTCTGTTAAGCGTCCGACTTCGGCTCAGGTCATGATCTCCCGGGTTTGCGGGTTCAAGCCCCACATGGGGCTCTGTGCTGACAGCTCAGAGCCTGGAACCTGCTTCAGATTCTGGGTCTCCCTCTCTCTCTGCCCCTCCCCCACTCGTACTCTGTCTCTCCCTTTTTCTCAAAAATAAATATTTTTAAAAAATTTTAGGGGCGCCTGGGTGGCTCAGTCGGTTAAGCATCTGACTTCAGCCAGGTCACGATCACGCGGTCCGTGAGTTCGAGCCCCGCGTCAGGCTCTGGGCTGATGGCTCGGAGCCTGGAGCCTGTTTCCGATTCTGTGTCTCCCTCTCTCTCTGCCCCTCCCCCGTTCATGCTCTGTCTCTCTCTGTCCCAAAAATAAATAAAAAACGTTGAAAAAAAAATTTTTTTTTAAATATTAAAAAAAAATTTTAAACATGCAAAGCTAAATTTGTAAATTTTTTAATGCAAAAAAAAAAATACAAACCTTGATCAACTATCTCAGACAACATAAAACAAGGTATATTGAGAACTTACCAAGCTCTCATTAAGGCAATTATTTTTGCAAAAGTCTGGCCAGACTTTTCTGGGTGGAATCTGCATCACAGTACCTACCAGTTCATGGTCCCTTTAGAGGGACCCGGCCCCACTGCAGTTGTGGGAAGGCAAGAGCCCAGCCCGTGGGGCAGCGCCTGGAAGGCGGTGGAGGGAAAGAGCTCCGTCACTCTCCCCGTGTACCCTAGGGAACAGGAAGAGCACGAGGCGGGTAGGCTGTGGGGAGAGAACTTGCAATCAACAGTGTGCAGGGCCGGCAGACAGTGGGGAGCGACAGTCTAGCTGAACCGAGAAAGGCCCAGACTCGCGCCCAGAGTCCAAGCTGTACTTCTGTGAGCCCCAAAGCCCAGCACTAGAGCTTCCTGGGGTCCCACCAGATTCCTCTTTTCCTTATTCCTGTGTAACCCCCTAAGCCCCCCAGGCTTGGGGGCAGCCCGGTCCCTGCCACCTGGGGACCCAACCAAAACAGCTACTCGTTCTGGGTCAGTCACCGCTGGCAAACAATTACAGCACCTGCAGTGAGCGTGCCCTGCGGCCTCGCACCTGCACAGGGGTGCTCATTCGGCCACAGAGGGCACATGCCTGCCGGCTGACGGGGAATCACACCCTCCCCCCAGGCGCACCAGCGCCCCGTGCTGAGCAGCTGACCGTGCAGGCAGAGAAGGCAGGGCAGGCCGTGGCGGCCGACCTGGCGGACGGCTGGGTCCTATCATTTAAAGGGAAGACTCGCGACCCTAAGATGAGTGCAAAATTTTACTCCCAGCCTCTCAGGCGTGCAACCTGGGAGCTCAGTTGCTTTCAAGATTTTTGAAAACACCGTAGAACCTTCTCCCTACAGAATCCAGCACAGAACGAAGAAGCTGTTGTGTCCCCTCAACGCCTGCCCCCGCCTCCCACAGAACCACCGAGCTTTGGAGCCACTGGTTTCCAACTACCTTGTCAGACAGCACGTTTGCTGTGACACCACACACCCTTCTGTGCACGAACTTTCCAGAAACAGCGGTGGGGCTGACACGCCACAAGGGGCGGCTGTTGCTATGGCAGGGGCGGCCTCATGTTCCCGGCTTTGCAGCCAGGCCTTTCCAGCAAATGACCAGGCTTCCCGGCCCTTCAGCGTTGATTCTAACAATTTCCAGGCTGAACTCTCCCTACACGGTGCTTCCACCGTCCGAGACAAAACGGTAACTTATCACAGTTGTGAGCCCTCCCAACCCGTGTAGACGGCACTCCCCACGTGGCCGCTGCAGCTCCCGGCCCGTGGGATGCCCCCCGCCCCCAGACGGCTAAGCCTGGCGTCCCCTTCCCGCACCCTTACTTCCTCACCCCCTTTGCCAACAGTGCAGCCACTTCAGGAAGGAAAACAAGGACACGTGCGTAGTCCTACTATGGGTGGGTCTAGGGTAAACTGACTTCTAGTGCACCGGTTCTGACCTTGGTCTGTGAACCTGAGTGAGAAAATGCATCACATCTTCGTTTGCAGTACCCTCTGGCTGAAATTTAGCCCCCACTCAATTATGAAGAGAGACAAGAAATCCTGGGGGTTTAGCACCACCTGTGTCTTTTCCACCAACAGAAACTACAGATATGCTCACAAAGCACCAGAATTGCTACAGAAATGCCAGGCTGCTCCGAAAGTCACTAACACCAGGGCCCCACCTGGTACTAAGTGAGGCAACGAAGGGCACATCGGCAAGTCAAGCATCAATTTGGTTCAATACCTTGGTAACTATTTCAATATGATATATGGGCTCCGTTCTGGGTCCTCTTTTCTCTAGGAGGAGCCCGGGTGAAGCCCAGAAAAGGCCCCAGGGCACATTCTCCCGCCCCCCCCCCACCCCCCTCCAGTGGCTTCAGGGTTTCTTCTCAACAGTTTCAAATGCTTCAACAATTTGCAACAAAAGTGAAAGTCACAGCTACAATGTTACTATTCAAATGCAGAGTTCTTATGTTGTTACTTTCGGGGAAAGTTACAATGTGCTACACACAAATGCAAATGTGTGTGGAAACCAGTGGTCAAGATCCAACAAAATGTGTCTGTATTCCTATCTTTAACCACCCCGCTGACACTGAAATCTTAAGCGCTGAATGTTCATCTCTCAAGTCCGTTTTCACCCACATATCTCATCAATTCCAATTTCCACTTTTAAATCTCTGAAGCGGGAAGCATCCTACTTCTGCCTAAGAATGCGCCCGGTTAAGTGACGTCCTGCAGTGGTGCACTGTGGACTCAATCAAATATTCTAGATGATCCCCCAGATCGCTCTCCACCTCAATAAACTAAAGACATGAAAGGCAGATTTGAGGCCGGCGGCCACCCTCCAAATAATATGCCCACAACTACCTTTGAGTGCATCACCGATCACTGCACTGGCAAACGGTTCCCTTTCGCTTCAATTCTCCCTGAGAATATTTAGAATGTACCATACAAAGCATTATATAATTTGCCAAAGAGGATGTGTTACATAAATGTATTAAATATTTCCTTTTTCAGAATACGCCAGAAAAAAATCATAAACTCACGCCCAACTAAAACTCAGGATTTTATTCACCCCGAAGTGGAACGTACTCCCTTCCTAAGGGGAAAAAAACAAAACAAAACCCAGTAGCTGTTACAGAAAGCGAACTCTTACAGTGCAAGTAACTACTTTCCCCTTATCCACGCCGACCACATCCCGGTGCTTTCGAGTCTGCGATCCAAGCCACAGACGCACGTGTGCTGGTGCACAGGTTCCCCCCCACACCGCCCCCCAGCCACGCGGAGCCGGCTCCAGACGCGACAGCACGCACGCGGGCCGCACCGGTGGGGTCTGGGGACCACCGACAGAACGGGGCACTCCAACAGCCACGGCGATGAAATAAGGCAGACTCAACTTTTCCTAATTCCTCTCGAGTGACTCACGATCTCTGGCTGAAGGAATGTGAGCGCCAGCGAGCGGCCTCACCGTGCCCCGCACCTCCAGGCATCCACTTCCCCCCCCCGTCCGACCACTACCAGCCACACATCTGGAGCACCCGGCCCTGGGGCAGGAGGGCGCCCGCCCCGGCTGCCCCCGACGTCCGCCTCCAGGGGGCTCCAGGGGGCTCCAGGGGGCTCGGCGCCCCCGCCCCTCGCACCCCGGCGCCGCTCCCTGCGGGCGCCCCCACCGCCAACCCCGCCTGCCCCCGCCTGCCCCCGCCGCCAGCCCCGCCCAGCACCCCCGGTGGCCGCGGCACCGAGCGCGGGGCGCGCGCCCCCATCCCGGCCCCGCGAGCGCGCCCCCCGGCCGCCCTCCCCCCCACCCCCACGCCCCGCGCGCGCCCCCGCGCCCCCCCCCCGCCGCCGGCCCCGCCCCCGCGCGCCCCCGCGTCCCCGCCCGCGCAGGGGCGCGCGCCGCGCTCCGAGAGGGACGGTTAGGAGCGCGCGCCTCGCAGCGGGCCCCGCGCGGCACCGGCGGCGCCTTCCAGAAATTTCCGCGTCCCTCAACCCACACCGAAAAACAAGCGGGGCGCGCCCCCGCGCCGGCCCGGCGGACAGCGCCCCTCCCCGCGGCCTCGGCTCCCCTCCCCCACCCGCGCCCCCTCCCCGCCCCCTGCCCCGGGCGGCGGGTCCGGCGCGGCCCTCCCGGGCGGCGGCGGCCCGCGGAGACCCGGGCGGCGGCGGCGGGGCGGCGGCCGCGGCGCCTGCGGGCCGGCGTGATTGATAGGGACGGGGCGGCGGAGCGGCGGCGGCGGCGGAGCGGTTGAGTGACAGCTTACCTGGGTGCCAATCTTCATCACACTGACAAGCGGCTGCAGCAATCGGGACCCGCAGTGCCGCGCCCGCGTCCAACCGTCACGCCGACGCTGGGCCACGCGACACAGCCTCGCTCAATGGGAGGAGGGCGACGCCGACGCGCGCCGCATCAATATTCAGGGAGGGGGCGGGGCCTGCCGCACCCGGGCCCCGCCCCGCCCCTGCGCGGCGGCGGCGCGGGGCGGGGCCCGCGCACCGGGGGCGGGGAGCGAGGCGGGGGCGGGCGGCGGCCGGCCCCGCCCCCGCCTCGCGCCCGCGCCGGGCCCCGCCCCCCAGCAGGGCGCGCCGGCGAGCGAGGAGCGGCCCGCCCCGCCGCGCGGGCCCAGAGCGCCGCCTCATGACTATGCATCGAGGGGCGTGGCCCGGCGCGCGCGCACGCCACGCCCCCTCCGCCGGCCGTCGGGAGGGGCGAGGTGTGTGGAGCGGCCTGGGGTGGGCGGAACCATCCGCCGCAGTGCCGCGGGGAGGGCGGGCCGAACCATCGCGGGAGGAGGCGCGGGCCGCTCTGGGCGCGACCCGCGGCAGGTGGGCCCCCGCCGCCGGGCACCCTGCGCGCGCCCCTTTGTGTGCGGTGCCCGGGTGGACGCGGGCGCGGGCGCTGCCCCGGGGACGGGGCCCCCTTCTGCTCCCGAGCTCCGCCTTGGGTCCACCTGTCCCCCCCCCCCCCCCCCCCCCCCAGCCCGCCCCGGGCGACCCGCGCAGGCCGGAGTGCGGGTGAAGTGGCCTCCCTTAGGGGGACACGAAAGTTGTGTGTGTTGGGGGTGGGCTTTCGGGGTCGGGTGCGGGGCGCCCGCAGACCCCGCGGGCGGAAGGGCAGCGCCTGCCCGCGTGCAGGCCGGGGGGTTCATTGTTGCGGAAACAGTCCCGGCGAGCGGGGAGCGCGGTGCCCACCCAGACCCGGCTCGGAGCAGGGCCGCGCACCGGCGCCCGCGCTGCCCGGGGAGCACGCCAGCCCCGGGCTGCGAACGTGTGGCTGGAGGGCGCCTGGGCCCGGGCACCGCTAACGGCGCGCGGCCCCGGGCCAAATGCCGTGTGGTTCGGTGGGACCGCGTTTTACAGAGAGAGGGTTGTGGCCGGGCCCGCGCCGGAGGGCGGCCGGCGAGGGGACCCCGGACCAGCTAGGCAGTGTGCGGGGCCCAAAGCAGAGCGGAAACGCGGGGTCCCTCGCCCAGCAGTCACCGAGGACTTGAGGACAGGGCCAGGAAGAACTTCACACCACGTGGGCCCCGGCTGGGCGCAGGCCTGTGCGGCTGTGCCGGTCCCACCAGCCGCCAGACTAGCCCTGGCCTCTCCCTTCCCCCTCCCCCTCGTCCCGGTCCCGGTCCCGGTCCCGGTCCCGGTCCTGGTCCGAAACTTTGTGTTCTCCTCGTGGTTTTGTTTTTAGTTACCCTGGAGTTTATTTAAACCAAGAAGGAAAGGTCGTAATGTTTTCCTGCAATGCACATTTGGTTCTTTAAATAACAATCGTGACAAAGAAGGAGTTCTGGAAGGCTGCGCTCGTGGTCCCTACAAAACAGCAGCATTTCGGATTGTATGTAATGTAAGGAAACGCCTCAAACACTGTCGGAGATGCTGTAGCCAATACCTAGAGGCCTCAGGTGGGCCTAAGAAAGACAAATACCGCACTGGAGCTACCCAATTTCTTCAAAGTCCCTGAGCAAGAAAAACGACATTGAACTCCCCTACTGATCTGACACAACTTCGATACAGTATCTTGGCTTCCATCCAAGAGCACGGTAAAGTTAGATGACTCCCCCCACCCCCCACCCCCGATTTTACCTGGGAGTGACCTTTTTAATTTTTAATTTAAAAGCAGGCAAGTTTGGGGTGCCTGGTTCAGAGTTGTGCTGCCCACTCAGCCTGGAGCCTCTTCCGATTCCGTCTTTCTCTCTCTCTGCCCCTCCCCCACTCATGCCTCTGTCTCTCTCTCTCTCTCTCTCAAAAAAAAAAAAAAAAAAAAAATTTTAGGCAGGTTTGACACTTTTATCCTGATGTCACCAATGTTAGTATTTCTTGGGGTCTCGGGAAAACTCCTGTTCTGTGCGGCTGATACAGCACGGGCTGGAGCGCCCACTGGCCAGAGTGCTGTGTGCTTCCCTCTAAGTCCCGGACATTGGTCTCCAATCCCATTCCCCCAGCCACCATTTCTGCAACGATATCGTGGACCTTGGGGCACCTGGGTGGCTTGGGGCACATGGGTTAAGCGGCCGACTCTTCATTTCAGCCCAGGTCATGATCTCCCGGTTCTTGGGTCTGAGGCCCACATTGGGCTCCACACGGTGATGGCACAAGGCCTGCCTGGGATTCTCCCTCCCTCCATCTCCACCCCTCCCGTGCGCGCTTCCTGTCTCTCAAAATAAATAATAAAAAGAATACTGTGAGCCTCATCTACGTGGAAAATGAAATCCAGCTCCCATTTTCAAAACACTTGTCTAATGTTTCCACAAATATTTGAATAAGATCTAAAATGCCAAGTTCGCTTTCTGAAGAATCTACACAGAAAGAATACAGTGTTACATAATGTCTATAAATCCGTTTGCTGTCAGATCCTCCAAGTGACGTAGGGCCGGGGGAACTTGGAGAGACGTGCTTCCCCTGGTTGGTGAAGGTGAGAGTCACCTTGATCCAGCGGAGCCGGGTGCAACCGGTGGGCGCCCGGGGCCAGGGAGGGGCCGGCCTTTCTCCCCACCTGCCCCCGCCCCCTGGCGGACAAGCTCAGCAGGGGTCCTGGGACCTGGAGGGAGGAGCTGGGTGTGTGGGGTCACGTGAGAGCCCATACCAGTCACAACGTCCTCGAGGCCCAGGCCAGGCCCACCCACCATCTGGCCTCTGTGCCCCGGCCTTTTCACCTGTACCCCCTTGATCTGCTGGCCTTTCCTCCTCTCACCGCGCTATCTCCAGGGAAAATACGGCAAGAGCCGGGAGCGCCATCAGTGATCACCTCCGGTTTCTGTGGCCTTGTGGCTCACACATTTGGGAGTGGGAGAGGACTCTTCAGGCAGAATAAAATCAGGCCTGGGGCTCTGGGGGACAAAACTGCCTTCCTTCCCTTCGCCTCCACCCACGGCTTCCACCCTAATGTTGAGGGCCAGGTGGTTTCCAAACGAACATTCGCAGGTAAGCGGCCATTCCGGCTATTCTTTTTCCATTTTTTTTTTTAAGTTTTTAATTTATTATTTATTTTTGAGAAAGACAGAGAGTGCGAGCAGGAGAGGGGCAGAGAGAGAGGGAGAATCTCAAGCAGGTTCCACGTTGTCAGCACAGAGCCCAATGTGGTGGGGCTCGAACTCGAGAAACCACGAGATCATGACCTGAGCCCAAAACAAGAGTTGAATGCTTAACCGACTGAGCCACCCGGGAGCCCCTCGACTTTTTTCTTTTTTTTTTTCTTAACGTTTTTTATTTACTTTTGAGAGAGAGAGAGAGAGACAGTGCGAGTAGGGGAGGGGGAGAGAGAGAGAGGGAGACACAGAATCCGAAGGAGGCTCCAGGCTCCAAGCTGTCAGCACAGAGCCCGACGCAGGGCTCGAACTCACAGACCTTGAGATCATGACCTGAGCAAACCTGAAGAGTTGGAATCTTCAGGAACTGAGCCACCCAGGTGCCCCTCCATTTTTTTTCTACAGGTTTGTTACCATTGTTCAGTAACAGTAACAGATATTAGTAACAAATACTAACATTTGTTACTATTACCAAGGACCATGTTTAAGCGTGTGAAATGAAAAGCCACCTTCCACGAGCACGAGTAAGTGCTCGTGGAAGTAGTCACGTGACTGGGGCGCCTGGGTGGCTCAGTTGGTAAAGCGTCCGACTCGATTTTAGCTCAGATCATGACCTCGCAGCCTCGAGATCGAGCCCCGCTTCGAGCTCACCGCGGGATGTGGAGACTGCTTGAGATTCCCTCCCTCTCCCTCGGCGCCTCCCTCTCCCTGCTCTCAAAGAAAGAGCGAAACCTGCAGGTGACAGCAGGCGCCGTCATACCGGGAGGCGGTGGGGAGCAGGACGCGGTAGGTGGGGGTGGTCAGGGGGGTGGAGCAGTGCTTTGAGAAAAGCCACACGGAGAGGCAGAAAGAACCGTGCCAAGGTGCCGGCCAGCCTGACGAAGCCGTGTCCAGGCTCGGTGGGGACACGTAGGAGAGAGGCAAGACTCGGGCCCTGCCGGGCAGAACCCGGTGTGCAAAGCAAACAGCAACGCTACGAGGGCACAGAGGTACCCGCTGCGTCGCATGGGGAAGGGCTTGAGGTTCAGGCTGGAGGGGGGGGGGGGGAGGGGCAGGGCTTGAGCTGTCCTTCCAGAAGGGCAGGGATCTGGAGACACCGGTAGGACACATGAGCTCCAAAGCCACTCAGAAACACGGGCAAGTCTCTTGGCTTATTAAGGCGGCCAGTGTGAGCTGTCTGAGCTGCCCGGGTTCGCATGGGCGGGCAGGGGCGGGAGGTCACCAGCGATGATGGGATGCGGCCATGGGGACGAGCCTTTATAAATCAGGGGCGGGCCCCTGGGGGGCCCAGTCAGTTAAGCGTCAGCCTCTTGGTTTGAGCTCAGGTCGTGATCTCACAGTACGTGGGATTGAGCCCCGTGTCGGGCTCTGTGCTGACGGTTTGGAGCCTGCTTGGGATTCTCTCTCTCTCTCTCTCTCTCTCTCTCTCTCTCTCTCTCTCTCTCTCCCTCTCTCAAAGTAAATAAGTCAGATCACATGGCTGCTCCGCTCCACCCCTCCAAGAGCTCCATCAGATCCAGAGTAAAAGCGAGTCCTTACAGGAGCCCACGGGGGTCGACACAGTCCTCTCTCCCAGCACCTCTGACCTCAGCTCCCTTCACCCTCCCCTTCACCCCAGCTGTTCCTCTCACTCCCCGCCCTGATTCAGCGTCCGGGCATTTGGGCTGTTGCCTCCTCCCTAAGCTCTTTCCAAAGATATCTGCTTGGCTTTCTCCCTCACCTCCCTGAAGCATTTCTCAAAATCCCTTTCTCATGAGAAGTTTAAAAATGCAAACGCCCGGCTCACTCCCTACCCACCCCGCCCGCTTCCTTCTCCAGCACACTTGTGTAGCTACATGCAACATACCGTGTAACTGTATTAACTATGCAACTCATTCACTGTGTCTACGGTTCAACACACACTCCACCCCCCACGTATATACAAACTGTAGAATGTATACTTCAGAAGAGCAAGAATTTTACTCTGTTTTGGTCACCGATGCGTGCTGAGCACCTAGACTGGTGCTTGGCAAATCGATATTGACGGAATGCTTGAAGGAATGTTTCTGGGACAAGATGTATTGGAAATCTGTTGCTTTGTAACAGATCGTCACAAAACTCAGTGGCTACAAACAGCACACATTTATCATCTCACAGTCTCTGCGGGTCAGGAATCCAGACCTGACTTGACTGGGCCCGCTAGGACTGGGGTCTCATTTGACGGCTCGACTGGGGACGGATCCGTTTCCTGGTTCACATGGTTGTTGTCGGGATTCAGTTCCTGGTGGGCAGATGGACTGAGGGTCTCGGCTCCTTGCTGGCTTTTGGCTGGAGGTCACCTTTGGTTTCTTGCCACTTGGACGTCTTCATGAAGGAAATCAGGACCTGGCAGCTTGGGTCATCAAAGCCAGCAAGGAATAGAGTCTGCTAGGAAGACAGAATTTGCATTCTTGGAGACAGTGATCCCAGAGGTGACATCCCATCACCTGTGCTGTAGGTTACTGGTTCGAAGCAAGTGGCAGGCCCTGCCCATGCTCAGGGGGAGGAGATCACACCGAGAGATGAACAGAGGAGAAGATCCCTGGGGCATGTGAGAGGCTGCTCAGAAGAGCCCAGGGCTCACAGCCCCAAGTCCAGGGTGGATAGCCTGGCTTTGCCACTTACCACGTGGATCCCAAGGAGGCTGTTTCATTCCCCGAGATCACTTACCTCCGTCTTCATTGGGGACAGCAGTGCCTCTCAGAGGATTACACAGAGGAGGAGTCAAGGCTGCCTCCGGAAAGTGGGGTGCCCAAGCTGAGAGGAGCTCGTGAAGAGCTCAGGCCAGGATGCAGTGGCGGGGGGGGGGGGGGGGGGGGACCCACAGACGATCGTTCCTAAGCTTTGGTTTTTTTCAAGAGAACAATTCCAACGATGAGGTCCTAAAAGATTAGGCGTCACTGTCCTCACCACCAACACGTCCCCCTCAAGCATCCCAGCAAAACGTCCCAGGGAAGTGGCAGCCACAGCCAGATTTGGGGCCGATCGGTGTTTTAAAAAATAAAAAAAAAGTGATGTTGGCCCAAGAAGGAATTGTGAGTCTCACGCACACACACCATGGGCATCTGCCAAACGCTTTACTGAACGAGGGAACTGGTGAGACAGGACAACCAGCTCACAGGAAGGTGTGAAGGACGGACACATTGATGGGTCAGGAATATCAGAGCGGATCTGCAAATTGCGCAGAACTGCCTCAGGAGGGGAGCACGGGGTGAGGGTCGCCCCCACCCCTCCATCGCTTTCGTGTCCACGGGCAAAAGCCGTGTCCATCGTTGTCTACCCTCTGCAACTGGGACTGCAGAACAGCACAAAGGCAACGAAAAGCTAGGACAAGGGGACGTCTGGGTGGCTCAGTTGGTTAAGCATCTGACTCTTGATTTCAGCTCGGGTCATGATGCCACGGTTTCGTGACTTCAAGCCCCACGTGGGCTCTGCCCACAGCACGGAGCCCACGTGGGATTCTCTCCCCCCTCTCTCTGCCCCTCCCCTGCTCACTCCCTCTGTCTCTCTCAAAATACATAAATATATTTTTAAAAAACAATTAAAAACCTAAAAGCTAGAAAGGGGGGGCGCATCTGGGTGGCTCAGTCAGTTAAGCATCTGCCTTCAGCTCAGGTCATGATCTTTCAGTTTGTGAGTTCGAGCCCCACATCGGGCTCTGTGCTGTCAGCACAGACCCTGCGTCAGGTTGTCTGTCCTCTCCCTGCCCCTGCCCCGTTCACACACTCTCTCTCTCTTAATAAGTAAATAAACTTAAAAAAATATTAAAAAGAAAAGAAAAGCTAGAAGCAGATAAGCCAGAGGCTGAGCTCCACAGGATGCAACCTCCCACCGGAGACACCCAGGGATCCTTCCTGCTTATTCCAAGTCTCCCTATGCCTGGCACAGGGCCTTGGGAGGGCAGCCGTGACTGAGCGCCACAAACAGGGCCGCTGAAACAACAGAAATGCATCCTTTGGTCGTTCTGCAGGCCAGCCGCCCAAGATCAAGGTGTCAGGTCAGGAACTTCCATTCTGCTCCCCGGGAAAATGTCTACGGAGCACGCGCTCCAGAGAGGAGCGGTGCTGGGCCCTGGCCTCCAGGGCTCACATCTGGCAAGGCCTGCTCGCCCGTGGTGCCAGCCAGCGCTCCCGCACGCCGCCCCGGGCCCCAGCTAGTGAAGAGTCTGTGGTCGTCCCTGCCACCTGCCCCGCAGCCACCCCGTCCACGTCCAGACGCTCCTCCCCTGTGTCTCTCCTATTTCACAACAATTGTATCTTCCTGGTGGCCTCGGGGTCACGTCGCGGCGGCTGCCCAAACCTCAGAAAGCTGACGGCCTGGAGCCCGCTCCCTGGAGGGCTGGGCTTTTCTCCTCGGAGCCAGACTAGAGCTGGCCTGCTCATCCAGAGCGACCCTGATGCTTTCTTGCAAACCCGTGGCTCCCTGAGACGGCTTCAATGCCCCCTACGCTTGGGCCGCTTTTTCTTTCCTTTTCTTTTTTTTATGTTTATTCATTTTTGAGAAACAGACAGACAGATAGAGTGAGAGCAGGGGAGGGGCAGAGAGAGAGGGAGACCCAGAATCCGAAGCAGGCTCCAGGCTCCGAGCCGTCAGCAAAGAGCCCGAGGCGGGCCTTGAACCCTGTGAGATCATGACCTGAGCTGTAGTCGGACACTTAACAGACTGAGCCACCCAGACGCCCCAGGGCCGCTTTCTAAATTAGGTTCATAGTCAAGGGGCATCGTCTGATGTCATTTTTGCAAAAATCTGCTTCTCGTTGAAATTACAAAACAAATAACACAAAAGCCTTCGTGGGGCCTGCAAAATGGAACGAAAAAGCAGAAAGGAGCTTCTCTTTGTTGTTTGTTACGAAGTGTGATCCAACGTAGACATTTCTCGAAGGCCTCTGGCTTCTTCACTCAAGTTTCCTCCGAGTTCTAGCACGGGACAGGACAGCCTTCTTTAAAAAAATTTTTTTCTTACTATTTTTTTCTTTTAATGTTTATTTTTTAGACAGAGAGAGACAGAGCATGAGCAGGGAAGGGGCAGAGGGAGAGGGAGACACAGAATCCGAAGCAGGCTCCAGGCTCTGAGCTGTCAGCACAGCCCGACGCGGGACTCGAACTCACAGACCGCGAGATCACAGCCTGAGCCAAAGTTGGACGCTTAAGCGGCTGAGCCACCCAGGCGCCCCTGCATTTCGCTGATTATTAATGATGTCGAGCAACTTTTCATGGGCTTGTATGTCTTCTTTAGAAAAATGTTCAGATCATCTGTCCATTTTTTAACTAGATTGTGTGGGTTTTTTGTTTGTTTGTGTTATTGTTTTATGAGTTCTTTCTATATTTTGGGGTGTTAACCCCTTATCCGATATATGACTTGCAAATATTTTCTTCCATTCAGTGGGTTGTCTTCTTATTTCGTTAATGGTTTCCTTTGCTGTGCAGAAGCTTTTGTAGTTTGATATCGCCCGACCCATTTATCCTTGCTTTTGCTTTTGGTGTGAGATCCAAATATTTATTGCCAAGACTGATGGCAAGCAACTCACCACCTATGTTTTCTTCTAGGAGTTTCATGGTTTCAGGGATTGTATTCAAGTCTTTAGTTCATTTTTAGTGAATTTTTGTGCAGGGTTAAGATAGAGGTCTATTTTCGTGTCCTTTTCTTTCTTTTTCCTTTCCTTCCTTCCTTCCTTCCTTCCTTCCTTCCTTCCTTCCTTCTTCTTTCTCTTCCTTCCTTCCTTCCTTCCTTCTTTCTTTCCCTTCCTTCCTTCCTTTTTCTTTCTTTCTCTTCCTTCCTTCTTTCTTTCCCTTCCTTCCTTCCTTTTTCTTTCCCTTCCTTCCTTCCTTCCTTTTTCTTTCTTTCCCTTTCTTCCTTCCTTCCTTCCTTTTTCTTTCTTTCTTTCCCTTCCTTCCTTCCTTCCTTCCTTCCTTCCTTCCTTCCTTCCTTCCTTCCTTCCTCTTTCTTTCTTTCTTTCTTTCTTTCTTTCTTTCTTTCTTTCTTTCTTTCTTGCATGTGGTCATCCAGCTTTCCCAGCACAATTTATTGAAGACACTGTCTTTTCCCCAGTATGTGTTCTTGCCTCCTTTGCCATACATTCATTGATCTTATGTGCACGATCTTACTTCTAGGTTCTCTGTTCTGTTCTACTGATCTGTGTGTCTGTTTTTATGCTACTGCCATAGTATTGTGATGAGTATAACATTGCAATATAGTTTGAAATCAGACAGGATAATATCTTTCAGTTTGCTCTTTCTCAAGATTTCTTTGGCTATTCAAGAGCATCTGTGGTTCCATACACATTTTAAGATTGTTTGTTCTCCAGGCACCTGGGTGGCTCAGTCGGCTAAGGGTATGACTTTGGCTCAGGTCATGATATCGCGGTTCGTGGGTTCAAGTCCCAGGTCGGGAGCCTGGAGCCTGCTTCCAATTCTCTCTCTCTCTCTCTCTCTCTCTCTCTCTCTCTCTCTCCCCCTCTCCCCTGCTTGTGCTCTGTCTCTGTCTCTGTCTCTCAAAAAAAAATGGATAAAAATTAAAAACATAAAATAAAATAATTTATTCAACAAAAAAGATTGTTCTCTTCCATGAAAAATATTATTGGGATATGGAGGGGCTTGCACCTGATGGGGCATGAATGTGTAGATTGCTTTGGGTAGTATGGACACTTTAACAATACTAACTTCCAATCCACGAGCACAGTGTGTCTTTCTGTATCTTTGTGGCTTCTACAATTTCTCTCATCCCTGCCCTATAGTTTTCAGTATGGATTTCCTTCCTTTCTTCGGCTGAATAGTATTCCATCGTCTGGATATTCTATATTTTGCTTATTCCATGGACACTCGGGTTATCTTCACCCCTGACTATTGTGCATAATGTTGCCACGAACACGGGTGTACAAAAAAAATTTGCTTTTAATTTTAAGTTTTATTTATTTTATTTTGAAACAGAGAGACAGTGCATGCACTCGAGAGCAGGGGAGGGGCAGAGAGAGGGAGAGAGAAAGAATCCCAAGCAGGCTCCGTGCTGTCAGCACAGAGCCCGACGCAGGGCTGGATCTCACAAACGGTGAGATCATGACCTGAACCGAAACCAAGAGTCTGGTGCCCAGCCGACTGAGCCACGCAGGCACGCCAAGAGGTTAAGTTTATAATGTAAGAAATGTCCTAAATATGAGGAATTGGGAAATTTAGACTTGCGTTTCCCCAGAGCAGTTGGAATGAGTCCCGCCCTGTGCCAGGCTGCCCTGTCACGCTTCCCATAAAGCCTATGGTATTAGAGAGTAAAACCAAAAATTTGCTTTTAAAAGGTTGTTTATTTATTTAAAATTGCAGGGACACCTGGGTGGATCAGTCAGTCAAGCATCCGGCTCTGGGTTTTGGCTCAGGTTGTGATCTCACAGTTCATGCGTCTG
Organism: Neofelis nebulosa; assembly: GCF_028018385.1. Lineage (NCBI taxonomy): Eukaryota > Metazoa > Chordata > Mammalia > Carnivora > Felidae > Neofelis > Neofelis nebulosa. The sequence goes on along the minus strand of NC_080786.1, from coordinate 156,390,849 downwards.
AGCCCTGACTGGGCTCTGCACTGACAGTGTGGAGCCTGCTTGGGATTCCCCCTCTCTCTCTCTCTCTCTCTCTCTCTCTCTCTCTCTCTGCTGCTCCCTGACTCACTTGCGTGCACACTTTCTCTCTCAAAAGAAATTAACTAACTAAATAAATAGAATAAAATAAAATTGCATTAAGAGGGGTGCCCGGGTGGCTCAGTCAGTTGAGCATCTGACTCTTGATTTCAGCTCAGGTCATGATCCCAGAGTTGTGGGATCGAGCCCCACATTCAGCTCAGCGCTGCGGGTGGAGCCTGCTTGAGATTCTCTCTTCCTCTGCCCCACTCTCCCACTCACACTCTTTCTCTCGAAAACAGAAACTAAAATAAAAAAATAAATTAAAAAGAACGTCATAAAATTTGCATTAAGAAACCTATTCCAGGGGCCCTGGGTGGCTCAGTTGGTTAAGCGTCTGATTTCGGCTCAGGCCATGATCTGGTGGTTTATGGGTTCGAGCCCCGCGTGGGGCTCCATGCTGACAGCTGGGAGCCTGGAGCCTGCTTCACATTCTGTCTCTCTGCTGCTCCCCGACTCATGCTCTTTGTGTCCCCAAAATAAATAAACGTTAAAAAAAAAAAAGAAACCTATTGCATATTATTCTATGATCACACAAAGTGTATTTTATGAAAAATAATTCTCAAAATTAGTCAGAAGAGTGAAATTGTTTCACACTTTTGCAAATCCCCTTCGTGTGTAGCTTAAGAGAAGCGGGCTGGACTGTCATGTCTGTTTCTGTGCTCAGTCGGTCGTGATACATTGTTTCAGTTGACCCCAGCCAAGAAACTTTGGCCTCGGAGGCGGGGGCCTGAAGTTGGACATGGGAGGAGTATTTATACGGATACTCCACTAAAACCACAGGTAGACATTTCTGAGAGGTCTGTGACCAAGGGGAGCCTGACGCCACATCGACGAACGTTTTGTGCCATTGGCCTGAAATCCATTGCTCTCTCTGGCGCTTCCAATGGATGTGTTGCCCACACATGATCTTGTCACGCGGCCACTGGGTCATCTGAAAAGTATTCATCCGCTGACATACACATACAAGTGTTGATACACCTCATAAGGCAGCGTAAGAAACCCACAGCTGTGAACGTCCCCACCCGCCTCACGGAAAAGTCCCCAAGGACTGGGACGGGATCCCAGGTGATCACAGCGGGGAAGTCAGCTCAAACCATCAAAGTTTTCCCCCAGGTGATCACTGCATTGGGGCGGGGGACCCTGCCCCCAAAGGGACTTGGAGGGCACCCCCCCCTTCCTCACATGGATATTAAATAATTTTTTTTAACGTTTATTTATTTTTGAGACAGAGAGAGACAGAGCATGAACAGGGGAGGGTCAGAAAGAGGGAGACACAGAATCTGAAACAGGCTCCAGGCTCTGAGCGGTCAGCACAGAGCCCAACGCGGGGCTCGAACTCACGGACTGCGAGATCGTGACCTGGCTGAAGTCGGACGGTTAACCGACCGAGCCACCCAGGCGCCCCCTCACACGGATATTAAAAGCTGCTTATTCAGTGGTCAAGACTTAATAAAATTAATCAATACATTCTGCCACATCAAGGACACCTGTCCTGTTTTGACAGCGAGTGGGCCCGGGTACAGAGCGCGGTGACCAGCAGTGGGATTTGGTGCCATGCCTGGATGCTCCGCGCTGACGAGGCGCATGTGACGGGGGAAAGGCAGGTGGCATCTCGGGGCTGTTCTGATCACAGTTCTGACCACACTGACTCCCCCAAACGGCTCCTGGGGGCTCCTGGTTGGACTCTAATGTCACACAGGAGAGTCACGCTCTTTGTAGAGTTTTCTCTTCCTCACGGACATCTCTCAACTTGCCTATTGGTCTGTGATTGAAAGCCTCGGAGCTGCAGGGTCCCGAGCTGGGTGTCGCATGCTCGGGGCAATCTTGCCTGCTTTTTATTCTAATTGGCGCTCAGTTTGGATCCTCTCCTCCAGGGTCACACACACCACATCCAGGCACTGCTCAAATACCGCAATACCGTGTATGTTCCAGCAACTCTCCAAATGACTCGATTTCGAGTCTATAATCTGACAGAAGCCGGTTCTTCCAAGAGAGCATTTCTTTTTTATTATTATTTTTTTTTATTTTTTATTTTTGGGACAGAGAGAGACAGAGCATGAACGGGGGAGGGGCAGAGAGAGAGGGAGACACAGAATCGGAAACAGGCTCCAGGCTCCGAGCCATCAGCCCAGAGCCTGACGCGGGGCTCGAACTCACGGACCGCGAGATCGTGACCTGGCTGAAGTCGGACGCTTAACCGACTGCGCCACCCAGGCGCCCCAAGAGAGCATTTCTTGACGGAACCAGTGAACAGTCGAAACGCGATCGACGTGAGGACGGACGAGGCCAGCGCGTGCGCTCAGGTCTCGAGGGATTCAAGAGGATCTGAAGTCCTACGAAGCGTGTCCTCGCCCTGCAATGGAACTAACGTACCGGTCAGTAAGAGAAACATGACTAAAAATCCCCACGTTTGGGGGAACTACGTAACACGCTTGTGATAAAACGCGCGTAACAGAAAGTTTGCCGTTTTGACTACTTATAAGTGAGCGGTGACCTCGGGCGCTCACTGCCGAGCTCCGGTCCCACCGCTGTCCGCAAGGTGCTTCCGTCTGGGGAAGCAGGGGCCCCGTGACCCCTGAGCAGTAGCCCCCGGGCCCCGGGCCCCTGGTGCCCACAGCTCTCCTTGCTGTCTCTGACACCTTCCGGGCTCCTCCCACGAGAGGAATCACAGCCTTTGTGCTGGTGTGACCGGCTTATTTCAGTCGATGTGGTGTCCTCTGGGTTCATCCGGGTTGTGGCACAGCTCAGAACTTCCTTCCCCTCTAAGGCTGAATAATATTCTACTGTATGTTTAGAAAGAGAGAAGTGGGGAGAAAGAGAATTTCTTGACCAGGTCCATGATCCGTCAAAACGTAATCACCAGCAGCAGGCAAAAGCGGGCCAGCAGGGGATGAGGCCACACTACAGAACAGAACAGAAGCAGGCTGGGGTCACAGACACACAGCGGACCGCGCGGGGGCCAGATGCATGTGCCCCCGCCTTAAGGGAGGCTGCTAGCGTGCTCCGACAGGTTGAAGGAAGCACAACGAGCAGGAACCGTGAAATGTCCCCAGTGTGTGCAGCTGGCTCTAAACCCAGGCAGGATGCTGAGTCCTGAGCTTTGGCACCCGGAATGGTCGGTTCTATATGTCAGCTCGGCTGGGCCGTGGTGTCCGGATGTGTGGCCCAACACCAGTCCGGAGGTGGCTGTGAAGGTATCTTTTAGATGGGATTAACATTTAAGTCAGTAGACTTTGAGTGGAGTAGATTACCCTGCAAGGTGTGGGTGGGCCTCATCTCATCAGGTGAAGGTCTTGAGAGCAAAGACAGGTCCCCCAGGAGGAAGGAATTCTACCAGCAGACGGACATTGGTCTTGGACTCAAGCTGCACCAACTCTTACCAGAGTTTCTAGCCTGCTGGCCTGCCCTGCGAGTTTCAGACTTGCCAGCCCTTGCAATGGCATGAGCCAACTGCTTAAAACCTGTCTACTTTATCTATCTATCTATCTCTCTCTCTCTCTATCATCCAAAATCTCCGTCTTATCAGCTCTGTTTCTCTGGAAAGCCCTAACTAACAGTGCCCCTTTTCATTTCTATTTAGGTCTTAACAATGGGACCTTGAGGCCATCGGGAGAGCAGCCTCCCTGCATTTATTTATTGCCCCGTGGCCACCAAAGCTGCTGGGAGATGGGCCTGGAAGGCCTGTTAGCCATTCACCCCTGGTTCTTCCTGGAAGGATTATGTGGTTGAGACTCAGCTTCAGAAAATGTGCCTTCAGGGGCCCCTGGCTGGCCCGAGTCAGTAGAGCATGTGACTCTTGATCTCAGGGTCATGAGTTCAAGCCCCACATAGGGTGTAGAGATTACTTACAAATAAAAGCTTGAAAGAAAGAAAGAAAGAAAGAAAGAAGGAAAGAAGGAAAGAAAGAAAGAAAGGAAATATGTCTTCAAACCCTACCTCCTGCTTCCTGTCTGCCCACAGCGGGAAGGTTGCCCTCCCGCTTGTGGAAGTCCCCAGGACTTAGACGCTCCTGTCTGGAGGGGAGTGCGGGGCAGAGGGGGTGGCTGCAGCCGTCTCCAGCCTCCCTGCCCACCAGCTGGCCCACTGGCCCCTGCAGGGACCCAGCTCTGCTCTCGCTCGTCTGGGTGGGGGCGGCTACAGATGGGTGTCCGGGGGGTGGAGCTGGCCCACCGCCCTCCTGTGCTCGGGGCGGCACAGAGTTAGCACAAAAAGACACGTCATGCCAAAAAATGTTTCTTTTTCTTCTTGCCCCTCCTTCCTGGCTGTTTTCCTAATCTTGCCAAAATGATTACCATCTCTCGAGACATCAGGGAGCAGAGCTGCTGTTTCTGCAACATCTTCTCAATGAGGGGGAAAAGAGAGAACAAAGCCTGGGCCGGACCTCGTGGGCCGGTCAACAGCATGCCTTCCGTGGCGGCTGTGTGTCTGTCTTGCTTGCCACCGGTCACACGAGACACACACTCTTCTTTCGTGGCCTCCACGACATGACAGGTCTGCAAACAAATGTACTCGGGTTCTGGGCAAATCCTAGCCGCGATGCACAGAGAGATTAGAGAACAGACTTGTTTCTGGAAAACGGAATGTGCCTAATACGGGTCTTTGGAAGGTTGTTTAACAATGGGATGGAGGGGCGCCTGGGTGGCTCAGTCAGTTGAGCGTCTGACTTTGGCTCAGGTCATGATCTCGCGGCTCATGAGTTCGAGCCCCGCGTCGGGCTCTTTGCTGACAGCTTGCAGCCTGGAGCCTGCTTCACGTTCTGTGTCTTTTTCTCTCTCTCTGCCCCTCCCCCGCTCACACTCTGTCTCTCAAAAATAAATAAACGTTAAAAAAAAAAAATTAAGGGGGAGCCTGGGTGCCTCACGTTGGTTAAGCGTCTGACTCTTGGTTTCAGCTCAGGTCATGATCTCAGTCTCCGTGCTGACCGTGTGGACCCTGCTCGGGATTCTTTCTCTCTCTGCCCCTCCCCCACACGCTCTCTTTCTCAAAATAAATAGACTTAAGACATCTTTTTAACTAAAAGTTTTTTTTAAGTTGAGGTCTTGAGCTGCAGAATAGTTGTGCATACATTTGCCCGCTAGTATTAGCAAGACCCATATGGCCTTTCTTGGTGGCTGTCCTTTCTGGAAGCAGTTCTAGAGCCCTGCTGAGCACATGTGTGCTGCCCCCCCTCCTCCCCCCGCCCCCCCACAGGTCTTTGAGGAAGCCTTCTCTTCCTTCCAGGGGGTTTCACGCCAGATAACTCTCTCTACACTATTCTAGAAAGCTCAGGGGGTTGCCAGAGGCCAACAGCAATGTCTTTGCAAGTCCGCTCCTTCCACGGAGGGACACGTGTGTTCGTGTGCACTAACGTGCAAACCTCAGCAGCCTGCTTTTCATGGGTCTGTCTGCCACCCCGCACCTCAGATGCTCTCCTCCCAATCTCCACCTCGCGTTACGGGGGCCACGGCCTTTCTCATCGGCCCGCTAATTCCCCAAACTGGGTAGACCACCACCTGGCGACGGGAGTCGCGTTGTTGGAAATTGACCAGCTTCTCCGGCAGCTTCTTTCCATTCGGTGTGTGCGTCTGCCTCTGGGAACCGGTGATTTATAAATAAAAATTTATTATTTATCATTTATGAGCCTGGAAATGTGACACATATGGAGCTCCGGAAATAAATTGTCAGCTACTGGGCAACATATTTTTGATATATTGCGAATTTATTTCCTACATCACCGATCTGCCCAGATGGGCTTTCGGTTTGTCATACTCACATGAAATCCTCCGTGCAGCCTCCGACACTTTGAAAGTTTTATCTTTGTGTTTCATAGCCAGTCTTCCCATGGGCCCCAATCTATTTTCTGGCTCCCTGTCAACGATACCTCCAGGGGTGATACAATAATTTGAGGGCCACAGAGTAATAACTCAACGTGTTTATGTGGCATCCTTCTCCGAGACGCAAAGGTACTCCGAGGACAGTGCTGAACGTTAAGGCATTCCTCCGTGGCAGACAGGGGCAGGTGTTATTGTTGTGGGCTTTTCTGACTTATTGTTTTGGAGATTTTCACATGCACAAAAGCGGGGAGAAAAGTGTAACAAACCTCTGTGTGCCCATCGTTCAGCTGTCAAATCATTAACGTTTCCCACACCTCACTTCCTCTCCGTCTCGTTCTCTTTTCCCCCTTGAGTAGCTTAAAACAAATCCCAGATATGCTGTGCCACTGGTGCAGGAGAAAGTGTCATCAATCCCATTTTATGGCGAAGCGGGGGCACCATGAACTTAAGGATCTCACCGGAAGCCTTACACCGAGTCTACGGGGAAGACAGGCACCAGAAGTAGGTCTCGGGGTGCCTGGGGGGCTCAGTGGGTTACGCGTCTGACTCTAGATTCGGCTCAGGTCACGATCTCACGGTTCGTGGGTTCGAGCCCCGCGTCGGGCTCTGTGCTGACAGTTCGGAGCCTGGAGCCTGCTTCGGATTCGGTGTCTCCTTCTCTCTCTGCCCCTCCTCCACTCTCTCCCTCAAAATAAATAAACATTAAACATTAAAAAAAAAAAAGTCAGGGGGGTGGGAGGGAGGGGAGGGTGGGTGATGGGTATTGAGGAAGGCACCTTTTGGGATGAGCACTGGGTGTTGTATGGAAACCAATTTGACAATAAATTTCATATATTGGGGAAAAAAAAAGTCAGTATATCAGATTGTGTATTCAAAATATTTAACAGGGGCACCTGGGCCGCTCAGTCGGTTAAGCGTCTGACTTCGGCTCGGGTCATGATCTCGCGGTTCAGGGTTCGAGCCCCGCGGAGCTGCTTCGGATTCTGTGTCTCCCTCTCTCTGCCCCTCCCCAGCTTGCACTCTGTCTCTGTCTCTCTCAAAAACAAATACACGTTAACACAGAAGTTTTTTTTAATTAAACAAACAAACTAACAACAGAAGCAGGTCTCCCTGCATCCCGACACCGCGCTCCTCAGAACAGAAGCGGGCTGTGCCTCACAGTGATGTGCTTGGTTACAGGCTGTGCCTCACAGTGATGTGCTTGGTTACATATGAAGCATGCCTTCTACTACACGGTGTCAGCTGTGGCAAAGATGTTTGAGCAGATTAAGAACACAGACGGATTTATCTCAGTCCATAAATATTTAAATACGTTAGAAGAGTTTACTTCCTGAAACTATCAGAGTCCCTGTAAAGAATTAACGACAAGCTAAATCCCCCCAAGTTCATACATTTAGTCAGAGAGCCATTTGAAAACCCGGACATATGGAGTCATAAGGAATAAACGTGTGACCTCTTGGTCACTCGCAGCTCGGAACATATTGCATGTGTCTCGTGCTGTTGCGTTGGCGAGGCCGACGTGCCCACCAGGAGAGTTCACGGCCAACGCCATCTCCCGCGAGGACATCTTAGATGTCTGGCTTCTCTCCTGGGCATCTGGGGCCATCAGGGGAGCCTTGCCAGACGCTTCGGCACCCTCTGGTTTCCCCCACAGGAGAGCGGCTTCCAGGTGGCTCCGTGGGTCCCCTGCTGTGCCACTGGGAAGCCTGAAGAATTTGGCAGGTTTTTGTGGCTGGTTCCTGGGAGGGGGCCTCTCAACCGTCAGACCGTCAGACCGCATCCAGGTGTAGGCCAGTGGGGTGGCTGATGGCCCCTACGCAGCTTCGGGACGGGCGCCCTTCGTGCCACAAAGACCAACATGGGTTAGAGGGTTGGGACTTTGGGTCAAGTGATATCAGGCTGAACTTTGGATCTCCAGGGAGGGGAGGGGGCTGGAGACGGAGCTCCTGTGCAGGGGCTCGGCGTGCCTGTGTCACAGCCCGTCACAGGAACTCCAGACACAGACGCTCAGGTGAGCCTCCTGGCTGGGGACACAGGGATGTGCTGAGAAGACAGCGCACCTAACGGTGCAAGTCCCGCCCGGACTTCACCTTGAGGCCTCTTGAGGCAGATCCTGATCTGTACCCTTTATGGGAAACCTGGAACCATTATTCTAGTGCTTTCCTGAGCTCTGTGAGTCGTCCTAGCACATGATTGAACCAGAGCAGGTGGTAGGAGTTCCCGAGTTTGCAAACAGTTGGTCAGAAGCAGGAGTGGCCTATGGGCGCCTCGGTGGCTCAGTCGGTTAAGCAGTCAACTTTGGCTCAGGTCGTGATCTTGCTGTTTGTGGGTTCGAGCCCCGTGTCGGGCTCTCTGCTGACAGCTCAGAGCCTGGAGCCTGTTTCGGATTCTGTGTCTCCGTCTCTCTCTGCCCCTCCCCCACTCATGCTCTGTCTCTCTCTGTCTCCCAAAAATAAATAAATGTTAAAAAAATAAAAATATAAAAAACAAGCACGAGTGGCCTGGAACCCCCAAAGTGCTGCTGGCAGCTGGAGTGAGGGCAGCCTTGTGGGGCCTGCGGGGTCAGCACTAGCCCTGGGAGCTGGTGGCAGACTCGTACCGCCTGTCCCAGTGCGATCACCCCGAGTGTGCACCTCGGGCTGGTCAGCGACCAGGCCCGCACCCGGCCCCTGACCTCAGAGCCTGAGGGGCCCGGCCAGGGCTGCAGGGTGGATTGGGGATGGGCCACCTGTGATAGCCTTTCTCCCTGTGCTACTGCTTTCTGTTTTCAAACAGCTGTGTTAGATTTTATTCTCGAATAACACACACATTGTTAGAAGATCAAATACAGACGCAGATAAATAAAAATATGGAAGCCAAGACGCGAAGACACTCGGTGTCCCTGCAGACGCCCACTACGCCCTGGAAGAGGCTCCCTTCCGGACTCTTCGCAGCTCTCCAGCGGTTTGAAGGGGGAAGGCACTGGCCCTCTGTTCCCCCTTCTCCCTCCTGCTCTGTGCCCTGGGGGCCACCTGCACGCCTCCTCTGGCCTCCCAGTGAGTTGGCCAATGAGAGAGGAGGAGGGAGGAGGAGGAGAGTGGGGTAGGGCTCAGGCTGGGTCCCGGGAGGGGGGGGGGGGATGGGGGGGGTTCTCCTGCTTCACTGCCACACTTGCAGTATTCACCTGCCTCCTCCGCTTCTGGGAACCGCTCCCTCCCTCTGCCCTCTCTCCATGGGCTCCCAGCTCTTGACAACCCCATGTTAGGGTGCTGGGGTCGAACACCGCGGCAACCTGTGCCTGCAGCTCGGAGCCAGCGCCTGGATGAAGTGTCTTCAGATCCCTCAGCTCGAGTGCCCTCTGTGTCCCGCGGGCCCAGCCAGCACAGGGAATGGGGAGGGGGTGGCAGAAACCCGCCACAGGAGAGGGGGGAGAGGCGGCTGGGGCCCTTCGGGAGCAGCGGCCACCCGCCCAGCACTCAGGGCTGTCACAGAGAGGCCTGGGGTGGTTCTGGTCAGACGACAGGCCAGGTGAGAGGACAGGTTGGCGAAGGCCACTGAGGAGAGAAGGCAGGGGGCAGACCCTCGGCTGGGCAGGCCGGGCCATCCTTGGACAGACTCTCCGTGCGATGGGTGCCACTCATTCGTCGTGGGGAACGTATGGGCCTCAGGCCTCTGAAGTTTGAGACATGGAAAATCAGCATCCATGAACAGACATAATAGCAAATGCTGCAGAGGGCTTGGGCGGCTGGCCACATCTCAGCAGCTCGGTCACTGCATGACAGGCAAAGGTGTGGGGTAGCATGGTGCCTGCGTCCCTCCAACACCCCAGAGCAGAGTTTCTCAAAGATCCCAGATCCCAGACCTTCCCAAAGTCTGGGCATTTGTCACAATGCACATTTTTTTTTCCCCCAAGGAGGCTTCATGCTCCGTGCAGAGACCAGCGTGGGGCTTGAACTCAGCACCCAGGTATCGAGACCTAGGCTGAGATCGAGTCCGACGCTTAACCGACTGAGCCACCCAGGCGCCCCCCGAAATGCAGATTATCGATGCTGACGACAGTGAGCTTCAGCTGATCCCCCAGAAAGCCGCGACCTTGAGAACCCCCGCTTCCCCTGCCTCTGCCTCAGGTAAGACTCCCTGTCGGGCCTTTCCCTCCCTCCCACGTGACTCACGAAGATGCCCGTTTATACACAGACTCTGCTATTTCCTGTCCTGTGTCTCATCAGTGGTTGGCTGAGATTAGCCCCGCCCCCCAAACCAGTTACAGCTGGACACGGACACATTTCCACCCTGCGCACTGCGTGGGCCCTGGACCTCAGACGCACGAGTCCCACACCTGTAACTAGCGAGACCACCCTGCCCAGACTCTCCGTTCCTGCACCGGGCCCCCTCCTTGTGGCGGCGGCCGCAAAATGTCAGCCTGCTTCCTTGTATGTTTCGTGCTGGCAGTGCGCTCCCCGGGCCCAGGAGTCAGCATTTCCACATGCACCTTTGGGTGCTTCCTACAGCATCACGCTTGAGCAGCTGGGCTCTGGAGCCCTGGGCACCCAGGGAGCACCGTGAGGGCGGTGTGGCCAGGCCCACACTCTCTGCATCGGCAGGTGAGGGTGCCGCGGGCACCACCCCGAGGGAATCAGCTGTCCACACTGCTGGCGGTTCTCCAGTCTGCATCCAGGGGCCACTTTGATTTGCCCCGGTGTGGGAGGAGTGGGGGGGAAGAGCGGGACTTTGTAAATGGAAACAGACCAAAGTTAAGTCGATGGGAAGAATCTTGAAGTCAATAGTTGGTTTTTGAAAGCAGCTCACGGGCCGGGGTCCAGTGTCCTTTCTTAACCAGCAACTCCCCGCTCGGCGTTTTCTTGGTTTGTCATCGTCGCCCCTGCTGACAGTGAATGATTCCCTCCCTGGGAATATCACAAGGACTGTAGTCGCTGCCAGAATCCTTTGGCACAAAATTCCTCTGTGAGTCAGAGCCCAAGGCCATTAGTGAGAAAGGGACAGCTGCGGGCCGCACATCTGTGAGTCATTTGAAAATTTTATGAATAATAAAAACTATCCATTACACAGACTTATGCATTATATATTAACCCGATACCTCCACGATTGCCCTATCAGCGGTCTCCTCTGGCACGCACGTTGTTTTCTAACGACACTCTAGCTCCAATAATAAATTCAAATATCTAGAACGTTGCTCTCCAGTAACACGACATAAAATTTCCCACTCTGCATCGTCAACACTCCAAGAACAATAATAAGAATAAATACGGCAGTCACTGAACAGAGAAGGGAGACATGGAGACCCCCCAGAATGCTACGAGCATAGAAAGAGAATTATGGTTTTAGGTTAGATAACCAGGAGGCTGAAAAATTAAAAAATAAAAAATAAAAAATAAAAAAACCCCAGAGAACATCGAAAGATGCTGAAAAATAAGCCTTAAAGATAGTTGAATCGCCAGGAGCCCCCGTAAGCTGCCCCCTGAGTGTAGGTGACCTTCGTTTGGGACTGTGTGTCTGGTGATATCATCAGGATGCTTTAGAGGACCCAGCAGCACAGTGAAAGGACGGAGGGTGGAAACCGGAAGCCGCGGGAAAGAAAAGGAGCCCCTTTAAGTACCATTCGGGGCAGGCAGGGGCTCATTGTGTGTGGGGCGGTGGGGGGATCTCGTGGAGAGATCCCTCAGCCATGGGACCTGCTCGCGGGCCCTTCCGGTGTGCAGGTCTCCACCCTCCTCACCCCTGTGTCTGGGTCAGTTTTCAGGAATACCTTTTCCCCCATTTCTTTTTCTCATAAACTCTGTAGTTAACATTTTCTCCCTCGGAAAACAGCTTTTGGTGGTACAAAGCTTTGCCTACTTCCATGCATTAAACGTACATTTTTATTCTATACCAGAACATCCTTTTCTTTTCTGCTTTCTCCCTCATTCCGGCGGCAGTGACTTGCCATATGTTCCAAAGAAGATGGTGTTTTATTTTGGCTTCCCCTGGCTGGCTCAGAGCTGAGGAGGATATATTTTAAGCCCCACACTTAAAAATAAAAGGCTTGGCAAGGCTTCTGATGAACTAAAAACATCAAGATATACTTGTAACTTGGGCCCTGATTAGTTTAGATTTCATAAGATTTCAAAACCAGTGCTTAGAAGAAAGAAAGAAAGGCTAGCGGGTGCCAGCGTGGAGGGATTGGTCCTGCTCCTGGGGGGCAGGGCTGGTGTCCCGGGACAGAGCGTGGCCCTCAGCCACTTGGTGCCCTTGCCAAGGGGATCCAGGTGCCGTCAGGCCTCGACTGCTGAGGACAGTGCAGAGAAGCTTGCCCCTTCGATGCATTTGCAAGCCGCTGGTTGCCTGTTTTAAACTTTTTTTTTTTTTTTTTAAGTAAGCTCCAGGTCCAGCACAGAGCCCAATCGGGGCTCGAACTCAAGACCCCAAGATCAAGACCTGAGCTGAGATCAGGAGTCGGACGCTTAGCCGACTGAGCCACCCAGGAGTCCCAGCTGGTTGCCTGTTTTAGACATAAGACTGGCATGGCTGTCCCTGGTTATGTTCTGTCCCCGGTCTCCCCCCCAATTTGTCCCATCGGCTACGTCCCCGCTGGACTGGGGATCTAGCGGGTGGGGACAACAGAAGAGACATTTCAACCTCTTTGGGTAGGAAGAGCGGCTTCTTTGTGGAGCTCAAGAGCCCAGTTCTGGGCTGCCCATTCCACCAAGTGGCCAAGGACGGCGGTCCATTGCCAACATTCCGGTTTCGTTCCCGGCCTGACTTCGGTGAATACTTGATTTGTAAGCGCCAAATCCCGTGTAAGCGATTTGAGAGGCTGCACGAGGCACACAGCACAGGTGGTTCGCAGGGGACGAGTCTGTGCTCCTCCTGCCCAGTGATGTTCCCGAGGGCCCGCCGCTCTCTCCCCAGCAGCCTACTCCCGCCGTGGGAGGCGGCCTTGACTTCTCACCCATCCGGAAGCCTACCTGGCTGTGTTGGCCCAGAGACGCACGAATTTCCAGGGCACCATGCAAAGAGGCAGCTCACGATGTTGGAGGAAGCGTCTGTCATGAAGGCACCGTGACCCGCGGGGGGAGCTCTGTCTTCCCTGGTCTTAGGTACGCATTTCTGTTAAGAATAGGATGTGGTGTTACACCCCTGCGTCGGGGTGCCGCGCATCTGGGGCCGGGGCAGTGAGAGGAGCCGTCAGAGGCGGCTGGGGCTCTGGCACCTCGCGTTAGGGAGAAGGAGGGGGTCCTCAGACAGCAGAGCAGACAAGGAAGAACCCCCGAGGCCGCGGTGCCCTCGCGGTGCTGTCCGGCTATCACAGAACTCGACCAGTACTCGACATGTGCAGCAAGTGGGCTGGGAACGCCGGCCTCTTCTGCAAGTTTCACCACGAGGAAGCACGTGACGAGCGCACGCGCCGGCCGGGTGTCAGCTGCACGTTCTCTGGGGTTTCGGGGAGACGGGCTGAAGTCCACGCTGACTTCTGACGGGTCGAGGGAACATCCTCAAGTAAGGAAACATGCTGGAGACGACTGACCGTTTTGTGGGTTCTCCGGACTTGGGGGGAAAACACGGGCAGCGATTTTTGCCAACCGAGGACTGGATGCCATCAACCCACACTCGCTTTTTGGGTGGGCGATCTTGCCTGCTGTCACTTGTCAGTGGTGTCGCTCGCTCCTGCCTGCAGGTCCCGGTTAGACTTAGATCAACGTCATGGGGAGTGCGGTGCCTTTTAGTGTGTCGATGCACTTGGCCACCGCGAAGGCCAATCACTAAGTGGGGACACTTAACTCCTGCCCAGTGGGGGGGAGCTCTGATGGGGCCACAGGGACAAGCTTCAGGCCCCTCCCTGGGGACCCAGGGCCAGGTGGGGATCCAGCTAGGGATCCCCACTTGTGGTCACAAGGTTCAAATTTGCAAAAGTGAGACATTTGAATACAATAGCTTCAGACCACAGCCTCTTTCCACCCCAGCTCGTCTCTCACAGGCGCTGGAGTGGCTGGGAGCAGGTCGGGACCCGCCCCAGGGTTACGCTTAGTTTGGGTTTGGTGGGATGTAGTTGGGGGTTCACAGTGACTTCCCTGGTCGGTGCTGCCTGGTGTGGACCGGCTTCCGGGCACACTCCTGCTTTCCACCGAGCAGAATCGCCAGGCACTCTAATGTGCAGGTGGCGACAGAGGGGATCCCGTGGTATGGACACCATGAGATTGCGGACATTGCTGTGCTGATGTCACGTGGCCAGGAACGCGTGGCCTAGCTGTGAACGTGCGGTGTGGCCACAAACACGTGACGCGGCCAGGTCCGGAGGGCTTTGGCACTGAGTAGCTGCGGGTGAGGGCGGGTTTTGAAGTGCATGGAACAGAAGCTACTCGGGGGGGAAATCCTTTCTTTCTTTAATCCTTTCTTTCTTTTATTTATTTTGAGACAGCGACAGAGAGAGCGAGCTGGGAAGAGGCAGAGAGAGAGAGAAAAAGAGAGAGAGAGAATCCACTTGGGATTCTCTGCTGTCAGCGCAGGTCCCGATGCGCAGCTCGATCCCACGAGCTGGGAGATCGTGACCTGTGCTGAGACCGGAGTCGGACGCTTAACCGACTGAGCCACCCGGTGCCCTAGAAAATCCTTTCAATCAGGAAAACTCCCATCAGAGGATTCAGTTTCCATCCGTAACGGGACAGATGGAATTCTGTTGAGAGCGTCCTCCTCGCGTAGCAGAAGCAGCTAAACATGGGCCTTACTTTCCCCTTTTTGATAGGAGCATGTGAAATAAAGTTTATCAGCATTCACTACAAACAGCAGAGACATCTGTGTGTGGTCACCGCCTATGCATCCAAACCACCAAAAAACCAAATTTCAACCAACCGCGCAGGAGGAGAGCTGGCATTATCTTCATAGCCAGCAAAATAGTGCTATGAAATTGTCATCAGAAGAAGCAGTCAAAAGCAGCAGCCCAAGGTTATTTTTTTATTAGCTGCCTGACACATAGAGGCGTGTCAAGTGGTTAAGTAAAACATGTTATCTTTCTGGATTTTGTGAGGTTTATAGTACCCACCAACTTTTAAAATTTGTAAGCAATTTTTTTCATTCTCTATAATATCCACTTTCACGTTTGATTGTGAATTCTTTAAAAAAAAAAAAGCTTTTTTAATGTTTATTTTTGAGAGGGGGGGAGGGGCAGAAAGAGGGGGACACAGAACCCGAAGCAGGCTCCAGGCTCTGAGCTGTCAGCACAGGGCCCGACGCGGGGCTCGAACTCATGGACTGTGAGATCACGACCTGAGCCAAAGTCAAACGCTTTAACTGAGCCACCCAGGTGCCCCTTGATTTTGAATTAAGTCTACATTATTTTTATTAAAAGAGCTTGCCAAATTTCATAGCTTCAGGCCCCACGAAACCCGAATCCGTCCTCAAAAATTGGTTTATACTTTCTTTCCTTTTTTTTTTTTCTGTTAATTTTCATTGAACCCCTCCTAGACTTAAATAATATTCCTTCACGGATTTAGGAACTGAAAAAAAAAAAAAAAGTTTCACTACACTTCACTAAGAAATTCATGTCCAGGGGCCCCTGGGTGGCTCAAAGTGTCCGACTTCAGCTCAGGTCATGATCTCTTGGTTTGTGAGTTCGAGCCCCACGTCGGGCTCTGTGCTGACAACTCAGAGCCTGGAGCCTACTTTGCATTCTGTGTCTCCCTCTCTCTGTGTGCCCTTTCCCTGCTCACACTCTGTCTCTCAGAAATAAGCATTAAAAAAACTTAGAAATGCATGTCCAATAAAATTTACTTTTTAAGTTTAGAAGCGTTCATTAAGGGGTGCCTAGATGCCTCAGATGGTTAAGCGTGGGACTCCTGATTTTGGCTGAGGTCGTGATCTCACAGGTTTGTGAGATCAAGCCCCAAATTGGGCTCTAAGCTCACAGCGCGGAACCTTCTTCAGATTCTTGCTCTCCCTCTCTCTGCCCTTCTCCTACTCATGCTCTCTCTCTAAATAAACTTTAAAACTTCTTCATTTTTTTTTTTTAATGTTTATTTTTGACAGAGAGACAGAGCATGAGCGGGGGAGGGACCCTCAAGCTGGGGTTAGGGTCCTATTAAGAGACTCCAGAGAACTCGCTCGCCCCCTCTCTGCAGTGTGAGGACACAGCGAGAAGGTGGCCATCGGCAAGCCAGGAAGAACCTTACCCGCTGCATCAGCCAGTACCTTGATCTTGGACGTCCACCTCCGGAACCGAGAGATGGGACACTTCTGTTGTTTAAGCCCCCCCAGCTGTGGTGTTTTGTTATGGTGGCCGAGCTGCCTAACACAGAGCCCAAGCTTCAGGATTCAGCCCCCATCCTCGCTACGCGTCCCCTCTCAAACCGTGACCTCCAGCAATGTCCTTGCCGGGGGCCCTTGCGTGGACCCACCCACCCTGACACCTCGAAGACCACGCCGAGGGTCTCCCCGCCATTGCCCTGTGCACCTGGGGACTTGCTGGTCACCTGGCGATCTCTGGGTTAAACAACTTGCCCCACGGAGCTCTCTCTGGTCAACACCCAGCCCCAAACAGCCCCTCTGCTACCAGACTCGGCACGTCACTTTGCCAGGCCTTCCACGTGCCTCGTTCCCAAGGCTGGAAACTTGGGAGAGCTCGTCCGTCCCTACTGTCTCTGACCCCACGGCCCAGATGCAGGCCTGGCACATGGTGGGCATCCAGACCCGTATTGATTATAGGCCCGCGAGAGTGACATTGCTCTGAAAGGAGCACCATTTTAACTGTTAACTTTTATACCCTAGTCTTTGTTTCAACTCCTTGCTGGAATAAAGGTAGGAGACAAGGGCGGGAGGAGGTAGAACCAAGGGTGGTGAGCACCCGAAACAGCCCTTGTTACTTTTGTTATTTGAGAGACAGAGAGTGTGCGAGCAGCAGGGAGAGGGACAGAGACAGAGAGAGAGGGAATCTTCAGCAAATTCCACACTCAGTGCAGATCTGGACACAGGGCTCGATCCCATGACCATGGATCATGATCCGAGCCAAAATCAAAGAGTTGGACACTCAACTCACTGAGCCACCCAGGTGCCCCTAGTCAGCCTTTTTATTTTTTTTTCAAAAATTTTTTTAACGTTTATTTATTTTTGAGATAGAGACAGAGCATGAGCGGGGGAGGGTCAGAGAGAGAGGGAGACACAGAATCTGAAACGGGCTCCAGGCTCTGAGCGGTCAGCACAGAGCCCGACGCGGGGCTCGAACCCACGGACCGCGAGATCGTGACCTGAGCCGAAGTCGGACGCTTAACTGACTGAGCCACCCAGGCGCTCCATCAGCCTTTTTATTAAATGACCCATGGCAACCCCTTCAATCTGGGGCCCCTCAGGAAACCCTGCTCTCTGCCATTGCATAAGGCCCACAGCCAAGAATAGGTTAAACATTTTTTCTTAATGTCTATTTATTTTTGAGAGACAGAGCATGAGTGGGGGAGGGGCAGAGAGAGGGAGACCCAGACTCCAAAGCAGGCTCTCGGCTCTAAGCTGTCAGCACAGAGCCCGACGTGGGGCTCGAACCCACAAACCACGGGATTGTGACCTGAGCCGAAGTCACACGCTTAACTGACTGAGCCACCCAGGGACCCCCAGGTTTAACATTTTTTAAAGGGATGTAAAAGACAGAAAAAGACTGTTCAACGCTGCATGTGGCAAACCCTGAAATATTTCCTATCTGGCCCTTCACAGGGAGTGTGTTAATGCTGCTTTAATGGAAGAAATGGCTTTGTACTGTTTACATGTCACACTTCATCCCCTAGGGCAAAGGAAGTTCTGTGGTGCTGGTGAACTCATTTTATAAACCTTCCATTGCTTCCTACGTGCAAGGTATGGGATGCTCCCAGAAGGCACTGGGTGCGAGTCCTGAGCCGATGGGCACTTTCTTGGGTCTCGGATGCCAGTTGAGATGGGTGGGAGGACTCCGACTGTTAAAACTCAAAGCACATACTTGGAGGAAGAATCAGAAAGGCCACACCGTAATTTGCTGGGTTTCAGTTATTAACCAGCTGCCAGTAAACATTAGGACAAGAATTCATAATAAGGACTGGACTTCTGCTTTGTGTATAATGCCCTCCAGTCTGAGGGTGTTTATTTGTTAACAGGTGTAAGAGAACAAATGTCTAGAAAGATGCCAGGGTTCAGGTGACAGGGAAAATACAAAAGGGAATGGGATAATTGCTTTAACTTGAACCTATTAAACTGGTTTAAAATCCTTGTGGAAACAGAAGCAATACCAATGTTTGTGAATCACGTGCGATTCATCAGACTGGTTTCTGGAAATCCATCTTAAGGAGACAATACGACACACGGCAGGAGTTACAGCCGCCCAGATGTTTCTGGCAGCGCTAGGAGAGAGCATGGGGACGAGCTCGGGTCCCAAACCACACTCGGTGGAGAACCGCCCCCATCGGCTCGCGAGGGCTTTGGGGGTCAGAGAGAGAGGATAATTTAACAGGGCTGGTTCCCAGGGGAAACTTCATGCAGACGAAAATTTCTTCATCCAGATCGTTCCGTCAGGAGAATCCCCAGCCCCTGCGGCACGTGCGGTCGGGGAAACGCACCGTGGTTGTGCCCCACCCCCCGCACAGGTTCTGCGGGCCATGGTTTGCAAAGCCAGGTATCACATGGGCAGAGCCGCAGGAGAGAGAACTGTCTGCATGTCGTGGGGTGACCTCTCTGAAGCCACCACCACCAGGGAGGTGTGTGACACATCAGTGATGGCCGTGGCCCTAGGGGTTTTCCATTTTCTCCCTTTAGGTAATGTGGCTTTGGTACTTTTCTGATAAAAACAATGCGATCAGGAGAAGCTCGCGGAGTCGCCAAGCGTCTCCCTCGGCGGTAATAAACTCGGAGGCGGATGATGACAATACTAGGGTGACAGACACGTGGAACAGAATTCCATGCACCACACTGTGTGCTGTAGACTCGAGGCCAGGGACCAGAATGCAGATGAAGGGAGGTGATGCCCTGGGGTCTGGGCACAGGAACAAGGGCCATGTGAGAACAGAGCAAACCACGGCTGGGACACCAGCGGGTAGACAGACTTCTGCCCTGACAAACGGACGCAGCTCCCACCTCCGCTCTCGTGGTCGGGCGTAACCTCACCTCCACTGGTCTCCGAGCAGACAGTTCACCTCGTCCCTGCAGGGTGCGAGTGCAAACACACAGCCTGACCCACACCGCTTACGCCCCGAGGCGTGAGTAACGTTATCCCGAGCCCTGGCAGACCCAGAAACCCTTCGTAGCAGAGGAGTCAGGAGTCCGCCGCGGCCATCCGGGGGCGGAGCTGCTGATGGGCCCCACAAAACTTTAACCCCCCCCCCCCAATCCCGCCTGAGTTTACATCAAACACCAAATTCTGGTGAACGAAAAGGATTCCATTCCTTCTCTAACAATAAAGTGCTAGAACCTAATGTTTTAGTCTCTTTGCAGAACAGGAGATAAAATCAGTGAAACCCTATCTTCGATGATCAGAAGCTAGGTCTACCAAATCAGAAGTCCTCAGCACACGTATGGGCACCTGGCTGGAAAGCAGACGGACGTTAAACTGACCAGGGACTCGGCACAGCGGACACACGCTGATGGAAAGCCCCTACGGCTCTCTAATGCTACGATCTGTGCGGCGGACCCCAGCTTTATAAAGAGAGGAAAACCCCTTGTGCACAGACGTTTCTGATGCCCGTCGAACCAATGGTCAGAGCAGGGTCGCTAGCTCAGCGTTCACCGTACGAGGGACACCGATCACACACGAGGCCTCACGACCGGGGCGGATTTTATTTCTGTAGCCCAGACAACGGGAAGTTACTCTCTGAAGGGGGCGCTCAGTGGCGAGGGGACTCCCGTCCTGACGAGGGCTGGGGCATCCTGAACTTGGACAGGTCCAGGTTGAGGTCTAAGAAGGTGTACGGGGTATAGTCGTGGTGCTGCAGGTTCTTGTAGGTGGCGTTGTCCAGTGGCTCGGAGGCGCTGGCGGCTTGAGCGGACTCTGTGGGGGGAAACGCAAGGCCCGTGAGAATGTGGGACAGGCGGCGTTCCCGCGGGGCTCAGCTCTCAGACACCGCGCGCCCCGCATCCTGAGATAAACTGTCTAACTAGGGAAGCCGGTGAAAGCTACAGGATCCTCAGACGCAAAATAAAGGAATCAGCCGAAGACGTACTTTAAGCCTCGCAGCCGCGGCGGTGGGAGCCGCTGGTTCTTACGAGGCGTCTGAACAGCCTACTCTGTACGCTCCCCGGCCCGTCCCGTGCAGAGCTGTGAAAACGCCTACGACAAGGATGCAGGGACTTTCAGGACTTGAGGGTGCAAGAGAGACAAGGAGATCTACAGGAGTAGGAATAAACTATTTGCAGAAAACAATTTTCAAAAGCAGAAGCCAGGTGAGCCCTCTAAGTCTCTGGATACACGAAACTAGACTCTGTCTGAACAACGTAACAAAGTTAAGGGGAACTGGAAGTGAGATGCAAAGTTTTCAACTTTCTTTGAAAAAGCTGCCAGAATACTTTCGATTCAGGCTAAAACGTACAAGCTAAGTTGTATTTCTTCACGTGGAAAAAGGACATTCGGTGATGTAAAACTCAAAGTGCACAGCTGAAGCAAAAGAGCGCAGCTCTCCTGCCCTGGGACGTCCGCACAAGGGCACACAGCGGAGCCTGCCGGGAGGCCCCTGCACGGCTACCCAGGCTGCGCAGGAAATCACCTAAGCACACCTTCCGCCATGTGAATTCACACCCAAAGCTCTGCTTGTCATGTCTTCGGCTGTGTTAAACAAAAACGAGGACTTATGCAGAGCTGACACCTTCCCGACCTCGAGCAGAGAGACTCCCCATGTGGTGCAGGCACAATGGCGGATGCAGGGAAGGTGTCAGCTGGAGGGAAACGTAGGTGCAGGAACCTCGGGGCAGGAACCCGAGCAGAGGAGTGCTCAGCGACACCACACGGGGGCTGTGCTCCTGGGCGGCCTCCTTACCCCCCAAAGGGCAAAGGGAGTACGAGAAAAACAACAATGGTTTGCTGTCATCATCCTAAGTTTTGGTTTTCGTCTCCAATTTGTAGCATCAGGAACTGCATCCTCCAAGTCTGGACAAGGCTGGCACTTTGTGTATTAACGAAAGAGGGAGAAAACGGAAGGAAGAAAACACACAAATTCTGTCAACGGAACGCAACCGATAACGATTAGCACATAATGGACATCAGGCAAAGGCGGAGGCTTTAGGAAGGCTAAGGAGCAAATAAGAAGGGGCCGGGTTTGTTAGCAACGCAGCATTTTACAGACACTCTGCGGGGCCCGGCTCTGAACCCGGGGACGGCCCTGCCGGCTTCGCCACGACCTGCCTGCAGCATGTGCCTTCATAACGTTAGATGCACAAGTCGGGAGCATAATAGGAATAAAACCCTAAAAATCTGTGATAGCAAATAGCCCTTCATAAAAATTCAATATGGAAAAACAAAGCAGCCCATTGAGTTTTTGGGTAAATCAGAGAAGGAAACGTCACCCAGCGGAAAGAAGACTAAAGCCGCCCGTGTCACTTACTGCGGGACTTCCCAAAATGTGGATTTCCCCTCCGGTCTAAGAAACCTAAAAGCAACACCCCTCGTATCCCCCCAAACCCCACGCCAGGGGTAAGCACGGCTCTTCACTGTGGGAGTGAATCAGGACCCCCTTCCCGCTGACCAGAGGCCCTGCGAGCCCATGGACACCTTCCAAAGCGAAGGGGGCCGTGAAACCACTAGAGTTGAAACATCACCCTGGCCGTGGGACAGCCAGGAGGGCCAGGCGCACGCTGTTTCACCACAAAATAAACAGGAAACGCCCCAGGGATGCCACGCACAAGGCGTGGGTCCCTCAGGAGCCCGGCATAGTCCTCTGCCCGCCGGAGGCCGCGCTGCAGGTGCCTGACTACCTGGACCCCTCCTCGGGGCGCACAGGCCTCCGAAGGCCCACCACCCGCCCGGGAAAGCAGGGCTCTCGAGAGCGCAAGTGAAGGTATACCCTGGGTGCCGTCCAGCCCTCCTGGAGGGGCAGGGTCTTCCGCCATCCCGGCCCCGCCCTCAGGCTCTGGGCCCGAGGCCTTGTCCTGGAAATCGCCTTCGCTAGGAGCAGGAACCGGCTTCAAACTTCGGACGGGCGCCTGACCTTCCAGAGTCTCTCCCGCGGCCTTCAGGGATCCCTCTATCACCTGCGCCCCCAAATTTACTTTGCCGAACAGGGGAAAAGCCACCTCCCCACCACGCTCCGCTGCGTGTCGGCCCCGGTGTCTCTCGCTGGCCTCAGGAGCAGCTGGCGGCGGTCTTGCTGTCCCGGTTCTTTCCCGCCACTGAACGGGCGCTGGGCCGCCGGCCGGCTGCGTAGACCATCCTGACTCTGTATGAGCAGGCGGGACTTCTTCGACTTTGGGCAGCCTCTGGCCTTCTTTATCGGTTTCACTTGATCTAACGATTTTCTGGAGTTGCTTTTCCTTGACGTTTTGTTTCATAAACTCTTTATCTGCTGGTGACTTGGGTGTTGTGGTTTTGCGTTTTGTGTCTTTTCTGTCCTCTGGCAGCTTGATGGTGCCTCCTTTCTTCTTGGCCGGACGGGGCCCGTCGGGAGGGGGGACATCTGGCTGCGAGCGGGGCTGCTCTTTGGCGGCTACCGCAACTCTGGGGGCTCCATCTTCGAGGCGGCAGGACGCCTGCAGTCTGGGAGGCCCTCCTCTGCCCCTGCTCGTCCCCTGGGGGTCAGCTGTGGAGCTCTCCCCCTCCCCCTCGGAGTCGGAATCGGAGGAGCTGGACGAAGAGGACGATGAAGATGAACCATCTCCCCTGCTCTCCCTAAGAGCTTTTGCATCCGTGCCCTGCTTCCTGAGTGGAGACGGAACTTTCTGAGGCGTCTCTACGACAGTCTTTTGCGACCGGAACTCTGGAGCCCCTTCGGCTGTGAATAGCATGCTGCCTTCGGGGCCGGGGCCAGCTACCAGCCCGCCCGGACTCACAACTGACGGGTGAGCACGGGGTGAAGACAAGTTTTTAGACAATTCGGCTGCTGTCGGGGTGGCTACGAGTTGGCCCCTCTCCTTTGGTTCCACTACATCTAGGAAATGGCATAAAGAGGAACGTTATTCTCAATATTTTGTACAACAATCCAAATTCATAAGTCACAGACGGCTCGTTAAATAAGAACTTGCTATTGTAATATCTTCAATGTAATCATCCTAAGGAATGTTCCATGGGAACTCACTCTTAGGTCAAAGTCAAGCCGCCTGAGAGAGAACAGTAAGAAATGTAGGTCATTCCTTTGCAGCTGAAAAATAAACAAGCAGCTGTTTTTACCAACAGGAGTAACAAACTTGTCTCCACTTCTCACAATGCCAAATTCTTTGATGCTCATTTTTAAACGACTACTTCACCCAAAGTTCAAATCGTTAAACCACAAAGATATTTTCCAACAACCACTGCAAGCTTTACAAATGTGTACTTTTTTAAATCTTTAAGAAAACTGATGCCTCTCGAATATTAAAAAAGAGGGGCGCCTGGGTGGCGCAGTCGGTTGGGCGTCCGACTTCGGCTCAGGTCATGATCTCGCGGTCCGTGAGTTCGAGCCCCGCGTCGGGCTCTGTGCTGACAGCTCAGAGCCTGGAGCCTGTTTCAGATTCTGTGTCTCCCTCTCTCTCTGACCCTCCCCCGTTCATGCTCTCTCTCTGTCTCAAAAATAAATAAACGTTAAAAAAAAAATTAAAAAAAAAAAAAAAAAAAAAGTTATCCACGCTGGACGAACCTGAACTTTCTGAAAACCCAGAAAGCACAACTAGAGACAAGAACCTGGTTTGGGTTTGGGTCCGCACACACACGTGTTTAAGTGTTGCAGGGTACTGGGAAGAGGATAATGTCGTTCAAATCAAGGTGCCCTAAGGAGGAGAAAAGCCCTTCAAAATCAGAAGTCATTCGGGGATCTCCTCGGCCAAAGGCAAGTATTACATGACCAAAAGAATCTAAAATAAATTGATAACGAGATATATATACATGAACAACAGGTTTTAAGAAGGAAAAGGGCTAATATAAAACCTTTATATTTCATAGCATCAATTATTAAAAAAATAACATTGCACAGTAAGTTGATTAGAACTAACTTCATTCAGTTTTCTCAGGTGGTAAACCCTTTCTAACCCTGCAGATTTCAAGAAAAATATAAGACAAGTTTTTATAAATTAAAATTACTTTCCAAATCTAAAGCCGAAATTACACACATTACAGACGAGCAAATTCTAAATGCAGAGACTTCACTTTCAAGTCTAGGGGGTCTGTCTACTTTATACTGAAAAGATCTGAATCCTGCTTCTCTCAAGTGGGAAAAAAAACGTGTTCCTAAGATCACCATCTTACCAGTATTCAAAAAGGGTTCCAATTGGTTTCTGAGTTCAGGGACCTACCCATGATAGATTGACAGAAAATGACCCAAGAAACCCGAGGAAACACCAAAAATCAGAAACGGGCCGGAGAGGAAACCGGGCGGTGCGAAAGGGCTTGACCGAGCAGCCAGAGCAGAGGGGACTGTTTACATCCGTCACCTCCACCCCCTCCACCCCCTCCGTCAGCACCTTCACCCCTACCTCCTCCATGCCACGTCGGAAGCTGTGGCTACGTGCCAGCCCAGAATCTGCCCTCCGCATGCTAGGCGGGTGCTGACCTAACTTCAGGACTCTCCCAGAGCTCCAGGGTCACGTGAAACCTCAAAATGAGGCAAAGGAATGTAGGCACACTTGAACGCTCTGCTCTGTCTCTGTAAACCATACGTGAATCAGCCCAGCGGTTCCTAGCAGGCCGTGCACGCCGCTGTGCCCGCTCACCTGTACCATGCACCCACGTTTACGCTGGGCGTGAATGCTCCAAGTATGAAAAATGAACTAAAAATAAGGTGTATCTTACATGGGCTGTTTCGAATAGAAAAATTACAATTCCTGAATCTTCCAAAGTATGTGGTGGAGATTTAAAAACTGCAAATAAGTGATCGGAACTACGTTACAGGCTGAGTTATCACCCACTGACAATGGAAAGAAAACTTCATATGGGACTAACATTTAAAAATTCTCTTTGAAGAGGAAATTCCTATTATACGACATAAGAGCATTTTCATTATTCATGCTAAGTTACTGGGAGAATTCCAGGGAAAGGCCACTGGACCAAAACAAAAATGCATTCTCCTTTAATTGAGAGTCAATTTCTGGCCCAGTGCAGCACGGGCCCAGCAACCACTCCCCCACCCCCGCGACCCCCGAAGGAAACCGACACAATGGCTGGGAGCCGCCACCGGTAACTGCTGTTGCAGGGCGCAGGGCGCAGACCGAGTGTGGCCCCGCCGTGAGGTGCAGAATGACGTCACCTGGGAAACAGCACTATCACCTAGAGGAACGAGGGCTCGCACGTTGACCTCGCCTGCTGGTTTTCACAAAGTCGCACACTTTTGGCCAGAGCGGGACGCCCACATACTGTTTTAGTCTGATACTGACCTCCCTCGAGAAACAAATCTATGAAAACACGAAACCACCTAGGGAAGGCTGGCCACGCAGGCACATCTCACAGCACAAGACGGCGACCTCCGGGGCTGTGTCTACTCTGGCGGAGAACGGATAAATGACCATGGCCCGTGCACGGTAAAGGCGCACAAACACTGGTAACCGTGCAGACGGAGAAGCTGTACTGCGTCTCCACGTCCTCTCCAACTGAACTTAGCTGTACTTCCCAGGTCTCTTTTCTGCTGGGGCGAAAAGTGAGGCCATGACCTACACGTTTTTGGTGGTCTCCCTAACACAGGCACAAATGACGATGGTGTTTGAAATGGATTAGCCACCTTAGTATTCTTCCAGATCTTGGGGCACCTGGGTGGCTCAGTCAGCTGGCGTCTGACTTTGGCTCAGGTCATGATCGCATGGTTTGTGGGTTCGAGCCCCATGTCAGGCTCTGTGCCGACAGCTGAGCCGAGACCCTGCTTCAGATTCTGTGTCTCCCTCTCTTTCTACCCCTCCCCTGCTCACACTCTGTCTCTCTCTCTCTCTCTCAAAAATAAACATTTAAAAAAATTAAAAAAAAAAAAAAATTCTGGGGCGCCTGGGTGGTTCAGTTGGTTAAGCATCCGACTTTGGCTCAGGTCACAATCTTGCAGTTTTTGAGTTTGAGCCCCGCGTCGGGCTCTGTGCTGACAGCTCAGAGCCTGCTTCCGATTCTGTGTCTCCCTCTCTCTCTGCCCCTTCTCTGTTCACACTCTGTCTCTCAATAATAAATAAACGTTAAAAAAAAAAAAAAAAAAGTTAAAAAATTCTTCCAGATCTCGTCACTGGGTCACAAAACCAATCTCGGAACCAAAGCACATTTCGACACAACAGGAAGGAGCACAGTTACTCAAATTTTATGTGAACAAAACTCTTTTACATGTATAGGACTATAGAGTTGCTTGTCTGCTTGCTTGTCTGAGGACTGAGACTTTCTCAGAGGCAAGGCAGCACGGAGAAGAAAACTACAGATGGTGGGGCCTTCCTGCCCGGGTTTACATCCGGCCCCACTACTAACACACGAGTGGCCTTGGGCAGCTCACAGGCCTCTTCCCTCCTCCGCTCTCATCTAAGGCAGGGAGACGAGTACCGCCTGCTCACGGGTTGTGAGGACCAGACGGCACAACGTCTGCCGGGCACTGCTGCTTAGAAGTAAACACGACAAATCCCTATTTCCAGAGATTCCTCACCTTTCAGACTGAAATGAGGACTTCCGGAAAGACCCTTGAAAAGGCGGCACAGGAGTCTTTAGTCAATGACTTAGTACTGACTGTTGCCATAGTGACTGGACCGAGCGGACCGTCTGGAGGGGCACCTGTGAGGAGACCCTGGGCCCTGACATCTGCGTTGGTGGCTCTCCTCAGGAAGGAAGCGCTACAAGAAGCTGGAGTCCCAGAAGGAATAGGGCAGAACGTCGTCTGGAACCCCGGGGTCCTGCCTCTGAGGCAGGCACTTTGCCTAGAGATGGGACCCCAAGGGTGAGTGCACAGGGCCAGATCCGCATGCGGGAAACTTCCGTTAAAGCTCCCAAAGCCAGGGAGAGCAGACAGGGCTTTAACCTGGGGCGTTAATGGGCCAGCAGCAGGCGGAAAGCATTTTTCGCTTGACCAGTCTCACGAGCGCGGACATCTCTGGCAAACACTGAGGCCTATACATGTCGGTTTAGAATTTTTTTCTTCATACAGGGATTATAAGTACTTTTAGATTACACACAGATCTCACACGCATTAAAGACAGCATAGTTCGCAATCCTGTCTTCCCACCTGAAAGCACTCTACATTCAATCGACACCGCACACACATATGCCCCTCACAGGGGCCTAGCAAGGCCTGCGCGCTGACCCCACTCAGGCGGGGAGGAACCTCATCCAGACTGATGACTGATGAACAAAATACACAGGCCCAGGGCCAACTCCTAGGTCCATGTTCCCTGCTCATAACTGCGCCTAAAACTGTCACATAAACAAGCACCCTATTCTACTCACACATAGAAGCATGTTTAAAAAAGGATCTTCGGGGGCGCCTGGGTGGCTCAGTCGGTAAAGCGTCCGACTTCAGCTCAGGTCATGATCTCACGGTCTGTGGGTTCAAGCCCTACATCGGGCTCTGTGCTGACAGCTCAGAGCCTGGAGGCTGCTTCGGATGCTTTGTCTCCCTCTCTCTGTGCCCCCCCTCTCCCCCGCTCGAGCTCTGTCTCTCTCAAAAATATATAAACACTGGGGCGCCAGGGTGGCTCAGTCAGTTAAGCATCTGACTTCAGCTCAGGTCATGATCTCACACTTCATGGGTTCAAGCCCCACATCAGGCTCTGTGCTGACAGCTTGGAGCCTGCAGCTTGCTTCGGATTCTATGTCTCTCTCTGTTCCTCCCCCACTCACACTCTGTCTCTCTGTCTCTCTCTCTCTCAAAAATAAAGATTAAAAAATTTTTAAATATATATATATAAACATTAAAAAAAGGGGGGGAATCTGACTCTGCCACAATATTTTAAAATCCATTAAGTCAGTTTCATAAACCTATGATGTAGGATTGCAGATACAAGACTAAGATTCACCAAAGGCATCAATAACATTAGTAATGAGATTCACTAATCATCAGTAAACACTGAAAGAATGTCAGAAATGTGCATGTGTAATGCAGAATTTAACTGACATTCTGGCTGTTCACATTAGTTTTTTAAATTATATTTATTTTTTGAGAAAGCATGTGCGAGAGAGAGAGAGAGAGAGAGAGCGCGCGCGCTGGGGAGGGTAAAGAGAAAGGGAGAGAGGAATCCCAGGAGAGAGGAATCCCAATCGGGCTCCATTTCATCAGCGCAGAGCCCAACGTGGGGCTCAAACTCACGAATTGCGAGGTCACGACCTGAGCTGAAACCAAGAGTGAGATAGTTGACCAACTAAGCCACCCAGCTGCCCCAGAAAAAAAATTTTTTTCGTGTTTATTTTTGAGAAAGAGAGAGAGAGACACAGAGAGAGAGAGAGAGAGAGAGAGAGAGAGAGAATCTGAAGCGGGCTCCAGGCTCCGAGCTGTCAGCACAGAGCCCGACATGGGGCTCGAATTCATGAACCGTGAGATCATTGACCTGAGCCAAAGTTGGATGCTTAACTGACTGAGCCACCCAGGGGCCAGGTTGTTAACATTTTTTTAGGAGTGATCATGGCACTGTGGGTTTTTTTTTTTTTTTTTTTTTAATGTCAACAGTGGTTGGTGGGTGGTGGGATTATGAGTAAATTATTATTTTTTTTAATGTTTATTTATCTACTTACAGACAGAAAGGTAGTGGAGAGGGGCAGAGAGAAAAGGAGAGAGAGAATCCCAAGCAGGCTCCTTGCTATGGGGCTTGATCTCACAAACTGGGAGGGATCATGACCTGAGCTGAAATCAAGAGTCAGATGCCCAACCGACTGAGCCACCCAGGTGCCTGGCACTGTGGTTATATTAAAGAAAAGAAAAGAGAAGAGAAGAGAAGAGAAGAGAAGAGAAGAGAAGAGAAGAGAAGAGAAGAGGGGGAAAAAAAAGAGTTCTAATTTTTAAGGTATCGATTTAAAATCTTATAAAACAAAACAATTGGATTTAAAAATGTGGCAGGTACAGGAATGAATTAAACAATGTTGAATTCAGGCCTCCAGGCAATGAGACACCATCAGGAAGGTGTGTTTCCTCAGCTGAGATCACAGGGTATGAAATGCAGTCAGGAGGCCAGCATGCGCAACAGGGTACCAATATTCTGAATGTTTTGGCGTGCATACCAAGGAGGAACAAAACAATGTCTAAACACTTTCAAATATTCAAACTGAGGAAATGGTAAATGAGGAAAAGACGACAAACTCAAATTACCATTCTGAACCACATATAAAGGTTAAAGATTTGCAAAGAGACTGTACATATACATCTTCCTTTTTTTTTAAGATTTTATTTTTTTTAATTTTTATTTATTTCTATTTTTTAATGTTTAATTATTTTTCAGAGACAGAGCATGAGGGGGAGAGGGACAGAGAGCGGGAGACACAGAATCGGAAGCAAGCTCCAGGCTCTGACCTGTCAGCACAGACCCCAACGTGGGGCTCGAACCCACGAACCGTGAGATCACGACCTGAGCCAAAGTCAGACGCTTAACCAACTGAGCCACCCAGGCACCCTAAGATTTTATTTTTAAATCAACTCTACACCCAACGTGGGACTTGAACTCACAATCTTGAGATAGAGTCCCAGGTTCCACTGACTGAGCCAGCCAGGCGCCCCCTATGGTCAGTCATTAATAACGAGCAGGGAGTAGAAAGTAAAATTCCCACAAGTATTTAAAATACAGTGTTGCACATTGTATTTTCCTTCCATGAGGGTATGCTACGTTGGTATTCAGGAAGGAGAAAAAAAAAAGGTAAAATCCAGCAATAAAAGTCAAAATGACTCTGGACAAAGCCGGACAGAGATCAGACATCGTGCTTCATCAAAGTGAGTGGTAATGGAAAACGGTTCCTGCTCTTAACTCCCTCCCCACGGTCATGAAAGGAGGCCCCCAGTCCAGGACGGTGGCCCACGAAGCCTGGGAAGCTAATCTGTGTTTCTGAGACACCGAGAAGCGTCACAACTGGGGGGGAGAGAAAAGCAAGGTGGGGCTCAGGGCTGCCACGGGAGCACAGCATCTGTGTCACGGCCATACAAATGTCCCCTTGCCACACATCAGAGCACAGCACTTAGAAAACACAGACAGAACTGGTTCAGGGCTAAATGCTGAGTCAAGGGCTGTGCATTAGTGATGTGTTTGGTCTAAAATCTGCCACAGATCCGATGTCGGATTACAATCTGGACACGGCTGGAGATGAAGAATCGAATTATGTGGTTAGTAAAACTCTTCACGCCTGGAAAGCGGACTGATTTGTTTACTTTGCATTATTCTCCCCTTGGGACTATCATTAAACTCTTACTTTTTGGTGGACTTTGCTTCTTGGGATTTGGTGGCAGTCCCTTTTCGCTCTTCCCTGATTCCGCAGAGAGAGACACCGAGGGAGCAAGTCCTCGAAACACTCGTGCGTCTAGGAGCATAGTCTGACAGAGGATGAACAAATATGGACATTTTAGAGTCATGCCATTTGGAAGCTACTGCGACCTATAGACGTTATATATCATTACATGCATTCATGTACTATATAATGCTATGTTATAACATAGCATTCATGTCATATTTCTAACGGTTATTATAATTTTCATAACATATGGAAATTTTGGAAAATACAAAAAAAGTTGCAAGAAAGAAAACACATGACAGTCACTATGAACTATGTAACTCCAAGAAAAGTCAAAAACAGTTTCTCCTGTGCATACTTTTTGTAGCCCCCAACCACTATTTAACCTACCAAATACTCTGGTTCTTTTTGTTAATAAAGTGTTTTCCTGGGGCGCCTGGGTGGCGCAGTCGGTTAAGCGTCCGACTTCAGCCAGGTCACGATCTCGCGGTCCGTGAGTTCGAGCCCCGCGTCAGGCTCTGGGCTGATGGCTCGAGCCTGGAGCCTGTTTCCGATTCTGTGTCTCCCTCTCTCTCTGCCCCTCCCCCGTTCATGCTCTGTCTCTCTCTGTCCCAAAAATAAATAAAAAACGTTGAAAAAAAAAAATTAAAAAAAAAATAAAAAATAAAAAAATAAAGTGTTTTCCTATACTTAGAACACCAACTAGAAGAAATACTACCTGGGAGCCTGGGTGGCTCAGTCAGTTAAGCATCTGACTTCGGCTCAGGTCATGATCTCACGGTTTGTGAGTTCAAGCCCTGTCAGGCTCTGTGCTGACAGCTCAGAGCCTGGAGCCTGCTTCGGATTCTGTGTCTCCCTCTCTGCCGCTCCCCTGCTTGCTCTCTCTCTCTCTCTATCTCTCAGAAATACACAAGCATTAAAAAAAATTAAAAAATAAAAAGAATAAATACTATCTGGCTGTTAGTAATGATGCAGGTGGATCACTGCTTCAAAACCACATACAATGTATCATAAGTGGCAAACCTAAACTGATAATTCACTCAACATGTATTTACTAACAGCAGCTATGTGCTAGGCGCTTTTCTAGAAGCTGCATACAGAACAAAGGTGCCTCTCCTACATACACGAAGGTAAAAATATATCTCTTTATGTTTATGACTATAAGCACGTGTGAAAGCTGAAAAAATTATTTGGAACCAGGTGTTTCAAGGACTAAACGGTGGACTCTCGGAACAGATCTCCCCCCATCTGTACGCTCTATCTCGCAATGAATAGGCAGTGCTTTTGTAAGAGACTTTTGTAAATTTAAACGCAGTGCAATGATCTCACATTTTTTCTACACGTAAAAAGAAAACCCTCTGTCTTCCTCTCTTTTCCCAGACAGGATCATGTAAGCGGGCATCTTAGTGGCTGCCAAGTAAGTTACCGGGTCACCCAGGTACCTCAGAGTCCCCTCCTCTCCCCTCCGGGCTACCTAAGAGGTCAAGACGCGGTCCTCAACGTCTCGGAGCGAGCGCGGCGGCGCAGGACACCTGGGAGCCCTCGCACCTGCCCGCGACCTTGACACCGCACGCCGGGGGCTCCCCAGGAGATCGGGGTCAGTGTCCGTTCGCCGCCCCCCCCACCCCCCACGGCCCGCGGCCACCTGCTCCGGCCCAGCGCCCTCTCTTCCACCCCGGAACCGCGTCATGGGCCCACCCGGACGGCTGGAGGTGCCCCTCGCCCCGGCCCTACGCGGGCTCCCGGCCGCCGGTCCGGCTCCCTTTACCTTCATTGCCCCCGACCGTCCTTGCCGCAGCAGAAGAGAGGCCGCCATGACTGTGACGCGCGGGGGCGGGCCTGGCCAGGCAGAGGTCGCTCCAGGACTGACTCGACAGCTGCGCGCGCACCACCGGCTGACGGCCCGCCCCCTGGGCCGAAGGCACCAATCACAGGCAGGGACGGGGGCGGGCGGAGCGGGTCAGAGGCCGCCGGGCTGCGCGCGCCGAGGCCACGCCCCCGTGGAGCTGCCAATCACAGGCGGAGCTCTTCGCGCCCTTGCCGCCGGGGGCTGGGCGCGCGCGTGGCCGCCGAAGACGGTGTTGCCGTGTCCTTGCCTGCGGAGGGCGGGCGCGGCTTCTGCTCGCGTCTCTTTCCCAGGTGCACCGGCCTCAGACCGTACCCTGGACGTCCCTGGCCCTGACCCAGAGTCGTCTGTGCTTGATGGACTGGAAGCCCTTCGGCACGTGAGGTCCGCGGCCTCAGCGTGCCCACCTTGTGGCGTCGGGTCGCACCCCATCCTCCGATGGGCGTGGCCACCCATGGTCTCCACCGTTCCTTGCTCATCCTGCAGGCGGCCGAGGGCACGCTTTGGGGCCACGAGGGCACCTGTACCAGAGCTATGTGCAGATCAGGAATGCAAGCTTCATTTTACGCGAATGTTTATGGCTTGCGGTGCAAAGACTTCCCCCAAAGTAGGGCATGATTGTGGAGCAGGTGTAGTCAGTCATTGGCCCCCTTCTTCCTCTATTGATCATGACCCCCTGCCTTGCCCTGTCCAGCACCCCTTGGAAGGTGAACCTGCCCACACCTCCGACCCCACCTTGACTAACTGGACATTCATTCAGGTGGCCAGATAAATGGGCAGAAACAGGTCCCCTCAGACACTTATCAAAGGGGACTTGAATCCAGCGAGTGCAACGCAACCTGCCACCTGTCACCCAGGGAAGCAGACAAGACAACCTTAGGTCTTAGGGTAATAATGAGAAAGGATTCCTTTGTTTCCATAGGGAGAAAAACCTTGGTGAGAGAAGAATTATCCTTTACTCAAAGCAAATTAACCTGCTGTCTCCAGCGGAAAGTTCACGCTTGTGTTGGTGAAGTGGATGAGGGGTCATAAGGCCAGTGGAGGGCAAAGCACAAGCTAAACCCCGCCTCCCCCACCCCCCCACCCCAGATGGGATGTGTGTGACATTCCTCACGCACTCCTGGCTGCCTAAGAACAAAGGAAAGGAAAGAAAACAAATGGTTAACTGATGGAGATCACAGTCCTGCAGGACATGTGTCCATCAGTTTACCAATGTCTTAGTAAATTACAAGATAAAGCAATCTAATTAATAGCCTAACCTCCAGAAATGTATACACTCAGTTTCCAGGACCGCTAACATCACCCTCCCCTCCCTAGTGATGTGGGGAATAGGGCAGAAGGAAATGGCAGATAAAATTAAATTCCTTTATAACCTACAGCCCCTTGGCAAATACTTGAGGCAGGCAGAGTAAAAAGTTTTTCCAGGAACCCCCTATGGTCTTAATGGTAATGCTTTGCTAAAGGGAAAAACAACCATAACTTGACAATAGCTAGGCCTCCAATATCTTAAGAGTCCTCTTTCACATGTCAAAGTCCTTTTGGAGGCCTTTTTTCCTTACCCTTCCCCCTCTTCAATTCCCTTGTGTATAATCAGTCACTCTTCACAACCCCAGTGCAGCTCTTTCTGTCCACAGGTCCTGTCCCTGTGATTTCATAAAATCACCTGTTTGCACCAAAGACGAGTCAAGAATTCTTTTTTAGACGCCACCATCACTCCCAAACCTCATCAAAGCGTGCTTTCTTTAAAGGTGATCAAGAATATTGAGGGTGATGGGGCACCTGGGTAGCTCAATTGGCTAAGCGTCCAACGTTGGCTCAGGTCATGATCTTGTGGTTTGGGAGTTTGAGCCCCGCATCGGGCTCTGTGCTGACAGCTCAGAGCCTGGAGCCGGCTTCGGATTCTGTCTCCCCCTCTCTCAGCCTCTCTCTCTCACTCTCTCAAATAAACATGAAGGAAAAAAAAAAAAAAAAAAAGAATATTGAACATGAGGAGTCACAGCTGCCACTTGGGGAAGCTTATCTGGAATGGGGAAATCCTATCGCCCTCCTTCAAGAGATCTGGAGCCCTCAATTTCCTCCCATCGGCAGCAAGCACAACCCTCTAAAGGTAGCTGAAGTTGTTAAGACTCAAGAATAAAATGAAAGGCCTCCCTCATTGGGATCAGTGCGGTTACCAGCCAGAGTGCCTTGAGGAGAGGGCACTTATAGTTGAGGGGAGGCCTGGGGAAGAAGAGACACAAAAGTGGGGAGGGGCCATGTTGATGGTTTTCAAAGAGGCAAGATGATTGTGTGTGAAGGTAACTATGGCAACAGTGTGGAGGCCCAGTGCCTAAGCCTGGAGGGGGCAGGGCCTACTAGGAAGCTAACGGGTGGGGCAGTTGAGGTGGGCCTACACGACATTTGGCCAAAGGGAAGAGAAAATGATGAGGTTTTTGGGGTGACGGTGGGGTCCAGAGCCGATGGCCAAGAAAGAATTCTTGAAGACACCCTTGGTTCACAACAGTGGTTTTATTAAAGCACGAGGACGGGACCCTGAGGAGAGACTGGTTAGGTACTATGGGGCTGGGGGAGGTAAAGTCCAGAGGAAGTTTCCAGTGAGATTTTCCTATGCTGAAGAAGACTTCCAGATACAGCAGGCCTAGCTATTTTCAAACTGGGGTTGTTTGCCCTCTAGCAAAGCATTAGCAGCAAGACAGTAGAGAGTTCCTGGAGAGACCTTTTACTCTGGGCCTCAAGTAGTTGTCAATGGGCTGCAGGTTAGAAGGAAATTTAATTTTATCTGCTATTTTCTTCTGCCTTTGTTTTCCACATCAAAAGGACTCGGCAAGAGGCAAATACCTATAAGGTGTTGCAAAAAAATCAAAGAAACAGAGGCCAGAGAAGGGTCGGTGCTTTCATGAGTATTTGTGAGGAGGGATTACATCATTTTTTCTAATCATCTGGAAAACTGTATACTAGATTCTGTTTCCCCAATCCTTAATAATCTGCCCGGTCTTGCTGTACCCATCACCTCTGCCTGGAACTCTGGCAAGTACTGACTCAGCATTTTTAGACAAAAACCTCAAAAGCTTATGTTTGTCTAGATTTCTTTATTAATCACATAAAGTTCGGGGCGCCTGGGTGGCTCAGTCGGTTAAGCGACCGACTTCAGCTCAGGTCATGATCTCCATGAGTTCGAGCCCCGCGTCGGGCTCTGTGCTGATAGCTCAGAGCCTGGAGCCTGCTTCAGATTCTGTGTCTCCCCCTCTCTCTGACCCTCCCTCGTTCATGCTCTGTCTCTCTCTGTCTCAAAAATAAATAAACATTAAAAAAAATTTTTTTTAATCACATAAAGTTCTATCTAAATTACTATAGATCTCCCTTAGCTCTCCTAAGGGCAAGTTAAACTTTCAATTTTTTTAAAATTTATTTTTTGCGGGGAGGGACAGAGAGAGAGGGACAGAGAGAGAATCCCAAGCAGGCCCGGTGCTGTCAGTACAAAGTCCGATTCGGGGATCAAGCTCACAAACTGTGAGATCATGACCTGAGCCAAAATCAAGAGTTGGACACGGGGCGCCTGGGGGGCTCAGTCAGTTAAATGTCCTACTCTTGACTTTGGCTCAGGTCATGATCTCATAGTTTGTGAGCTCGATCCCCAAATCGGACTTTGCACTGACAGCACGGGGCCTGCTTGGGATTCTCTGTCTCCTTCTCTCTCTGCGCGCCCCCCCCCCTCATGTTTTCTTTCTCTCTCTCTCTCAAGAAAAAAAAATTGGACACTTAAGTGACAGCCACCCAAGGCACCCAGACAATCCTAAAGATTCTTTTTAAGATAACTAGGAAATGGAACAATTCGTTGGACCCAAACCTGGAACTCAAAGGTGTTTAGGCCAAAAAGGAAAATAAAAATACTCAGGTATCCTACCACCGTTACCCATGCCTCAGCTGTGCATTCTTGCCTAACACATACATTCTTTTTAAGCCACAAAGAAAATGCATTATGTCATTTTTCTGTGTCAATACAACTTAATTATGTGTTGTAAATTGAAAAAAAAAATTTACAAAGCTTTCAATAACACTGTGGTTTTAAATATTGTTTAGGGGGCGACTGGATGGCTGAGTCGGATAAGCATCCGACTTTGGCTCAGGTCATGATCTCGCGGTCCAGGAGTTCAAGCTCCGTGTCGGGCTCTGTGCTGACACCTCAGAGCCTGGAGCCTGCTTCAGATTCTGTGTCTCCCTCTCTCTCTGACCCTCCCCCTTTCATGCCCTGTCTCTCTCTGTCTCAAAAATAAATAAATGTAAAAAAAAAATTTTTTTTTAAATAAAAAAATAAAAGAGAAAAACAGGTAGTTCTGCAAACAGGAAAAGTAAATTTAAAAGCTTTTTTGGGGGCGCCTGGGTGGCGCAGTCGGTTAAGCGTCCGACTTCAGCCAGGTCACGATCTCGCGGTCCGTGAGTTCGAGCCCCGCGTCAGGCTCTGGGCTGATGGCTCGGAGCCTGGAGCCTGTTTCCGATTCTGCGTCTCCCTCTCTCTCTGCCCCTCCCCCGTTCATGCTCTGTCTCTCTCTGTCCCAAAAATAAATAAAAAACGTTGAAAAAAAAAATTAAAAAAAAAAGAATTAAAATTTAAAAAAAATAATAATAAAATAAAATAAAAGCTTTTTTGGTCAAGACAAAATAAGGAAATAGGGAAAGTAATAAATGAAATTGTGCTATAAGCCCTAACTGTGCTTTAAAACACACGTGCTGGGGGACCTCTGTGGCTCAGTCAGTTAAATGTTCAATTCTTGATTTTGGCTCAGGTCATGATCCCAGGGTGGTAGGACTGAGTCCGAGTAGGGCTCTGCACTGAGTGTGGAGCCTGCTGAATATTCTCTGTCTCTCCAGAGTGCCTGGGTGGTTCAGTCGGTTAAGCATCTGACTTCGGCTCAGGCCATGATCTCACGGTTCAGTTCGAGAGTCTGAGCCCTGAGTCAGGCTCTGTGCTGACTTTGCAGAGCCTGCTTGGGATTCTCCTCTCCTCCCTCTCTCTCTCCCCAAAGTAAATAAACATTAAACAAAAATTCTCCCTCTCCCTCTGCCCCTCTTCCCTACTTGCTCTCTCATTTTCTCTCTCTCTCTAAAATAAAATTTAAGTAAGTAAATAAATAAATAAAACACATGCACCGACTTCTGTCTCTGCGATGAAGTTTTGGGGTGATGGGGGGGGGGTTGTGGGGTCTGGTGCTGATGGCCAAGAAAGAATTCTTTGTTTCCAAAAGGTGATTTTATTAGAGCACGGGGACAGGACCTGTGGGCAGGAAGAACTGCACTGGTAACTCATTATATACCCTCAGGTTGGGTGGGGGGCGGTCAAGGATAGAGTAAGTCTCTAAGGACTTGTGGAAGCAAGGTTTCCAGGACCTTGAGGGACTAGCTGTTTCTAGGGAAACGCCATTTATTACCGTTTAATGAAACCTCAGTCACGAGCCCCTTCAGATCCATATCAGGGGCCAGAAGCTTGGAGTAGGGTCACCAGCGTATGTCTTGGGGGAGTTGAGATAAAGGGAGCGGACTTACAGGGTCCTCGAGGTTGGGACAATATTTTTTTTTTTTTTAATTTTTTTTTCAACGTTTTTTATTTATTTTTGGGACAGAGAGAGACATAGCACGAACGGGGGAGGGGCAGAGAGAGAGGGAGACACAGAATCGGAAACAGGCTCCAGGCTCCGAGCCATCGGCCCAGAGCCTGGCGCGGGGCTCGAACTCACAGACCGCGAGATCGTGACCTGGCTGAAGTCGGACGCTTAACCGACTGCGCCACCCAGGCGCCCCAGAGGTTGGGACAATATTAAGGCAAGATTCCCTTTTGCCCCCAGCAAAGTGTCATCCTTGAGGCAGCTGAGCTCCTAGAGCGAAGGCACTCTGCTGGTCTCAAGGACTTGTCAGTGGGCTGTAGGCAGTAGGGAACTTCATTTTTCATTTGCCTTAGTTCCCCCACATCACCATGGCACGCACTTAAACCCCTTTCCTTTGTTCTTGGGCCCAACAGGACTGCCCGAGGAATGTCACACGTACTTCACTGCGGTGTGTGTGTGTGTGTGGGGGGGGCGGGGGGGTTGCCAGCCTGTATTTTGTCCCTCAGCTTGGGTTATGCTCCCTCATCATCTGGGAGCGTCTGGCCGCTAGATATTATGAAAAACCTTTGGGGGGCGCCTGGGTGGCGCAGTCGGTTAAGCGTCCGACTTCAGCCAGGTCACGATCTCGCGGTCCGTGAGTTCGAGCCCCGTGTCAGGCTCTGGGCTGATGGCTCGGAGCCTGGAGCCTGTTTCCGATTCTGTGTCTCCCTCTCTCTCTGCCCCTCCCCCGTTCATGCTCTGTCTCTCTCTGTCCCAAAAATAAAAAAAAAAAAAAAAAAAAGAAAGAAAAACCTTTGGGCCACAGAACATTTCACG
This sequence comes from Neofelis nebulosa, assembly GCF_028018385.1. Taxonomy (NCBI): domain Eukaryota; kingdom Metazoa; phylum Chordata; class Mammalia; order Carnivora; family Felidae; genus Neofelis; species Neofelis nebulosa. The sequence continues at coordinate 156,352,194 of NC_080786.1, read as the reverse complement.
ATGCTGGGTAAAACATCGCAGGCATCATGGCAAATGATCAGTTCTGTTGTCTCTTGTCCACGCTTGCTGGGCACTGATGCCCTTGCTGCCCGTGTACTTCTGGGCTCCTGTCTGTGGGAACTCCCAAGCCCTGGGCTGAGTGCCCCCTCCTGGGTTGGTGTGGTTTGTGTGTCCGCCAGGCGCTTGTGAGGACTGCCTATCTGGGTCTAGTGTGATCATTTAAAAAAAAAATTTTTTTTTTAATCTTTATTTTTGAGAGGGGGGGGAGGGGTAGAGAGAGAGAGGGAGACACAGAATCAATCGAAGCAGGCTCCAGGCTCTGAGCTGTCAGCACAGAGCCCAACGTGGGGCTCAAACTCATGGACCACGAGATCATGACCTGAGGTGAAGTCAGATGCTTAACCGATGGAGCCACCCGGGCACCCCGAGTGTGATCATTTTTTTCATAGTTTGGAATGTCTAGGACCACAGGAAGTGTGTGTTCCCAGGGACCTAAAAATGAGCAAGAAACCACAACCAGCCACATTGCCCCGGGAGCATTTGCTGATCTCTGTATGCTAATATGTTGGTTTAATTGATATCAATATGTTGGTTTAATTGATATCAAGAGGAGACAGGACCGGGTGCCTGGCTGGGTGGCTCAGTAGGTTAAGCGTCTGACTTTGGCTCAGGTCGTGATCTCACGGGTCGTGATCTCACGGGTCATGATCTCACGGTTCATGGGTTCGAGCCCCGGGTCGGGCTCTGTGCCGGCAGCTCGGAGCCTGGAGCCTGCTTCGGATTCTGTGCCTCCCTCTCTCTCTGCCCCTCCCCACTCACACACACACACACTCTCTCTCTCTCTCAAAAATAAATAAACGTTAAAAAAAATGTAGCAGTCACTTCCTCTGAACTCTGCTAACTGCCTTTGGTATGGTTTCTGTCAGTCCTGCTAGGGATTCCGGGGCTGTCTCAGACCTTCCGTGGACCTGCCTCCCCCACATTTCTTGCTCCCCCTTGTGGCTGATTCCTAAGCACAATCGTATGCCTTCTCTGCACCCCGCAAGTAACCAGGTTGAGCGCCGACAGCCTTCCTCTTGTTTCCCAAAGGTGTTGTTGAAGGTCAAGTTGGTTGTCTCTCCTCAGCTCTCGGATTGGGGCCCATTATGCGTGCGTGCCCACCGTTTGCCAAAGCTCACTGTTGTTGCCATTGGGAGTGCACTCTGGGGGTGTGTGCGGGTGAGGTTCACAGAGCCCGGGGGGTGCCGGTGGGGGGTCTGCGGGCAAGGTGTCCCTCGTGGCTCGTGGGCAGTGCAGTTGGCAGTGTTGGGGTCCATTCTTGCCCCTGAGAGTCCTATCTGCTGCTCTCCCAGCCCTTGCTGCCCCAGTACTCCTGACTCAGTCCTCTGGAAGGGGCAAGAGAGACACGGGTGTCTTTGGCAGTATCTACCTGGACTCCCACAAAAGCTCTTTCCTTTGGGGGGAACTAACATGGCATTTTCCAGAGGCTCCCAGGCCACGGCCAAGAGAGGGTGGGGACACTTCACGGCCAGGGCAAGCTCCACGGCTGGGACCAAGGTGTGCGTGCCTACGACCCGATCCGGGGGTGGGAGAGACTCTGCTGGGGTTCCTTGGCATACAGGGCTGGGCCCCACAGTTCCCACAAAGGCTCTCTGTGCAGGGACGGATGCTAACTTGTTGCTGAGTGGGGGGCACGACGAAGGGCATCTTGTTCAGCCACGATGCTGACACCCCCCCCCCCCCAAAGTTCTCACGGGCATCGTGTTGAACAAAGCACCACCCGCTGGCTTCAGGGAACTGGACAGTTTAAGTGAAAAAAGGCCAGTGGGCCTCCAGTTTGCTAAGAGCAGTAAGAGTGTCAGAGCTGCTTAGAGTGCACATTTTTCTTTTCCTTTTACAAAAATTTTTTAAATTTATTTTTTAAATTTACATCCAAGTTAGTTAGCATATGGTTCAACGATGATTTCAGTAGATTCCTTAAGCCCCTTCCCCATCTAGCCCATCCTCCCTCCCACAACCCCTCCAGCAACGCTCTGTTTGTTCTCCATATTTGAGTCTCTTCTGTTTTGTCCCCCTCCCCGTTTTTATCTTATTTTTGTTTTCCTTCCCTATGTTCACCTGTTTTGTCCCTTAAAGTCCTGATAGGAGTGAAGTCATGTGATATTTGTCTTTCTCTGACTAATTTCGCTTAGCATAATCCCCTCCTGTTCCATCCACGTAGTTGCAAATGGCAAGATTTCATTCGTTTTGATTGCCGAGTAATACTCCATTGTCTATATATCCCACATCTTCTTTACCCATTCTTCCATCGATGGACATTTGGGCTTTTCCGTACTTTGGCTATTGTCAATAGCGCTGCTCTAAACATGGGGGTGCGTGTGTCCCTCAAGGGCACATTTTTCAAAGCGAGCAAGAGGGTGCCGGACAAGGAGCGATCTCCAAGAGGGCAGAGGCCAGAGGCATGTTGGGGTAGGGCCTAGGGAAGTGCTCCCAGCAGGCCGAACTCACCCTGATCACAGGACACTCTCCACTCCTGCGGTTCTGAACACGTTGTCCCAGTGGATTTAGGGATTGCTGCGGACCAGTGATCGCTATGTGCACTCCCTCTCCCCCTTTCCAAATGCCAGCGTTCGCTGTGGCTGTCCTTTCCCCCGTGGTCATTGTACGCCGTGTGGGGGCCAGATAACTGATATGTTTAGTTTATGGGCCTGGGCCACATCCGACCTAGTGTAGGCCACGAGACCTTGCCCTTTGAGCCGGGTACTGGTGCTGCATGAGACTTTTGGGGATCTTGGGAGGAGGGGAGTGGTTTTCCGGTGGAGAGGTGTCGATAATTGAGGCCAAAGGGCGGACTGTAGTAGAATCAGCTGCACAAATGGCATCGATTCTCCACCCCTCCCTTATCTAGGCCCTTTTTTGTTCTTATTTATTTATTTTGAGGGAGAGAGTGAGAGCATGCACACCTGGGAGAGGGGCAGAGAGAGAGAGAGAGAGAGAGACAGAGAGAATCCCACGCAGGCCACTCACCATCAGTGCAGAGCCCCATGAGGGACTCGAACTCATGAACCTCGGGATCACAACCCGAGAGGAAATCAAGAGCGGGGACACTTAGCCGGCTGCGCCACCCAGGCGCCCCGTGTCCAGGCCCTTTGTAATGTGACTTTGCAGCTCCTATCACCAGCAGGGGAAGTTTATTTCCCCTTCTTCGGATCTTTTTGCCCTTGTGTCTTGCTTTGGCCAATAGGTTGTGTCAGAAACAACTGCCCACCAGCCCCACACATGGACCTCACAAGGCCTGCGGGCTTTTTCTTGAGTGTGCCCGCCACGTAAATAAGCCCCAGTGCCCCTCCGAGGGATGACAGAGAGACGAGCTCTGTCCCAGCGCATCCTAGACCAGCTAGTTCTCTTCCAACCAGGTGGCAGGCCACGGGCACAGGAGCAAAGACCAGCCAGCCCAGAAGAACCACCCAGCTCAGTCCAGACCAAATGGCCAACCCACGGAATTGTGAGCTGAATCAACCATTACTGTTTCAAGCCACAAAATCTGTTGCTGTATGTTACTCGTTAGATATTTACTATGTATTATTATGACAACGGAGAACAGATACAGTTGCTAATAAGCTACCAAAACAGTTACTAGCTACGGTTACTGTTAACAGCGCAGGCTCCTTTGAGAAAATTACCAAGGAAATGGTACAAAACCAAATGGCTCTCCATTTTCATCCAAGCTGTGACTGATACGCCGTCATTGATTTGTAAATTTCAGAGAGGTTCAACCTTCGTTATAACTTTAGTAGCTACATTAACAAATTATAAAACAGCCAAATTATACCGAACTGAAATTTGAGTTGGGGGTTTGGGATAAAATGCTAAAGACATTAGGTAGTAAAATACCAACACATCATATTAATGCCAAAATAGTTTACACGTATAGATAACAGTAATGACGCTAGGGGCGCCTGGGTGGCTCAGTCGCTTGAGCATCTGACTTCGGCTCAGGTCGTGATCTCACGGTTCGTGGGTCTGAGCCCCAGATGGGGCTCACTGACGTCAGCACAGAGCCTGGAGCCAACTTCGGATCCTCTGTCCTCCTCTCTCTTTGCCCCTCCCCCACTCACATGCGTGGGCTAGCTCTCAAAAATAAATAAACATAAGAAAAAAAAAAACCCTAGCAATGATGGTAAAAACCACTTAACACTTTCACAGACCTACATTAACATCGGATAGCACGCAACAAAATAAATTTGTGTTAGCAGATTAGACACAGCAGAAGAGACACAAAAAACTGTGAAAGTAAAAATAAGCTTTAAAACCATTTCAGGTTCATGCTCTGTCTCTCTCTGTCTCAAAAATAAATAAACGTTAAAAAAAAAAATTAAAAAAAAAAAAAAAGGGGCGCCTGGGTGGCTCAGTCGGTTGGGCGGCCGACTTCGGCTCGGGTCATGATCTCGCGGTCCGTGAGTTCGAGCCCCGCGTCGGGCTCTGTGCTGACCCGCTAAGAGCCTGGAGCCTGTTTCGGATTCTGTGTCTCCCTCTCTCTCTGACCCTCCCCGTTCATGCTCTGTCTCTCTCTGTCTCAAAAATAAATAAACGTTAAAAAAAAAATTTTTTTTTTTTAAACCATTTCAATTCAGACTTGATTAAAATTACAAAGAAAAGGTTTGGGTTATCATGGAATTTGATGAGGAAAAAGATCTTTTTTTTACATTTTTTTTTAATTTTTATTTTTAATTTTTGAGACAGAGAGAGACAGAGCATGAACGGGGGAGGGGCAGAGAGAGAGGGAGACACAGAATCCGAAGCAGGCTCCAGGCTCCGAGCCGTCAGCCCAGAGCCCGACGCGGGGCTCGAACTCACAAACCGCGAGATTGTGACCTGAGCTGAAGTCGGACGCTTAACCGACTGAGCCACCCAGGCACCCCGAGGAAAAGGATCTTTAAGCAAATAAATCTTGTTGGTACAAGTACTGTACGAATTCAAAGTATGAGGCACATGGGATGGTCAGGTACAGTTCTTTAAGATCTCATTGACACATGCTCTGTATCTTGTGAGGTAATGCACGATTTCTCTTAGTCTTTGTTATTCAGTCTCTACAGTTTTTGTTTTTTAGTTTCTACAGTTGAAAAAAATTGTACTTATTTTTCAAGGTTGTAACTTAAAACACAGAAGGCAGTCACACTTCCCTGGGCACTTCAAATAGGTACATTATAGCCAATTGTATCTGCTAGAATGTGTATTATGGAACCTTATAGAAGATGTAAACCGTAATTGTAAAAGAAGTCGAATCTGATCATGAGCCTAGTGATGCCTGGCCCGTCTAGGATCTCTGTGGTCTTATTATTGTCCTGCCCAGAATGGAAATTGTAAATTCATTTGTATGCCTGAAAAATATCCCAGACCATGAGTATGGGCTTTCACTGTGCCAGCTCGAGTAGTCAAACAGAAATGATTTTTTTTTAATGTTTATTTATTTTTGAGAGAGACAGAGTGTGAGTGGGAGAGCGGCAAAGAGAGAGGGAGACAGAGAATCTGAAGAAGGCTCCAGGCTCTTAGCTGTCAGCACAGAGCCCAATGTGTGGCTGGAACCCATGAACCCTGAGATCATGATCTGAGCCGACTGAGCCCCCAGGCTTCCCAATAGAAATGGTGTTTATGGCAGATTCCTTTTCAGAAACATTGAGGTGTCCTGCTTCCACTGTGGTCACTGCCCAGTGGCAACCCCTCTAGTAATCCTCCCTTGTAATGTTTTTGCCTCTTCTTCCCCTTCTCTCCAGCCCTGTGTCCTTTGTCCCATGATACACAAACTTTCTTCCATTTTGTGCTTCCGTGAAAATCCCTTTTACCTCATTGCTTTCAAGGCAGCCTGGCTTCTCTCAAGCTTTCTGCTTTGCCAACAGCAGCCACCTTTGATTTGGGTGTAAATTCATCCTTGTTTCATACAGGAGGTCGGTTAGGGCCAGCATTCTTCTAGTTTCCTGTACCTCCTTCCTGTCGTAGGTCCGTCACTCTTTTGTAACAGTAGCTGCTCTTTTAAGACAAGTTGCTCCACAGGAGTGGTTGAGCACTGACTTCTCACCAGGCATTGTGTTGCAAATTGGGAAAACCAGTGATGTGCAAAATTAGGCATCTGTAGTTTGGAGAGACAGTAAACAAATAGTCAGGAATGCAAAGGATGGAAAGGCAGGGAAGGTTTCCCTGATTAAGTGATGTTGCCCCTGAAATGAAATCGGGTGACTGAAATTTACAGTAACAGATGGAGCGCTGGGGAGAACATTTCAGGCAGCAAGAATGGCATGTGCCAAGGCCCTGTGGTTAGTGAGTGCCTTGTGCCAATGGAAGGAAGGGCAGTGATGGCTAGAGCACCGGGAATGAAAGGGCCTGGTAGGGAGAGAGGCTGCTGAGTAGGTGGGAGCCAGACCACAGGCACTCTGCTAGTGCATGATTAGGACTTGGACTTTGGTCTTTGCCACGAGAGCAGTGAGAACCCACCTGTTGCTGTTGTGTTGTTGTTTTTTTGATGTTTATTTTTGAGAGAGAGAGCTGGAGGGGGACGGAGGACTGCGCTGTCAGCAGAGAGCCTGACGTGGGGCTCGAACTCATGAACAGGAAGATCACGACCTGAGCTGAAGTGGGATGATTAACCGACTGAGCCACCCAGGCGCCCTGCCACCTGTTGGTTTTAAGATGAGATCTGTGATCTGCCAAGACCTCTCTGGCTTCCGCGTGGAAAGCCGATCTGTGGGGACACCGGCAACTGCGGGGCCCGGCAAGCCGCGGGCCTGGGCGAGCAGGGGGATTTGAGCGACTAGACGAACAGGGTGGGGTGTGAGGCGGCGCGTCCTGAGAAGCCACCGCGTCCGGCTGGTGAACGGTGACGCCACTCCACGAGCAAAAGGCCACGGGCAAAGAAAGCGCTCTCCCCGGGGCGCCCGCGGCCTACCTCCCAGGGAGGTGGGTAGGCTCCCGGCCAGCGCCTGAGCGCCCCTCCGCGGGCCCGCCGACGCCAACGCGGGACAGGCGGGGGAGCTCACACCCACCCACCTCTGGAAAGAGCGGCTACGAAGAGCCCAGCAGGTACCAGCAGGACCAAGTGCCCCAGCTGCCGCGGAGAAAGATCCGGAACCGGCCCTGCCCAGGAGGTAAAGAGCAATGCTCAGCAAGCGTGCTCACGGGAGCGCGCGAAACCGATCGGCAACAGATCCTGGCCGGGGTGGGAGGGGGTTGGGGGTGGGTGGGGAGGAGAGAGCACCTTGTGCGCATGCCCGGGGCCTCTGGCGCCGCGGGGGCGGGCCGAGCGCGTCACCCCGCGGCGCCTTACGTGACGTCATTGCACGGCGCCGGCAGGAAGTGGCTCTGGGCGGCGCACGTGGGGGGTGGCGCGGCGGGAGGGCGCATGGCGAGTTCCGCGGGGCTGGCGCTGTGCGGGCAGACGCTGGTGGTGCGGGGCGGCAGCCGCTTCCTGGCCACCTCCACTGCGAGCAGGTGAGGGGGCTGGGCCCGGAGCGGGGAGCCCCGGCTGCGGGCGCGCGTCGGGGCCTGGAGGGCCCGAGTCCCTGGCGCCGCCGGGCCGGGCCCGCCCTGGCGGGCACCCCCCGCGAGCCCCTCCGCCTCCTCGGCCCGCGCCTCCTCTCGAGAGCCGCCCCCGCTGCGTCCCGCCGCCGCCGGCCCGGGGCCCCGCGCGCCTGGCCGGGTCGGCGCCGGACGCTTCTGGTCGCTGCCCAGGCCGGATCGCGTGAGGTGACGCGGGCCAGGCCCCGCGGTTTCGGGGTCGTGGCCACACCCGCTCTGGGGGCCCTGTGAGGAAGGCGGCCTCTGCCCTCTTGGCGAGGGGTGCCCTACTCTCGGGGAACGCGCTGGGAGGGGGTCCCGGGCGCACTCCTCTCGCCTCCCTCTGCTTGTCGGTGCCTGCTCCCTCGCCCGCAGCCCTAGACCCCGCTCTTGTTCTTTCTTTGGGGCTCTGGGTGTCGCGCGCACCTCCCCAGCGCCTCTTCACAAGGCTCTGCACCCGCTTACACGGCACCCGAAATTCTTAGCAATAAGTGTTAATCAAATAGTCTTGCCCCAGGAGCCGCATGGATATTAATGGTCCGTTTCGGCCCGTGCTCCTTTCCTAGGGTAGTTCGGATTCATACATATGTCCGTCAAATGCAAATATAGCCTCTCTGAGCTTTGTTCAAAGCCTGGTATCGGAAATCCCCTTTCAACGTTGAGTTCAGTTTTCACAAAAAACTTGCTCGTAAACCTGTGGTCTGTTCCTGATTTTTTTTTTTTTTTTGGAGACTCCTGGTGTCCTAACACGTGCCACTGGGAGACATGGGTTTATTACACTTGATATGCTTGCTTTGGTCTACGCCTTTTGAGGAAATGTGCTGGTGGCACAGTTTTTGCCTCGGAGAAGTGTTTCTACGTCACAGTGTTTGGTGGGAAAAGAGTCTGAGCGCAGTCACTTTAAAGGCTGTGCCCTGTCTATTCCCCGGGCACTGGAACGGGGGAGATGGGCATAAACTGAAGAGAGCTTAGGGTCTTGAGGGAAGATGGGTGGTGCCTCCTGTACTGGTAGGTGTTTGGCGGCCATGGGAGCTCTCATGGGTAGTTGAGGCGTTTTTAAAAGGTGGCAGTTTTATTACAAAAACTTTTTTAAATGTTTATTTTTGAGACAGAGATAGAGCTTGAGTGGGGGGAGGGGCAGAGAGAGAAGGAGACACAGAATCAGAAGCAGGCTCCAGGCTCTGAGCTGTCAGCATAGAGCTCATCGCGGGGCTGGAACCCCCCATGAACCGTGAGGTCATGACCTGAGCTGAGCTGAAGTCGGACGCTTAACTGACTGAGCCACCCAGGTACCCCTTAAAGGTGGCAGTTTTAAATTTGCATGCAAGAAACCCCCAGAAACATCAACGTAATTTCTTCTGACATAAGAATCTTGCATTGATTTTTTTTTTAAAGTTTATTTATTTACTTTGAGAGAGAGAGAATGCGAGTAGGGAGAGGCAGAGAGAGAGAGGGAGAGAGAATCCCAAACAGGCTCCACACCGTCAGCGCAGAGGCTGATGCGGGGCTCGAACTCAGAAACCATAAGATTATGACCAGAGCTGAAATGAAGAGTCTGAGGCTTAACTGAGCGGCTCAGGCTCCCTGATAAGACCCTTAATTTAATGATTATAAGATTACTTACGTTCTAGGAAAAACCCTGTGTTTTTATTAATAAAGTGCTCTTTTTAAAATCTCTGTTCTTCCTTAGTGATGATGACGTCCTCTTCGCATATGATTGCAGCACGGCAGCAGAGAAGTCACAAGAAAGTAAAGGGTGAGGTAATGGGGGAGGCTCATCGGGCCTGATCATGGAATTATTGGGACAGAATAGCCTAAGAAGTAAATGATCTTCTTACTTACTGAAGTCTTCATTTCTTTTTTCTTTTTCTGTTCTTTTTTTAATGTTTATTTATTTTTGAGAGAGAAAGTGCAAACAGGAGAGGGACAGAGAGAGAGAGAGAGAGAGAGAGAGGGACAGACGATCCAAAGCGGGATATACGCTGAGAGCAGCAAGCCCCACGTGGGGCTCGAACTCATGAACTATGGGATCATGACCTGGGCAGAAGTCGGAAGATTAACCGACTGAGCCACCCAGGTGCCCTTGAATTCTTCATTTCTCTTTACCCTGCTGTGTGGATAAACCAGGTACCACCTCCGGAAAGAAACGTGGAACTAACTTTTAAATTTGGCATTAAGGATATTAGGATTTTTCTAAGTATTTTTAATTAGTTTCTGTGCGTAATTAACTTTTTTATAGTCATCTTGAAATACAATGGGATTTTAATGTTTTATTTTTATGTATTTTGAGAGAGAGAGAGAGAGAGAGAGAGAATCCCAAGCAGGCTCTGCTCCCGAGATCATTACCTGAGTTCAAGATCGTGACCTGAGCTGAAATCAGGAGTCAGATGCTTAACCAACTGAGCCACCCAGGCAACCCCAAAATAGAATGGGATTTTAAATGCTTTGAAGGCAGGTGTATGAAGTTAGCTTTAGTTAATTGAAAGATCAGGAAAGCAGAATGTGATAATTTTGTATGGTGTTCTTTTTTTAGTAGAATTGGTCTTGTGGCTCATTAGAAAAAAAAAAAAAAAACTGAAAATAATCCTTGGCTCTAGTCTTAGATCCCTTCATGTCCATGAGGGAGTGGGTCACGTGATCTCTGAGGGTCTTTCCAGCTCCGCTCTTTGGATTCTGGTGTGTGTGCCTGTATATTTAAAAAAAAAATTTTTTTTTTAATGTTTATTTATTTTTGAGACAGAGACAGAGCATGAACAGGGGAGGGGCAGAGAGAGAGAGGGAGACACAGAATCCGAAACAGACTCCAGGCTCTGAGCTGTCAGCACAGAGCCCGACGCAGGGCTCGAACTCACGGACCGTGAGATCATGACCTGAGCCGAAGTCGGACGCTTAACCGACCGAGCCACCCAGGCGCCCCTGTGTGTGCCTGTTTAATGAGATTTATTCGTTAAACATTCCAGCTGTTTTGAACCTCCCTCTGTCCCCTTGATAGGTCTTTATATTCTGGTTACGTGAATCTCATACCGTTTTCTGCCTCTGTTCGTGTTGTAAATGAGTGAGGCTAGCCTGCAGGGATGCCGCCTTGTTTACTCAGGTAAGCCCTGACCTTGTCCTCTCTTTCTCAGGGAGGACGGGCAGCCCGCGGATAAGGGGAGTGACACGATTCTGGCGTCCACCTTCTCCAAGTCTGGCAGCTATTTTGCTTTAACTGATGACAGTAAGCGTCTGATTCTTTTCCGTACAAAACCATGGCAATGTCTGAGTGTCAGGTATGAAATGCTAACGTTGAATAATTTGATGTTGAACGCACAGCTTACACTTGCATGCCCGTAACCATAGCGACAGTGACCTAGTAATAAGCAACTAACACATAGTCTCAGCTCTGTGCCAGGCACTGTTTTCAGGGTCTTCCGTGTGTTAACTGATTTAATCCCCGAAACAGCCCTGTCTGTGTAAAGGGGGGGGGGGGGGCGGGGGTCTTGCCCTTACCCACATCCCTGGCCGGAGTCCAGAAGCTGATCCTCATCAGCACCCAGGGCAGAGCCGGTCCCTGAACCTGGTTGCTCTGGCTCCAAGTGCGGGCCCCTGGCCACCGTGGCATCCTGCTTTCCAGCACCCCTCCAGCCCCGTGGTGGCAGAAATGGAGACTAACAGCGGGCGCTCCGAGAGTGTGAGGGGTTTTGTGTACGTTCAGGCACCTGTGCTGCAGTTGAACTTGGCGGGATGTAAAGTTAGCGTCCTGATTCCCAAGTATGTGAAGAATGTGTGCGAGCTCAGTGTTGATGGGGGAGGGTGTCAGCGGCCTGGTGTCCTTTGGCCTTAGTTGTCCCTCTGGAGGTCTCCGTCAGTGAGTTCCTCGAGAGCTTCCTTGTTTTGTGACCTCGAGGGCTTAGAGAGGTGGGGGATGCTGACGCAGGCCCTGGGCACACGTGATTTTCTGTTGCTCTGACGGGGCGGTGGTGAGTTCTCTGCTTCCTCCAGTGGGAGAAGGCTGGGATTCTTTGATGTCTGTGGCAGGGACGGAAACACCCACCCGGAGCAGGGCCAGCCTCTCTGTCCCCTCATCTTTGCCCCCGCCCCCCCCAACCCCCGCGCAGGCTGCTCCGCTTAACTGTCCCTTGACAGTAAGAGAGAAACGCATGCAAGCTACGTACCCGTTGAGCTACCCACTGACCAGGGTTAAGGGACTCCACCTGGTAGCTGGTTCACATCTGTATCGGGGACAGCTGTGCTTTTTATTTTATTTATTTATTTATGATTTTTTAAACGTTTATTTGTTTTTGAGAGAGACAGAGACAGAATGTGAGTGGGTTAGGGGCAGAGAGAGAGGGAAACAGAATCGGAAGCAGGCTCCAGGCTCTGAGCTGTCAGCTCAGAGGTGGGGCTGCACTCACGAGCTGTGAGATCATGACCTGAGTCGAAGTCGGACGCCCAACCGACTGAGCCACCCAGACGACCCCCCCTTTTTTTAAATTTAAATTAACTTAAATTTAACTTAGTTTAATTTTATTTTTAAATGTTTAATTTTTGAGGGAAAGTGCACACACATGCACACGTGAGAGGATCAGAGAAAGAGGGAGACAGAGGATCCAAAGCGGGCTCTGCGCTGACGGCAGAAAGCCCGATGAGGGGCTCGAACCCATGAACCTAGAGATCGTGACGCTTGACGGACTGAGCTCCCCAGGCGCCCCAGCAGCTACGCCTTTTAGAGTCCTGATTGATCTTACTTTCAAAGAGAAGAGTGCAAAGGCAAATTCCAGGTGGCCTCTGCACGGGGGTGTGTGCTGTGCTCAGGGGAGCCCTTCGCCCTGAACTTGGGACGAGGGGACGTCCGCACAGCCTGCCACCACGCCCCTGCATCCTGTGGTGGAGCTTGCCCTCGACCGAAGGGCGAGCGCCCGGGGCTCCTGGCGGGGCTCTGGCCGTTCCCCAAGGGCTCCCGGGTGCTGCGACTTGGTTTTGTCTCTTGAAGATGCCGTGTTGGTGATTACCTTCCCGTAAAGATCTAGGAACACTCAGGGTCAGCAACGGTACGCTGGCAAACGGTGGCTGGTGTCTCGTTTTTTCCCCCCTCTAATCGTATTTGGGCTGTTGGTTTTTACGTTGATGCCAACAAAGGACTGTTGCAAACGTGCGTTAGGTGTGCAGGGCCTCTCGTGTCGCGGGTGGGGTACAGCGTGCCCTGCAGACGGTGCTTGCTGGCAGTTAGGTGGGACCCCACGGGACTCCCGTCCCGTCTGTGTCAGCCGCCGAGCGAAGGGCGCGGGCCAGATCACGTCGCGGTTCTAGAGGCTGCGTTTTCCACGTTGCCTCGTCCTACGCCTTTACCCTGAACGCAACGTAAGGTGCGATGCTGCCCGATGCAGCACCTGTTGTGCTTGGTGGGGGTCGGGGGGGGGGGCGGCCCCGACAGATGGACCCTTCCTCAGAAAAACAGCCATCCTTGACCTTCAGTTCGGTCTTGGGAGCGTCCTGGACTCGCGTGTTTGACCAAGACTCATCACAGCTCGGAGCTCTCCAGTGGCCTTAAAACCTAGCCTTGGAGGGTGTCGAGGAAAAGCCCAGATGGAAGTCGTGGGTAGCAGTGATTGTTTTCAAGGTTTCAGTTCAGGATGACAAAGGCCTGGAACTGAGGCCGGGTTTTCTGAACCAAAAATGAGGACACTTGGCGTGACATGTTTTCTGTTTTCTTGGTGAGAGATCTTACGTAGGAAGTCATACCGTTTCGGGAAATAGATGCATTAAAATCATACGAGTATGTGGAAAGGCAGAGCCTTGGGAAATGAGATTGTTTGCTGCTGGAGGTGTGTGGTGTTGGGGAGCTTGGTATCCTCGGGGCCCCATGGGGCCCGGCGGGCTCAGATTTGTTGAACAAGCATGGCTTTCTGGAGGGGGGCTTGGGTGGGTCCCAGCTCAGCGGGGGCATTTCGGACTCAGCTGCTGGACCAGGATAGTGGCCAGGGGAGAGGCCAGGCTGGCCTTGGGGGGGCGTGAAGACAGGAACACTGGGCTGTGTACCTCATGACTCTGGAGGGAAGGGAGAGACCCCGAGGACAGGTGGGGCCCTGTCCCCCCTCCTTCCGGGGGGGGGCTGAGTGGCCAACCCATCTGCTGTCCTGTCTTGGGATCTGCCCCTGCAGACCCTCACCCCCACCTGCTCTGTGCATCCTGGAGTCCTTGCAAGGACTAATTTAGCCTGAGAAGATAGAAGCCCCCCACCCCACTGGCAAAAGACGAAGTGACAAGATTGTGAAGCCGGGCCGTTTCTGGGCTGATCAGGAAGAGGGGCAGTGGGGGTTGCCCGTGTGAGTCCTGCAGGACCGGCCCACGCCGCTGCTCTGGAAGGGTGGCCGTGAGGCAGCTGCGTAATCGCCCTTTAGGAGCCGCGGTGGCGTGTACGTGAAGGCGCGCCTGGAGAGTTCTGCTTAATCTTGCCCGGAGCCTCACCGTCTTTCTCTGTTTTCTCCGCGTTTATGTCATTACTCGTCCTTTCTTAGCTCCCCTGGCGGGCGGAGGGGGAGGTTCGGGTGCTGCTGGCGGCCCTCTCCCCTGCGTTTTCTGTCCTTTAGTCCCTCTGCTCCCGAGAAGCTGTGATGTCCTCGTTGGGTCCTCGTGTCAGAGACGTAGCTTGCTTGAGCTTAGGTTTCCATTTCGGGCTGACATCTGGAGCGCCAGCTGCAGGGCGCCGTGGGGGTGCACTCGCATCGCCTCTGGGGACAAGGGAGGGCAGGAACCGCAAAGTGCAGGTAAGGCAGATAAACGTGATGTCTGCGTAAGGCTGTGCGCAGGTGGGGTCTCAGAGCCGGAAGTGCAGGGACTTGCCTTGTGGACAGCGAGTAGAAAGGAAGCGAAGGAAGTGTAGAAGGAGGGTGGGAGGAAGCTGCATAAACCAGCCCCCCGAGAGTGGGCGAGACGCTGGGTGACCAGGACCCCGGATGAGGCGTGCATGCGTGCGTGCGCACGCGGTAATGTTTCTCGGGCTGGCGCAGTGTTGAACCAGTTTCCAACCCGCGGGTGTGACCGACCTGGTGAATTCGATCGGGGTGTGAACTGACGAGCGTGTGAACTTTCGTGGGGCCTGAGCCGGAACTCAGACCTCCCCAGCGGCGTGCCGGGGCCGCCCCTGTGGGGACGGATGGCGCGTGCGTGTTTGCGGAGGGGTGCCGCACCCCGTCTTCGGGACTGTTGTGCAAGCGCAGGAGCAGTGCGGGCGGGTCCAGCCCGGCAGGGCCCCGGGCTGCGGCGTGGAGTCTCCCGGTGCAGGGGGCCCGCGTCGTGTGTGTGCTCGCGGTTTCGCCCAGAGCACGTTGGGTGTTTTCTGAAGCCGACCGTCTTCTTCCTCGACACGTGCGGTGGAGCTGCTGGGCCGAGGAGCAGGTCTTCCGACATTTTATTAGGGTAATCTTCAAGCACAGCAAATTTGAGAGGATTTCATGCTAGACAGCCAGGTATCCACCGCCCAGATTCTGCCATCATAAAAGCAAAAATATCATTTCAAAGTGAGATTTGTCTAGGACATTGGCTTTGTTTCCATTTCTTAACTGCCTTGCTTTTTCGGTGCTGCTGTGGTACCCGGAGGGGGAGACGCTCGGCGAGGAGCTGACGCGTGTCCGGAGAGCGCACGGCTGGCAGGCCCGTCGGCCCTTCCTGTGCTGACTGTGCGAGCCAACTGTGGGCGTCTCTGGCCTTCCAGGACCGTGGTGAGGAGGTGCACGGCCCTGACCTTCACAGCCTCCGAGGAGAAACTTCTGGTGGCCGACAAGTCTGGAGACGTTTATTCCTTTTCGGTGTTGGAGCCACAGGGATGCGGCAAGCTTGAACTTGGACACCTGTCGATGTTGTTGGATGTGGTACGTGGGTGGTGTGCTAGTCAGGTGGGGCAGAGCAGAGGGTCTGACGAGGGCGAGGGTGAGGCCGGGTCTGCGAGCTTGGCCGTCGGGGGCGTGTGGGTTCTGTAGAAGCTCTGCAGACTGGTGAGCAGGCGGCCTCACTAGTGGGACTTAGGAAGGTGAAGCGGCCGGTGAATGTGGACGGGCCAGCGAGGAGGCGTCGGGGTGGTCCTGGAAGTGAGGGACGCCCGGGTCGCGTGCAGAGGCGGAGGAGGGCTGTGGGAAGAGCAGGCACCGTCTCCAGGCCTGGGCTTGTTCTCCGTGCTTTACGGGCCTCACCTCCGTGTCCTTGCGGCCCCTCAGCCGCGACCTACCCCACCGAGGGGCCTGGTGAGGGCTGGGGGCGGCCAGTAGGAGGTGGGACTGGGTGGGACCCAAGGACGTCGGCAGGAACAACGAGGGAGGGTTTCTTGAAGGAAAGACCACCAGGACTTGGTGACTGGGTGGCCATGGGGTCACAAGGAAGAGGAGGGAGAGAGGGGGCAGGGAGCGGGTGCTGGAGGTCGAGGGGTGGTGCAGGCGGTGTGTGTGCGAGGACACCTGGGGAGCACTGGGAACGAGTCCCGGGGGCGGGGTCCCTGCTTCGGCCACCCTCACCTGTGCTTTGTCACCCTCGTGCGCAGGCCGTGAGTCCCGATGACTGCTACGTCCTCACTGCCGACCGGGACGAGAAAATCCGGGTGAGCTGGGCCGCGGCACCGCACAGCATCGAGTCCTTCTGCCTCGGGCACACGGAGTGAGTCCCCTTCCTGCCCCTCCGGAGGACGTCCGGGACGCACAGGCGGGCTGCTCGAGAAGCGGGGGCACCCGCTCTGTGGCCAGGCCTGCAGGAGAGGGACCGCCGTGCGTGTGCAGCGCTCCCCTGGGCGGCTCCCTGGCGAGGCCCCATCCGGTGCTTGCTTCTGTCCGGGGCCCTTCAGAACCTTCACCTCTTCCTTCCCCTCCCTTCCCGTGTGTTTCGGGGACTGGTTTTCTCATTAGCACTGGGGTCTCAGACCCCAGCACGAGGGCACCACAGATGGTGGTGGTGACGCTGCCCACGGGAGCCAGCGTGGCGCTCAGTGTTAGAGGACTTTCCTCCAAGCCCGCCGCCTCCCACCTGTGACCGCTCACCAGTGGTCCCCACGTTGGCCTCCAGGCGAGGGCTTGTTTCTGGAACACTCCTTTCTCTGCTCCGACACCCGCCAGGGCCCGGCAGTGGTCGGTGGCCAGTAGGCGTGTGTGTGGGGGACATACTTTCGTAGTTTGAACAGTCCAGGACTTAAATCTGAACCTGGGCAGTGGTCTTTCCTTTGCGACCTCTTTTCTAGGGCAAGTGAGCTCTCTTCTGGTTGAATTTTGGCATTTTGCAAGGGAGGCATTTTCAAAGAATGCCGGTCTTCTCGGGGTCAAGGCTAATTACAGTGTGTGCTCAGGAGAAGCCCTTAGTTTCATTTGCTGCAGTCTTTTACTTTAAGGAAAAAAATTTTTTTCAATGTTTATTTATTCTTGAGAGAGAGAGACAGAGTGTGAGTAGGGGAGGGGCAGAGAGAGAGGGAGACACAGAATCGGAAGCAGGCTCCAGGCTCCGAGCTGGCAGCGCAGAGCCCGACGCGGGGCTGGAACTCACGAACTGCAAGATCGTGATCTGAGCTGGGATTGGACACGTGACTGACTGAGCCCCCCAGACGCCCCAGTTGCAGTGTTTAAAGTACATTATTTGAGGCTGCAGAAGACGTTGGGACAAGTTGATTTAATTCTGCAAAATCGCTCCTGTTTCCTTGGTTTTGAACGGGATGTAAAGAATGACCTCTGGGAAGGTGGATGGTTCCCGGATTTGTCGCTCCTGATAGCTTGTGTGGGCTTTGATTGAGTTCTGTAGTGATCCAGCGTCCAGAGTTCCGACCTGCAAGCCCCCGGGCCCTTTGCTCTGTTGGTTTCTTTCTCCCTGGGGTCTGCTGCTCCCCACCCCACCCCACCCCACCCAGCACACTTCTGCCTCAGGGCCTTTGCTTGTGCTGTGTTTGCTGTCCCCACTTGGTAGAGCTCTCCTCCGTGCTCTCCTCCACTTCTTCAGTGTCCAGCTGGATGCCACCTGCCTTCTCAGGAAGGCCCCCTCCCCTCATCCTGTCCTGCTCTGCTTTTCTCTTAGCCTTCACTGTCCAGACAGGAGCCACGAATCCTGAAGTCTGAAGGGAGATGTGCTGTTAGTGTAAGATACCTGATTTTGAAGACTTCATACGAGAAAAGAATGGAAAAATAGCTTGTTCCTAATTTTTTTCTTGATTGCCTGTTGAGATGGTAATATTTTGGGTGTTACCGAGTTAAGAGTAGCTTCAGTGACTTTCATCTGTGTCTAATTTCTTTTTTTAATGTTGATTTATTTTTGAGAGAGAGACAGCGTGAGCAGGGGAGTGGCAGAGACAGAGACAAACACACAGAACTTGAAGCAGGCTCCAAGCTCTGAGCTGTCGGCATAGAGCCCAATGCCGGGCTTGAACCCACGAACCATGAGATCATGACCTGAGCAGAAGTCAGACACTTGACTGACGGAGCCACCCAGGCGCGCCACATCGGTGTCTAATTCTTAGATGGGGTCCCTTGCAAATTTGAGTCACGTGGCTGGAGCCCTGTTTCTGTTGGGCTCTCTGCCGGCCCATCTCCTGTTGGCTCCTGCAGCCTCCGTGGGCTGTGCTTACTGCTGTCCCCAGCCCTCCGCACGGCGGCAGGTAGTAGGTGCTCAGTAGGTATTTCAGTGAGCGAATAAGTGGTAAAAATAGATAAAAAACAGTATTTTTAAGCAATCTCTGCAGCCAGCACAGGGCCAGAAGTCACAACCTTGAGATTAAGTCGCACGTTCTGCCTGCTGAGCCAGCCAGGTGCCCCAAATAGAAATAGATTTTTAAGACTTTTGTGTAAAATCTGTAGAAACGGTTTCCACCCGCTTCGTCTTGACTCGTGGAGGTGACCCACGGCGTCCGTAACGGACGTTCTGTGCCGGGGGAGTGCTGGGGCCAGCCGCCTGGGGTCCCCGGGGGCCGTGCGCTGGTGACCACCATACAGCTGGCGGGAAAGCCCGGGAGGCCGTCTCCCTCGCAGGGCGAGGCTGGCTCCAAGGTGGGCTTCTGGGGACGACCGCGGGCTGAAGGACAGCGGGTCTGTGTCTGCCTGCCGACCACTGTTGCTCCGTCCCACGGATCCCACCCTGAGGCCTCCATCATCACGGACCTGCAGGGGAGGTCTTGGGCTGTGAGCGGGGCGGCTCGAGCAGCGGCACAGAAACTCCTGGACCTTTCCGGCAGCGCGTCTGGGGAGCGCGTCCGGGGAGCGCGTCCAGGGTGGGGAGCGCGGCCGGGCTGGGCCGGTCCCGCCTGTGGGTTGTCATGTTGTTGGGCCCTGAGAATGACGCGGTGTGCTCCCCGGCTTGCTCGGCGCTGTCCAGCTCCCTGTGGACCCTCCTTAGTTTTCCCCGGGGCTTGGGGGCATGTGGGACAAGGCTTTGGCGAGGACAGACGGGCCGGGCGGGTGTCAGAGCAGCGTGCCAGAGCTCAGCTCACCCTCTGCTTCTCTCACGCTGTAGGTTTGTGAGCCGCATCTTCGTGGTGCCCGACCACCCCGAGCTGCTTTTGTCCGCATCCGGGGTAAGTGCTCGGTTCCGTGGTGAGCACCTGTGGGCGCCTTCCAAGCGGGGGACCCGAATGGGGCTGGGGGCCCGTCCTGGTGTTG
The DNA here is from genome assembly GCF_028018385.1 of Neofelis nebulosa. NCBI lineage: Eukaryota > Metazoa > Chordata > Mammalia > Carnivora > Felidae > Neofelis > Neofelis nebulosa. The sequence continues at coordinate 156,333,052 of NC_080786.1, read as the reverse complement.
GGTCTTGGCTGTTCTCCGCTAGATGGTGCTTGTTTTCCCAAGTTTGGAGCTGACCCAGGCTGCCTCCTTGCTTAGGGGCTTACATTCGGCGGGGGGTGGGGGGGTGGTGTCTGTCCCAGGCTGCCTCTGTGTGTGTGTCCGTCCCAGGCTGCCTCCTTGCTTAGGGCCTTGGGCGGGGGGTGGGGGGTTGTCGCCCTGGAATGGAGTGTGAGGAATCGGGTCTCAGGGTTGTCGTCTTCCTGGAATAGCATTGTGACCTCCGGTACAACAGTACCTGAGTCCCAGGGGGACCTGGGTTCCCCCGAGTTACTGCTGCGCTTCACCCTGTCCCCCACCCTGTCCTTCGGGCCGACATCTGGCCTTGGTGGTGGGGGGGGGGCGGGGGTTGGTTAGTAGTGAAAACTTTGGTGTCCGGAAGGTGGGACTCGAAGCCTGGATAGTTTCGTCACCAGAGACCTCTTTGCTCTGAGGAATATTTTTGCCCAGAGAAGGTTTTGAATTACTGATGGCATCTGATTCTTCCTTTCTTCCCAGAAGCCCTGTCCTGTCCCTCTTCCTCTGTCGTTCCTGCTCCTTAGCCTTCTAGGGGACTCGGGTGCCTGGGTGGGCTGCCCGGAAGGCTCCTGGCTCTCCTGAGTTCGGGCTTCCGGGTGGGAACAGCGGCCTCCCTGCCGTCCTGCAGACACCTGGCCGCCGTCTACACGTCTGTTCTTTGTTGCTTCACCACGTTTGCGTTCTGCTTTCTGACTCTCTCTTCCTCCTAGCTGTGCTTGGTCCTGTGATAGCAAACGGAAGAAAGTAGGTGTGGCTAGAGTTCCCAGAGGTGGCCGGTTTTTGTGAATTCTGCTGTACCTACACCTCCCAGTGTTTCTCACAATAAAACAAGCATCTGAGCACATAGAAAAGTAGAACGAACACTTTTGACTTTGGCACTGGCTTTGTCAAGTTCCGTGTTTTGCTTAGGAGCGTGTTTAAAGATGCGGGAGAGCTCTGCCCACCCTGTGCCCTGCCCTGTGCAAGGTGCAGTTCTCTTCATTATTTTTGAAAAATTAAAAAAAAATTTTTTTTTTAATGTTTATTCATTTCTGAGAGATGGAGAGAGACAGAGTGCAAGCAGGGGAGGGGCAGAGAGAGAGGGAGGCACAGAAGCTGAAGCAGGCTCCAGGCCCCGAGCTGTCAGCACAGAGCCCGATGTAGGGCTCAAACTCATGAACTGTGAGATCATGACCTGAGCCGAAGTCGGACGTTTGACTGACTGAGCCACCCAGGCGCCTCTAAAGATTTTATTTTTTAAGGGATCTCTGCACCCAGTGTAGGTCTTGAACTCACAACCCTGAGGTTAAGAGGTGCACGCTCTACCGACCGAGCCAGGCTGGCGCTCCTAGTGTTTATTGTCATTAGAAACACACGCTTACAAAGTGACATTCCGCTGTGAGGCCCCCAGTGAAAACTGGCACTGGCTCCCACTGCCCCTGTGAGGTGCGTCCCTGGCCTCTTTGCCCTTTTAACTTCCGCTCTGAGTGTCCAGAGGACAAGAGTGATTGAGAAACAGGAGAACACGCACCCCCCCCCCCCCCCCGCCGTTTCCCTGCCCTGCGGAGGGTGGTGACGCTGTCTTGCTCTTGACCCCTTCTTTCCTGCTGCCTCCGGACGCCCCTCATGTTAGTTCACGTTCTCTGTCCCTCCTTTCTCCCAGGGGTGCCTCTGAAGGTGGAGGGAGGGTGGTGTTAGGAAGCCGCCTTTCTGGAAACGCCCTGGATCCTCCGCCCCCGCCTGGTGGGTAGGTGGGTATCCGAACTCCAGGTTAAAGCTACCCCCCGCCCCCCGCCGCCCCCCACATCTCACGTGAGGGTTTGCGTCCTCTCTGTGGGATCCGTTCCCCCTTCTCTGGACGTTTTGGGGGCCTCCATGCCCTGTGCTCTGGAGATGGGGGTCAGGGCTCTGACCAGCTATGTGGTTAGCGCCCCCTACCCCCATCCCCGCCCGATTCGAGACCCTCCTCTCCCCTGGGGAAGAGTCCTCACTCTCAGGTGTGCTTCTCGAATGGCTCGTTGTCTTTCCCTTGACATTTCCCTCATGTTCCTGCTTCTGCTGTGGGGACGTGTCCGCAACCTAATTTCCCAGTGTCCTGTGGGCTGTGAAGTTCTGCTGTTGCCATTGGTTCTCGGCAGCCTTTCTGGTGCCCAGAACGTTCTCCCCTCGCAGCGCCACGCCGAGCGCAGGGCCTTTGACCCCCGAGATCACACGTTTGCGTTTCCTTCACCGTGTGTGGTGTCTGCCTTTTGCAGGGGGGTGTCCGTGTGCGGTGGGGACAGGGCAGTGGCCAGTGTCCCTCGAGTCCAGGGTGTCGGAGTCGGGCACCTATAGCCGTGGGTCACCTCTCTTCTCCCGGCGGTCACGTTGCCCAGTCTTTGCCCTCCTGGGCGTCAGGCCTGTCTGCCTGCCCCGGGAGGTGACCAGGGAGGGCCAGTGGTGTGGTCCCTCACTCTGGATACGGACGGGGACCCCGCGGCTCTGCGGGCAGCAGGGTGGGGAGTCCGGCTGCTCTGACGGACCCCCTGGTTGTGCTGCTGGGCCCGGCCTGGTGCGTCGCATCTCAGCCCCTACGGCCTGTCCCTCCCTTCACCTCCTCCCGGTGGCCTCACGTGACCGTTGTCTTCATCCTCGAGGGTTCATGCTTCTGAAACCTCCCTTTCTGGTCACTGGGGAGGGACGCAGGGGTGGGCGTGTGTGTTCACGGCGGCTACGTCCTCTTGCCCAGCGCCCACACACCCCTGCTCTTGACACAAACTCGGGCAGTTTGTCGTCCGTCCTTTTCTCGTGGTGGTTTAAAACCTGCCGTGTGCGCTGTGTGGTGGCGTCTCATTGGATGAGTCTGCGTTAGGTTTTCAGGTGCACGTGGGCCTGTGCACGCGTTTCCAGCGACGGGATCTAGCGCACGGGTTTCCTGGGCGGACCCGACGGCTCACCCGCGCTTCACTCCCTGCTCATTCTCCTTAGACGTGCGGTTCTTCGCGTGTCCCGTCCCTTCAGCGAGCGCCGTGACCTGCATTTGTTAAACGAGTTCTTCCTCTGTCGTGTGTATCTGCGGGGCGCTGAGGCCTTTGGGTCGCACACCATTTTCCTTACCGGCCACACAGTTGACGGTGTCATGGGGAACAAATGGACGCCCCCTTTTCACGGTTCCTAAACAGGGACGTGGGACCGTCCTTGTGCTTGGCCCGACCCGTGTTTCTCCTGTGCGAGCACATGATTGTTGCGGGGGGTGTGTGTGTGTGTGTGTGTGTGTGTGTGTGTGCGCGCGCGCGCCCCCGTGTGTGCGTGCTCCGGCTCCAACCCAGCCACCATGGTCCGTGATGTCTGTACGTGACGGGTCGTCTCGTGTCCTTTGCCCGCTTTGCCATTGGGGTCACGTGTTTTCTTAGTGGTTGCGTGACTGCGGGCAGAGAGCCTTCGTGCCGGCTCCGCTGAGTCAGTGCCCCCCCCCCCCCCCAAGCAGGCCCGGGTGTTCCCACGAGTGCACACTGACCTGTCCTTGCTGTGTGCAGGACCGCACCCTGAGGCTCTGGGAGTACAGAAGTGGCCGAGAGCTGCACTGCTGTCACCTGACCAGCCTGCAGGAGCCGGAGGAGCCCCGGGGTGACGAGGTAGCGTCTGGGTGTGGGTTTATTGGACTTTGCAGGGCGCCTCTCCAGTCCCGGGGATGCCGTGAGCCAGAGCCACTGTTGCGTGGGGAACGGCTCTCTGCCGTCAGCACAGACTTGTTCCAGCTTGGGAGAACGTGTGTTCTCCTTGAGGGCGCCCGGTCGCGTAAGTAGGAGATAATTTGTATTTCGCTGTACGTGCATTGCAACACCCGCTTTACAGAAGTGCCTCTCCCGATCCTGCTTGGAAACAGAAAAGACAGCGATGCTTGAGCAGAGAACTTAATTAGTCTCGTGACCCTCCCCGTACCCCTGGGACGACACACTGGCCAGTGTAGCCTCAGGTCAGGTCACCTGGGCCTTTGGTTGTGAAAGATTTTCAGGGGAGAACGTGTGGGCGGCCCTTTGGGGTGTTCCGGATTCCGTGCTCATGGGCAACTAAGCTCTTTGATGCTTCCCAGCTGGTGCCCTGCACGGCTGAGGTCCAGGTTGGTCACCTGAGGACAGCCCCACCGGTTTTCCCGGAGGCCCTGCTGGGCCTGGCAGGGAGGGAGCAGTCCACTCTCGTGGCTGTTCAGGCCCGCAGAGCTGGCCCTCGGTGTGGTTTCTTGATGACCAGGATGTCCTGCCTGTCATTGGGAGCTTTGCAGTTTCCCCCGGAGCCCCCACAAGGCCCCCCCGCCAGCCTGCAGGAGGTCCGCGTGAGAACTGAAGGGTTCTTCTGCCTCATCCTGGGACTGCCTGCTCGCTCTCGTCCCCCTGAGACTGCTCTGTAGCTGCTGCCCTTACTCCTTCTCAGAAGTGGGCAGGCCAGGCCTGACCATGGGCCAGAGCCTCAAGGACCCCTGGGGCCGTGGCCACCCAGCCGAGTGGCTGCCTGGGCCTCCGGCTCAGCCGACTCTGCTGCTCTGGCCACCTGCTCGTGGTGCCTTCTGCTCGGGTGCCTGCCATGCTGGTGCCCCGTTGGAGGCTGTGGCGAATAGAGGCCTGATTTGTTCCAGTAACTTTTTCATATTCGTGCTCTCTGAACCTTCTGATGCTCTGGGACAGTGAGGTTGAGAGAGGACCCTGAACCAGCAGGTGTCTGGCCTCGGGCCTGGCCCTCAAGACCTGCAGGGTCTGTGGACCATCCCCGCCCCTCGGCTCCTCACCTCCCTCCCTGGAGTCCCCCTCCCACATGGCCCAGCCCCTCAGGCCAGGCTTGGTGAGCACCAGACCTTTCCCTCCACTTCTCCCGACTGGCGGGCGTCTGGTGCTTCCCTCTCTAGGACCAGGGGACCTCGACACCGTTGTGTCTTGTTAATAATTCCTTGTGTTCTCTGCTGCCCCCTGGTCTTGCTTTCTGACCAGTTCTGTTGGCTCCAAAGACACTGCATGGGCTCCGGAGGGAGGGCCAGAGCCATGGAGAGGCTTCTCCAGCTCTCGTGGCACATTGGAATTGTGTCATGGGGGTCTGCCGCGTCTTCCTTTTCTTTCACCGATTTCCAGAAAATTCTAGGGCCGTCTCTTTTTCCTTCCTCGACCGCGGTGGCAACCGTCAAAGTCTTGCCGCGTCCGATCTCGCTTTGAACAGAGTAGTCTGGGGCCGGGTCCCTGGCAGCTAGCGTGCATTTATGTTGCTGTGCTCCCTTGCAGAGGTTTGCCGCCTCCAGGATCACTTACCGGAGCCAGGACGGCTGCGTGGCGCTGCTGTGTGACTGGTGAGCTCGTGCTGCTGCGGGGCGTCCGTGGGCCCTTTGCTGTGGGCTGGCCCTCCTGTACGCGCTGCTCGGTTCACTGGTCTCCAGCTGTGCCTGAGAAAATCTGTGCCCGAGGGCCACCCAAGCGTTGTGGCACGCACCTCAGTCGGTGCCTCCTGAGCGCCGGGCAGGTCACGGGACGACCCGCTGGCCCTCCCCAGGGCTCCGGTGCCGAGGGGCGCTGAGGAGGAGGATTTCGGGGGCACGTGCCATCCGCGGGCGCTCCGGCATCTCTGTGCGCCGCGTGGGCGTGTGGTGTGTCCGCACATCTCGTGTGTCCTCAGGACAAGCCTGCCGCGGGCATCTCCGCTTGTTTTACAGCAAGGATGCGGGTTTAGAGCGGGCTTAGAGCGGGTGGGAGTGCCGGTGCGTCCCGTGCCGTCTGAGGCGCAGCCGGCACGGTCACCTTCTCCACCTGTTTTGTGCTGCACTGGTTCCCTAGTGCCGCAGGGCAGGCTGAGCCAGAACTGGGCGACCTGCTCTTGCAGTGACCCTAGGTCCTACGGCTCTGCGGCCCGGAGGCGGCTCGGCTAGGTGCGTCCGGCTGGGCCGCTCGTGAGCCTGCAGCCGAGGGGTTGGCGATGGCCGGGGCCCTGTTCGGGGCGACCCGGGCACGGCACTAAGCTGTACACGTCGAATGATACCACGTGGGCCTGGTCGTAGCCGTAATACAAGTTCTCTCTCTCTTTGCGGAAAGTATTCCCGCGGTCTACGTTTTCCAGCTTGATGCCGCCAGACAGCAGCTGGTTTACAGACAGCGGCTGACGTTTCGGCACAGAGTGTGGGACATCGCTTTCGAGGAGGGCCGGGGACTGTGGGTCCTGCAGGACCGCCGGGAAGCCCCCCTCGTGCTCTGCAGGCCTGTGGGCGGCCAGTGGCAGGTGAGGTTGCTGGCCTTGTGCCTCTGGTGGGGGTGGAGGGGGTGACGGCTGTGCCCCCTTCCAGCTCGATCGTGGCTCGGTGCTGGGGGGGGTGTGGCCGGAGGATTTGTGACGTGGGTTCAGGGAGCAGGGATGCCCAGCCAGCTCTTTTTTTTTTTTTTTTTCCTTAATGTCTGTTTATTTTTGAGAGAGAGAGAGAGAGAGAGAGAGAGAGAGAGAGAGAGAGAGAGAGACAGAGTGTGAGGGGGGGAGGGCCAGAGAGAGGAAGACACAGGATTGGAAATAGGCTCCAGGCCCTGAGCTGCCAGCACAGACCCCGACGCGGGGCTCGAACCACGAACCGTGAGAACACCTGAGCCGAAGTTGGACGCCCAACCGACTGAGCCACCCAGGCGCCCCCCTCAGCCAGCTCTGTTCATGTCACGATGCCTGTAGTGGTTTTTTTTTTGGGGGGGGGGGGTAGTTGCCATCATCGGCATATGTTCCTTCTGACTTTTCTGGTCACGTGTCTTTTTTTTTAGCAGAGGAACTGACAGTTGGGGTGGCTTGGGTGTGTGGCCTCGACATCGGCAGGCTGCACGTGGCCTTGCACGTGGGGCACTGGACTCAGGAGCACCCATCTGTGCAGAAAGGGGTGTGGGCTGTGGGCCGGGCGACGTGTGAACCTCGCACATTCTCTGAGTCGGCTCTCCCGTCTATAAAGCGGCGTTGTCTCCTGCCCGTCCCGAATCTCCTAGGACGTGGCGGGGGGGTGAACGAGATAAAGCCCGCCCGAGCCCCGTGCTGGCTGGCCCGTCGTTACAAGCGCTCACTTGACCGAGGGCTTTGGAGACGCCCGGAGCCTCTCGGGGTATTTTCATCAGAAAGTGGTGGCGAACAGAATGCCCCCGGCTGGGAAGTGTGGGGTCTGCCGGGCTCCTCAGAAAAGGTCGCGCTCAACAAGCCAACGTGGAGGGAACGCTAGTGGCCCTCACGTCATGGGTCTTTATCCGACGAGACACGAGGACGGCTGCATCTGTCGCGCTGGGACTGCCGGCTGGCTTTGCCTGGTGTCGGGCGGCCCGAGCAGGTGTCTCCCGGGCCCCGGCCGCCTGGACCACGCCTGGCGGGTCTGGCCTTTCCAGCGCCGGCAGCACCGCGGCCTGAGTCCTGCCTCTCTCCGTTGTCTTCTCAGGCTGCTCCTGAAGACGCCGCGGTGGAGAAAGTCTCCGCCCATCTCCGGGGGAACTGGGCCATGCTGGAAGGTAAGAATGTGGGCGCAGCCTGTTTTCGGGGTGACATCCAGAATTGGCCACGGCCAGGGGCAGATCCCAGGCTGTGATACACGGTAGGAAGCCGCTTTTCTGAGCAAGGATACAGGAAGCGTGGCAGGCGTCCGTGTCCCCTCCAGAAGGCCAGCGGCTGGTTGGGGCACCGGGGAGGCTGACCCACACCCACACTGGGAACGCCCAGTGTGAGCCTGCTCCAGGACCGTGAGCTGTATGGAAACCGGGGTCACAGTCGGGGCGGGGTCCACCCCTTTGCCTTCAGGGCTGCCGGTGCTGGTCCCCAGGGCGGGGCCGGGAACGGGTGGGCCTTCACTTGGAGCGCAGGGCGATGCGTGAGCCTCGCATGTTGGCTCTGAGCGGTTCCTGGCCATGAGGTCAGGCATGGGGACAATCACTGGAACCCCCGAGGGTCTTCTTGGCCCAGTGTGGGACCCAGTGTGGACCCCGGGCCGAGAGGAGGGGAGCGTGGTGAGAAGGCCGATCCCCCACCCACCCAGAGTGGTGCTGCGGTGTGAGGAGAGTGGCCCGGCTGTCGGAGCCACGGGTCCCTGTCAGTTGAAGGGCCCGTGGTAAGCATTGGGTGCTGCCCTCACTCAATCCTGTCTGAGAACGTTACAAGGACAAGACCTCGCTCCGTTTTTGTAGACAGAGGAAGGCAAGCCCTTAGCTGCACAGCTTCTGGCGGCTTCCACGATGCTTTTTTGGGCAGAGACCTGAGGCGACCGAGTCACAGGGATGACTCACGCCATCTTTGGGGGCAGCTGCCCTCATTTGAGCAAAGACGTGGCTGAGCAGAAGACGCCTCCGGAGCCTTCCCCAGGCAGAAGTCTGAGCTCTTGGAACTCGAGAGCCACACGTGAAGTCCTCGTTGACCCTGGCACTGACCTAAAGTCTCGTGGAAGGCGTTCTCATGGCGATTTGTTGGCTCTGTGTCCCAGGGTTAACTTCCATCTTTCCTTCCGGGGTGGAAGGACTAGGGCAGTGACCGGGCTTCGTCCTCCCAGCACTGTGTGGATTTGCTTTGGCAACACTGTCAGGCGGGTGTGTAGCAGGACTGTGTTGGGGACACTGGCGAGCCTGCTCCCTGCTTGACACTTGGCCGTCATCCCTGCCGGGGCCTGGGGCCAGCTTGTCTTGCTGTGGACCCCCTGGGAGGGCCAGGTCCAAGGTGGGCTTAGTTTTCCTGAAGTTCTGCAGGTAAACCAGTCTGCTCACAGCGCGGGGGTGGGGGAAGGGACCGGGACGGAGACACAGGGAAGGAAGGCCAGCTGAGCACGGAAGTCCCAGAAGAGGTAGGGGACCCAGAGCAGTGGGCCCTGTGGGGTTTCTGACCGGGGTGAAGTGGACCCCGTGGGGCTGGTCTGTGGCCATCAGGCCTCTCCACCCTCGACACTGAGATCAGTCCGCGTCCATTACCTTGCCGCGTAACGAGTATCCCATGCTCAGTGGGTAAAGGCGACGATACTTCTTACTGGGCTGTTTGTGTGGTTCTGAGAAGCTCCGCTGCCCCTGGGGTGGGATCTGATTCCAGGCGCGCACAGTGGTTGCTGGCAGGGTCCTGGTCCCTGCAGGCCGCTGGGCCGAGGGCCTCGCTTCCTTGGTGGCTGTTGGCCGCGGGCCGCCTGCAGTCCCCAGCACAGGCGCCCCTGTCGGGCGGCTCATACGAGCGTGTGAGCCACAGCCCTCGTGCCTCGTCTCCCAGCGATGACCTGGCTTCGGCGTGTTGTCGGAAGCAAGTCCTGGGTCCGGCTGGTGTGGCCACCCGGAGACGGGCATCATGGGGGCGCCTCGGAGCAGGTGCCGCGGGTCTGCTGGGAGGTCTGGGCTGTGGTGAGTTGATCCCCCTGCGGCAGGGCCTCGGTCCCCATCCCACCTGGCTTCTGTTTCCGTTCCCTCCTGCACAGGCGTGGCTGGCGTGGACGTCGGTTTCAGCGGTCTCTACAAGGCCACCTTTGACAACGTGACTGCCTACCTGAGGAAGAAGGAGGAGAGGCTGCAGAAGCGGCGGCAGAACCCGGCTGCTGGGCCTAATGGGCAGGCCAAGAAGATGAAGCCGGGGGAGGCGTCCCTGAGGTGCCCGTCCTAGCCGCCCCGGCACTCTCGTGGCCTCGAGCCAAAGCCGGCTCTGCTGTCCCCTCTGCCCGCGGCTCCCCGACCCACGCCTGGTGGCAGTTAGGGCCGCACCAGCTCCGCACACACGTGGGCCGTCCCAGAGGACTGGTCGGTATCCCGGCTCTAGAACTTTCCGCCGCCGAACAGGCTCTTCTGCCTGGCGTCTTGGGCACCCTTCTGGCTGAAGGGAAACCGGACGGCCTGGTACTCAGCCGGAGCCTCGAAGCGCCTTTTCTTCGTATTGGAGGAGACCGGAACCTGCGGTGGGCGTGGCGGCTGTGGAGCTTCCACTGATCCCGTGGCGCTGGACGCTTCTCCAGGGGAGTCCGCGAGCTCTGCGGCAGCGTGGGCGGCACATTTCGTCCCTGTGTCTCCCTCTAGATGGTGGGGCGTGCTGTCCGGCGTGGGGGCCGCCGCCGGGTGGGGCCCGAAACCCAGGCGGGGTGGCTCCGTTCCTCCGGTGGCCGCCACCGCCGTCTGCTCGGTCCCCGCCGCCGTGACGTGAGCTGGTCGGGGCGCGGGGCGCAGACTGGACTTCCTTCGGGGCGTGAGGACCCGGGAGCCCCGACCGGAACCCAGCTCTCCAGGGAAACGGTGGAGGGTGTTAACGTATATCTGTGATTTCCGTGTCAACTCTGCACGGGATGCAAAGACCCGGGGCATCCGCTGGATTCTAATCACCGATGAATAGAGTTGAGCTTTTTGCAGCTTCTGGAAATGTTTAGGAGCAACGTTTGGAACTAATTTCAAAATATATTGAGCAAAACCGTCTTTGATGAGTGTACTGTCTGTGACTGAAATGCTGACTTGTTAATGTGAAAAAGCGTTTTTTTGGTGGGTAGTCTTTACAGATGGGTCCGCTGATGTGCTTATTTGTGCTTTTACCCACTTCCCGGTGATCAGTCTCCGAGGTGGGAAAGCCCGTGTGAGTCCGTGATGCCTTTGGTGCGGGGTTTCTTGGGGTACTTAGAGACCAATGGTTTTGTGTCACAGAAGCGAAATCCCTAAGTGCCTTGTTTTTGCTTTAAACGTTGATCTGAAGACAGCCGTGGGTGAGCCGCTCACCCTTCCCACAAGGGGTACAGTGGGGTGTTGGGATGGGCAGAAGTCTTTGAAGGAGAAGCGGGGACGCGCCTGGGGGTTCCCCAGGGTCCTGCCCGAGGAGCCAGACCTCGTCAGCCCTGCACTGCGCACAGACAGCGTTCTCGTTAATCTGCTTTGAAGTTCTTGGTTTTAGGAGAAATTCGGGTCTGGTGGTGGTGACGTGTTGACGGGGGGCCTGCGGGCCAAGTCCTGCTGCTGCCTGGGTTTGTGTGGCCTGTGAGCCGGGAACGGCTTTCACATTTTTCAGTGATCAAAAACCAGGCAAAAGAAAAACAATACTTCGTGGCATGTGAAAATCCCATGCGATTCCAGTCCCAGCGTCCTTAAGTAAAACCGTACTGGGACCCAGCTGCGCCCGTTGGTTTAGGTGTGGCCTCCGTCTGTTTTGGGCCACGACAGCAGAGCGGGGCAGTTTCACAGACCGGATGGCCGGTGCAGTCTGAGGTATTTATCATCTGGCTCTTAGGGGGAAGTTTGTCGATCTCTCTTTAAAATGCCTTTTAGGGGCGCCTGGGTGGCGCAGTCGGTTAAGCGTCCGACTTCAGCCAGGTCACGATCTCACGGTCTGTGAGTTCGAGCCCCGCGTCAGGCTCTGGGCTGATGGCCCGGAGCCTGGAGCCCGTTTCCGATTCTGTGTCTCCCTCTCTCTCTGCCCCTCCCCCGCTCATGCTCTGTCTCTCTCTGTCCCAAAAATAAATAAAAAACGTTGAAAAAAAAAAAAATTTAAAAAAAAAAATAAAAAAAATAAAATGCCTTTTAAACCTGTATAGTTTTAAAACTAACTGGTTACCATCTTTAAAAACAAAGCCAAACCCTGTTCTTCTGTGTTCACGTGGGCTTGCTTTCTCGCGGAACGTTCGCTGTGTTCATGGGCAGGTGCCTGAAACAGGGCGGCGGGGGCGGAGCTGAGGGCTGTGTGCGCGGGGCTCTCTGGCACCTGCCTGGGAGGTGGTGCCGAGCCGCCCGTCAGGATCAGAACGGACCGCAGGGCGGCCGCTGCCATCACTGCCTCTCCGGTGCTCGCTTTCAAATCTCTCCCGTTATTCTCACAGTCCCAGGTGCACACGGCCAAGACCAAACTCTGCTGACCAGCCGACAGTGACAGAGACCCGCCCTTCAGCCCCGTTCCTCATTCCTTCTCCCAGCGGCCGCGTTGCGCTCACTGCTTGTATTTCCCTTCGTACGTCCACATCCTCCAAGAACCACCACGCTGCCGACAATAATAACGCAGTCGGCGGGTCGTGCTCCGTCCACATGGGTGCTTTCGTCCCCCTCCTCCTGCCCCAGCACACGCGGACTCGGGCTCCGGCGGTGGGCGGGGCTGGGGGGGGGGGAGAGGAGACCCAGCACCCTTCTCCTCTGCTGCAGCTGCCTCCTGTGGGGCTGCACCCCTTTGGGACCCAAGTGGCCTCCCGGTCCTGAAACCCTGTCCCTGTCTCCTAAGTGAGGCCCTCCATCCAGGCCTTCCCAGAGGTGGGTGTGAGCCGTGTTCCCGTGGGGACCCTGACCCACAGGCCCCCGGCTGCCCCAGGCCTTTCTTTCTCGGTTGGTAGGTCGGAACGCACACCCGTGATGGCCACGTGCTGTGTCGGAAGGGTTTTCTGTCTCGTGCTCACTTTCTCCCACGACGGCCTCGCTGGGCAGCCGGGTCCGCCGCCAGCTGCCTCACAAAGCCGGCCTCTGCGTTTCCGCCTCTTGGCCTGCCGTGGGAGCTGAGGATTAGCTCCTTACGCACCCCGTTGGTTTTATTTTCTACTTTCCATTTTTTCTTCCTGTTTGTATGTTTCACCTTTTGGGGGGAGGAGAGTTCTTGGCTTTGTTCCAACTTGTTTTATTTTCAAGCGATCTCTACACCCAGTGTTCGCGCTTCTTGAACTCACCACCCTGAGATCAAGAGTCACGTCCTCCACCGGTGGAGACCACCAGGCGCCCCCAGGTCATTTATTGATTTAAGAAGATGGGTGGTCTTTTTTTGTTGTTGTATTTTGAGAGCAAGAGTGTGCAAGTGTGGGGGAGGGGCAGAGAGAGGGGGAGAGACAGAAACCCAGGCAGGCTCCATGCAAGGAGGCTGCTGGGGGAGCTTGATCTCATGACCCTGGGATCATGACCTGAGCTGAAATCAAGAATTAGATGCTCAGTTGACGTATTTCTTAATCCTTACTGCTTTCTTGGTCTGTCTGCATTTTGAGTACGGCTGGAAGGGGCACGTCCAGTGGGCCCACTAGAGAGTCACCAGCTGAGTGCACGTGTGTGACATGTCCACAGAAACAATGGGGAGGCATCCCCCCCCACCCCGAGGCCAGGCCCACCGACACTTTGCCTTTAGTGGCTTCAGGCCCCTTGAGCTCCCCTCTCCCCCTGAGATTCATCCGCATCGTGACACGGGATCGTAGGTGGTTCGTTCTCCTTGTTACGTGCTGCGCCCACGTGTGAAGATACCGCGGCACGTCCGTTCCGTCAGGGGCCTTTTGACTAGTTCGCATACCGGCCACGATGAACGTTGTGGTCCTTGTCTCTGGGAATGTGCCAACGGTTCTGTTAAATGTGTACTCAGGACTGCTGGCCCGTGGTTTCCCCTGTGTTCCGTTTAGATGGTGCTGTCGGCCTGGCGTTGTTCATGCCACCCTCCCGCTGTAGACCGGAACATTCGGTGCATCCTCCAGACTCAGCGTTTCGGTTGTGATGACGTTTAATTTCACAAAGGCAAGTTACGGGCTGGTGTGCGGCAGCTGAGAAAGCCGCCCACCCAGTGTCCAGACTTACATTTGATCTTGTTCTCGGCAAGGTCACCTTAAAGGAACAGCTGGATCAGCCACTGTGGGGGCGGCCAGCCGCCAGGGGTGAGGGCAGCCGAGCAGCCTGTGAAGAGGGCGACCTGCCGAGGAGCTGAGGCCTCTTGCCGATAAACAGCACCGGCTGGCCGTTCCGGAAGGGCTCCCCCCCTGACACTGATGTAGGGCACTGTCGAGTTTTCCTACAGCAGCAGTGCCTGAAGCCTTACGTGTTGACACGCAGTTTTTCTAATTTCCCTTGTGATTTTTGTTTTGATCCTGGTTATTTGGAAGTGTGGTGTAATTTTCAAACGTTTGCTTTTTTTTTTCCTAGATTTTTTTTTCGTTGTTGTTATGGATTTCTTGTTTTAATTCCCTGTGGTCTGAGTATACTTTGACTTCCTTCCTTTTAGATTCCTCGAGGCTGGTATGTCACCGCACTTGACCGGAACGTGTGTTCTTGTAGTTCTTGTGGCAGCTGGAGGCCACTCTGTTAGTGGTGCTCAGACCTAGCTGGTGACAGTCTTGGTCGTCCTCAACGGGAAGAACACTGTGTACTTGTATTGATTCTGAAGTCAGTATTGTCTTCCTAACTTTTTATTCTTTTTGAATGTTTATTTTTGAGAGAGAAAACACACACATGAGCCGGGGAGGGGCAGAGAGACAGGGAGAAAGAGGGTCTCAAGCAGGCTCTGAAGTCAATGCAGAGCCCGAAGCGGGGCTCACCCCGCGGACCGTGAGATCATGATCTGAGCCAAAAATCAAGAGTCAGACACTCAACCAACAGCCACCCATGCGCCCCTGAAATCAGCATTTATTTAAATGAACTTATTTATAATTTTTTTTAATGTTTATTTTTGAGAGAGAGAGAGAGAGCGAGAGAGCGCGCTCATAAGCAGGGGAGGGAGGGAGACACAGAATCCGAAGCAGGCTCCGGGCTCCAAGCTGTCAGCACAGAGCCTGACACGAGGCTCAAACTCACAGACCGTGAGATTATGACCTGAACCCAAGTCACATGCTTAACCGACTGAGCCACCAAGGTGCCCCTGAAATCAGTATTTTGTTTTATTTTACTTTATTATTATTATTTTTAAACGTGTGTTTATTTTTGAGACAGAGACAGAATGTGAGTGGGTTAGGGGCAGAGAGAGAGGGAGACACAGAATCCGAAGCAGGCTCCAGGCTCCCAGCTGTCAGCACAGAGCCCGACGCGGGGCTCGAACTCACGATCCGCAAGATCATGACCTGAGCTGAAGTCGGACGCTTAACTGAGCCACCCAGGCGCCCCGATGTTTTTTTTTTCAACGTTTTTTTTTTTTTTTTTTTTTTTTTTTTTTGGGACAGAGAGAGACAGAGCATGAACGGGGGAGGGGCAGAGAGAGAGGGAGGCACAGAAGCGGAAACAGGCTCCAGGCTCTGAGCCATCAGCCCAGAGCCTGACGCGGGGCTCGAACTCACGGACTGCGAGATCGTGACCTGGCTGAAGTCGGACGCTTAACCGACTGCGCCACCCAGGCGCCCCTCCGATGTTTTAAATATAAGCGTGGGCTTGCCTGATTTTCTGTTGTCCTGGTTTTTGCCTCACATGTTTAAAAACTGTGACATTAGGTGCATCTACACCGAGGATGTGATGTGATGTCTGTCATCTTGGTGAATCAGTGACCTGTTCCTGATCATGAAATGTCCCTTTTCATCCCTAGGTCTGTCTTTGTTCTCAGGTGTGGTTGATCACTGCTAACACAGACGCTGCGTTTTTTCACAAGTGTTAGCGGGACCCCTTTGCTTTTTGCAGATGCGTGGATTTATATTTATAAATTTTTTTTTATAACATTATTTATTTTTGAGACAGAGAGAGACAGAGCATGAACGGGGGAGGGTCAGAGAGAGGGAGACCCAGAATCTGAAACAGGCTCCAGGCTCTGAGCGGTCAGCACAGAGCCCGACGCGGGGCTCGAACTCACAGCCCTCACGGACCGTGAGATCATGACTTGAGCTGAAGTCGGCCGCTTTAACCGACTGAGCCACCCAGGTGCCCCGCGTGGATTTATATTTAAAGGGGGTTTGTTGGCGCATCTGGCTGGCTCAGTTGGTAAAGCGTGTGACTCCTGATCTCGGGGTTGTGACTTCGGGCCTTGCGTTGGGTGTAGAAATTACTTAAAAATTAAGATCTTAAAAAAAAAAAAAAAAGTGGGTTTGTTGCAGACATGTTTTTATGTCCAAAATACCGGATGTCAGTGGAAGTACAATTTGAGCCACATAAGTAATTTAGAAATTTCCGGTAAGTCACTTTGAAAGGTTTCTAAAAAGCACGTGAAATTAATTTTGAGGATGTAGTCTATTTCACCCAGTTCAGCAAAAATTTCACCATGTGGTCTGTATAATTGCTCCTGAACCGTGTTACTTTCTGCTGTAATCCTGCTTTAATCCTAACTTGAGAAATCGGGGTACAGTTCACTCTCTAGCTCGTGTGGTGCCCCGGGGGGGACACAGGTCGTTTCTGTCAGTTTACCTTCAGTGCCTTGGGGCTGCTTGGGGCTGCGTCATCCTGTGGCTCCTTTTCTGCCTGTCCCACGTGTCTTGTTCCCTGTTGTCTCTTTCCCAGCTTTCTGTGGGATGAATTGAATAGCTGTTTAACATCCGGTTTTGTTTTGCTCTTGGGTTTGTTAGTTAACTGCAGATCTTTTCTCATGTTTAGTGATGAGTGTTTGCATAGGCAGTTCCCCTTGTCACGCTGCCTGCCTTTGGATGCACTCTGCTCTGCCTACTGGGCTCCCCCAGGAGGTGACCTCAGGCCTGCTGAAAGCCAGCGTGGCCCAGCCGAGCCGAGGGCCTGCGTCCAGGGACTTGCTGGGTGGGGGAGGGGAGTGTTGCCTAGACAGGTGGCAGGCAGGGACCTCCCCTGCCCGAGCCAGCACAGACTGCGAGCACAGACTGTGCCTCAGGTGGTTTGGGCCTGTGCAGGTGCAGGGTGCAGTGTCCCTGCTGTGCTCCGGGCGGCGGGGGGGGGTGGGGTGGGGGTGGGGGGGTGGGGTGGGGGTGGGGGGACCGCGGTGGGTGCCCAGTGAGAGCGCTGGGCCAGTAGTCACACATTTATCTAGTTCATTTATGTTCGAAATCTGTAGTACCTTGTGATTATTTATGCTACATACCTGTCCTGTCCCCATACAGCAGGCGCTCTGGCATGGGGCTTCTTAGGTTGAAATCATTAAAATTAAGAATTAGAATTCAGTTTGTCAGTCACACTGGTCGTGTCCCTGGTGCTCAGGGTCCCCCGTGTTGGGCAGCACAGGGGGAGAATGTTTCTGCCGTGGCAGGAAGTTCTGTAGGCCAGCAGTGTTTAGAATCCCCTGCCTTGTCAAGAGACTGAAAATGAGAAAAAAGTTCGGTTTTTCCTACACGTTGGCCATTTCCTTCGTGTAGCTCCAGATTTCCATGGAGTAGAATTTTTCTTGGGAGCTTCTTGCAACATTTCACATTACCATAGGTCACCTGGTGAAGAGTCCTTCTTCTAAAAAAAAGAATCTGTATCTCACCTCAATTTTAAACACTCTTTATTTTGAGATAATGGTGCATTAACATGCATTTGTCAGATTACTACCAGGAGGTCCCATATTCTTCCCCTGCTTTCTGCAGGGGTGACTTACTGGGAAATTACAGCAGAGTATCAACCAGGAAGTTGACGTGCACACAGTCTCGTTCTTACTCACACGTCCTGGGTTTTACACGCGCTCATTTGTGTGTGGTGGGAGTTCTGTGTGATGTTTTCACACGTAAGGATTTGTGTGAACACTGTCCTCCAGGTACAGATGCTTTTATCACATGGATCCCTCGTGCTCGCCACCCTCCCGGCCCGCTGGCCTCCACAGACCTGTCCTCCGTGTCTGTAGCCGGCTCGTGTCAAGAATTCGTTATAGATGGGGGCGCCCAGCTGGCCCAGTTGGTTAAGTGTCCGACTTTGGCTCAGGTCACGATCTCGCGGTTCATGAGTTCGAGCCCCGCGCCAGGGTCTGTGCTGACAGCTCGGAGCCCGGAGCCTGCTTCGGATGCTGTGACTCCCTCTCTGTCTGCCCCTCCCCTGCTCACACTCTGTCTCTGAAAAATAAATATTAAAAAAAACCCTTGATATAGATGAGACCACACAGCGTGTAAGCTTTTGAGATTGGCTTTTTCCTTTAGTCTAGTCCACTGAAGATCCATCACGATCCCGGAGGTGGCGGCTGCTTCCGGACCTCACGTCCCTCTCTTTGGAGTCTGTTTTCACTCCAGTGGACAACTGTTACTGTTCAAGAAGTCTTTGGATTTTCTCTTTTCCGTGTTATTTGTGTGGTTTCCATTTCTTCACTAATACACATTTTTTTTTCCTACATAAATGAAAATGCATTTTCTCCCCCTGGCTACTATTAAGATTTTCATCTTCATCATTGCTTTTCTGTGATTTGATTATGCTTACCTTTGGGGTGTGTGTGTGTGTGTGTGTGTGTGTGTGTGTGTGTTTACATGTCCTGTTTGCAGCTTGTTGACTTTCTCCGACCTGTGGATTTGCAGTTTTCCTGAAATTTTTCCGGCTATTCTTTTCCCAGTATCTTCCTTTCCCCACCTCGTGCCTTCCGCAGGTCTGATTCTCGTGTTCTGGGCTGTTTGGTGTGGACGCCCCGGGCGTGAGCCTCTGCTCCTGCACGTCGGGCTGTCTCCTGTTTGTGCCCCGTCTCAGGCGCGTTCTGTTTCTATGCCTGATCTCTTCTTCTGTGGCGGCTCAGCTGCAGTTTATTTATTTATTAGCTTATTAATTTTTATTTAGTTATTTTGAGAGAGAGAGAGAGCGCGTGAGCAAGGGAGGGGCAGGGAGAGAGAGAATCCCAAGCAGGTTCTTCATCGTCAGCACAGAGCCCGACATGGGGATTAAACCACGAACCAGGAGATCATGACCTGAGCTGAAGGTAAGAGCCAGACGCTTCACTGACTGAGCCACCTGGGCACCCCTAAAATTTCCATTTCTCTTCTAATCCTTATCGTTAAAAAAAAAAAAAAAAAAAAAAAAAAATGCTTGCACGCGTGCAGCCCGTGTGGAATAACTGTCTTCCTTTTGTGCCCACACCATCTTGTTGGTGGGTTCGGGTCTGCTTCTGTCGAGTGTTTGATCTCCCGCTTCTAGCACACATTCTGCAGTGACTGAGAACGTCTGCAAAGTGTCCGATTGGGCGCCTGACACCGTGGCATGTCCGTGCTGGGTGCTGAGCTCTAGTACATTCCTTTTAGAGGATGGCTCACTCGTTCCGGCAGGCAGGCAGGCAGGCAGGCAGGCGGGCTCCTTAGGGTGGGTCTGGAGGGTCCCCCCTCCGAGGCGTCGTCCTGTCCTCCCAGTGCCTTTGTTGGACGCCCTGCAAATGGAGTGAAGTCCCCGCCCTGGCCTGGGGACGTGTGTGATTTCTGGGTGGGGGGGGGGGGGTGGTTCTTCATCAAAACTCACTCCCGCTGGCCTTGCGGGGCTGCAGCCACACGTGAGGACCCCTTTCTCAGTCGCTCTGTTCCTGGTCCGGCCTCCACCTCGGTTTGGGGGGTCGTTGGGCGGTTGGTGCTTACTTCCGGGGACTGACTTTCGGGTGCGGATCCTCGAGCCTTTTAGGGGACCGCTGATCCCGTGCTCTTCTAGTGGTTATGACGGGAGGGCGAGTCGGGGCCACCCTGTGGTTGGAGGCAGGGGTCTTTGCTGCAGTTTTCATTTTCGTGTGTCCTGTGGTGGGTGAGGTGTGGATAATCTTTGCCCGCCGCTCTTCAGTGTATTTTGGGGGGGAGAGTGGAGGACTGATGGTGACCGTTCTAGCCCTTCGTCTGCTAAAGGAACCGTAAAGTTCTTCCGCTTTCACTTTTTGGCTTTTTGAGTGTTTGCTTTTAAGTGCAGATTATTTTTTTGTAGCCACATTTATCCATCTTTTTGTTTATGATTTCTGGGGGGGGGTCTCTTGCACTCTGTGTACCTTGGAAGGTCTGCAGGAAGGGGAGACCGCAGGGAACCAACGCCCCACCCCACCGCCGTGTGGGCGCGGGAGGCTGGTGGGAGGCACACGTGAACAAAGACTGACCTCCGCGTCAGAACCTGTTCGGTTTGCCCCCCCGCCGAGCCTGGCTTTTTTACTGTGAAATGGGAGCAAAGTGGCACTTTCTAGGATTCTCGGTGGGGTTTGCCAGTTTTCGAAGCAGAAAATTGCAAGGCCTACATTTGGTTGTTATGCTTTGCTGATTCCAATTTCGTGACAAAGAAATGAAAAAACTAGCATAACAAAGCTATTTTCGTGGCTCCTCTGGGTTTTGTATTTTTGTTGGCTTGCCAGGAGAGGGAAGATGGGGGCGGGGGGCGGTGGAGAGCCTGCCAGAGGTCCCGGCTTGTCTGGAGGGGCAGGGACCTGCACCCCCGTGTCCTGTCGGGTGGCTCGTGTAGGTCAGCGTGAGCAGGGGTGATGGCGACAGGGAGGACGAGCTCCTGTGAGCCTCCAGTCAGCGCCCGTCATCTCAGACGTGTGTTCTCTGGGGGGCTGGCGTACGGGCCCCTGGCTGGCCGGGGGAACGAGCGGAGCGTGGGGCCTCCGCTCCTTCTACGAGATACTCTCGTGAAAGAGAACGAAGTGGTTTTTAGGACCAGGGCAAAGTGCTGCTTCACACTCTGGGCGCAAGCGGCTTGTTTTGCAAAGCGAATAAGGTGGACCCTGCCCTTGACTTAAGACCCTGTGATTATTAGCCTCAGTTCTGCAGCTTTTCTTAATCTCACCCCAAGGGCAGACACAGCAGGTCCCCCACGTGCCGGCCCTGTGCCCAGTTAAACTTGCCAGGTCGAGTCTGGCTTATGGCACAGCGTGCTCACGGTCCCTGTGGCACAGCCGGCTGACGGTCCCCGCGGTGCTGCGTTCCCAGGGTCCCCGTATGTCAGCAGTTGATTTCCTGGTATGACGCTTCCTTTGAACCTAACAAAGTGATCGATCCAGAGGTCCGTAAAGTCAGTACCACAGACGTAAGTAGGTGCTTGTGGGAACACGGAGCGGCGCACGGTCACCTGTGAATAGCACGATGTTAAAGATGAGTCTGTGCACTGATGGAGTTAGTAAGGAACTACCCCAGAGAACCACAGGCCCAGATGTCACAAGGGAATTCTGTCAGACTTCAAAGACCAGGCAGTCCTAGTGTGTCATCAGACATTGCAGGGTTGAAAAGGAGGGAAACAGGGGCGCCTGGGTGGCGCAGTCGGTTAGGCGTCCGACTTCAGCCAGGTCACGATCTCGCGGTCCGTGGGTTCGAGCCCCGCGTCGGGCTCTGGGCTGATGGCTCGGAGCCTGGAGCCTGTTTCCGATTCTGTGTCTCCCTCTCTCTCTGCCCCTCCCCCGTTCATGCTCTGTCTCTCTCTGTCCCAAAAATAAAAAATGTTGAAAAGGAGGGAAACTTCCTAATTCTTTTTATGAAGCAAGTGTATTTGGATACTTAAACCAGGTAAAGACAGTGTAAAGGAAAGGAGTGACTGTGTACCCGTTTCACTGATACCAGTGAAGGATGTCAGTGCAAACACACTAAATAGCAGCAGCCAGAGGCCAGCACCACATAAAAATAATACACCGTGACTGAACGGGATTTATCTTAAGAACGTACGTTTGTTCCATCTGAGGAAAAAAATTCATAGAGTGTACGAGTAAGATAAATATCTCCATAGGTACCGGTCTTTTACAAAATCCAATATCCTCCATAAAATTACTTTGGAAAATGGGAATGAGTGATGCTTTAGAAGCAAATCATGGTGAGATACCGATGTCATCTGGCACCGTGGCCACGTTTAAGTGTGCAGTTCGGTGGCACTGAGTACGTTCGCGTTGTAGTGCGGCCTCGCGGAGGGTCCATCCTTGGCCTGATAAGATGTATGTACCTTCGTCCTGAAGTCGGCATCTTCCTGGTGAAGAGACCAGAGGCACTTCCACTAAGGTGAGGAATCAGAGCACCGTCCCCCTTCTGTCCAGCCTCGCCCTGGGAGTGGTAGCCAGTGCGGCTGCAGACAGGCATCACAGCTGCTCTGTTTGCAGGTGATGCGGTGATCTATCTGGAAAACCCCAGAGAACCAGTGGTCAGGCCCCTCGGAATTCAGTAAGTAGCTGGATGCAAAACGGACATAGAAAACAGCCTTTATATACATGAACAGTAAACGGAAGACAGAGAAGGGTTCCATTTATAATAGCAACCAAGAAGAGGTTGCTTAGAAGTAAAATCAAAAAGTGTGTCGGCCTCTATCATGAAAATTTTACAACAGTCTTGAAAGATCCAAAAGTTGGGGCGCCTGGGTGGCGCAGTCGGTTAAGCGGCCGACTTCAGCCAGGTCACGATCTCGCGGTCCGTGAGTTCGAGCCCCGCGTCGGGCTCTGGGCTGACGGCTCGGAGCCTGGAGCCTGTTTCCGATTCTGTGTCTCCCTCTCTCTCTGCCCCTCCCCCGTTCATGCTCTGTCTCTCTCTGTCCCAAAAATAAATTAAAAACGTTGAAAAAAAAATTTAAAAAAAAAAAAAAAAAAAAAAGAAAGATCCAAAAGTAGCCTCGAACAAATGGGAAGACGTCTGCGCTTGGACAGGATGGCTACACTTTACAGAAATGTCCAGTTGCCCTAACTTTGTAAATTCAAAGTAACCCCCATAAAAATGCTAGCTGTTTTATGGAGCTGGCAAGTTGGTAGTGAAATTCACATGGGAAATCAAACATGCAGAAATAACCAGGGAAACCAGAGAGAGCGCGAGGGGGCCTGGCCCTCTTCGCATTGGCACGCCAGGCCGGGGGTCTGTGGCTGCAGTGTGGCTCAGGCCCGTGTGTAGACAGCCGGGTGGAGCAGGCAGAGGGTGCAGGTGGCCCCCAGCGCGTGTGGACGCGGAGTGCTTGGCGAGGGGGTGTCTCAGATCCCTGGGAGAGGAGGAATGTCTTTTTTTTTTTTTAAGTGGTGCCAGGGCGACTAGATCGTCCTTTGGAAGAAGATAAAATTAGATTCGATCTCACTCCCCTCACAAGAACGACATCCACATTGTTAGGAGGTGAAGAAATGAAACCACACAATGGATTTTGTTAACCGGTGTAGGGAAAGTCTAACGATGACTCAGAATTCACAGGCAGTAAGACCAAAGGATTGAGGAATTTGCACACAAATGAAGATTTTTTTTTTCTTTTCCCATGGCCGAAGAGACTAGAAACAGATACTGGCAAAGTGGGAAAAATACCGCAGCACCTGCCACCAAGAACCGTCTCTTCACAACATCCCCGACTTCTAAAGAGCTGTTAGAAGAAACAAGAGACGGGACCCCAAGCCGGGTGAAGTGGGAAGAGGGTACAGAGAAACAGTTCGCAGCAACGATACAGGGATGACTTTCAAACATGGAGAAAGATCCGGGCTCCCTCGTACGGAGAGCGATGGCAGCTGGAGACGGCAGTGACACAGTGTCTGTCACCGGATCACCACCGCGCACGCGTGCACAGGCCCTCTCGCGTCGCTGGTGGGGACGCAGATCCACACGACCCTGGAGGGGGGCTGGCAGTGCCCGAGAAGCTGCGCGCACACTCCTGCTTCTGAAGCGTGAGCGTGATTTGCCATCAGAGTGCCGGGGACGGTGCAGATCCCCGTCCACGGGAGAGTGAAGTGGACTGTGTGTGCACACCGTGGACAGGCGCGGCTCTAACGGGGGGTGGGGTGGGTGGTCTCCATGGACCCACGGAGGGACTGCTGGGTTATCTTGCGTGTGAGGTGTATGGGACGCGTGTCCCGTACAGGGGATGGCGGTGGAAGAAAGTGGACGCATCAGCGCATCTGTGCAAAAGAAATACAGGAGGGGTGGACTGGAGACTGAAGGAGGCGGTGGGCGCGACGGGGGTGGGAGGAACGGGGGTGGAAACAGAGGAGCGGGGAGGGAGGCAAACGATGAAAAGCAGCTGGGAAGCGGGTTGGGGGGGTGCCAACGGGGCGCTGACTCTGCAGGGGGTGGGGAAGGAAGGAACCAGCGTAGGTCCGTGTGGAACACGGTACTTTGACTGGACGCTGTCTTTGGAGGCCAGAAAGGACCAGCTGGAAACACTGTCCCGTAGAAGGGAAGTTTGTTTTGCACGGGGATCCTTGGAGAGGCGGCCGGCGGCCGGGACTGGGGCCGGGGGGGACATGAGCCCGGAGCATCCCGTGGGACCAGAAGGTGACGGTGCTCGGAAGAGACGGGCGCTTGTTGGAAGCACCCAGCGGCCGGCCTGAAGGAGCTGGGACGCTTTGACGATGGGAAATCACGGCAGAGTCGGACTGTAGGCCAAGCATCACGTAAACATCCACGAATCCCTGCTGATGTAAAGAGGTCATCCAACACAGAAACCGCTGGTGCAGAGGGGACAGTTGTTCCCGACGGGAGAGTGCCAGTGAACTGCAGAAGGACCGCAGAGACCCCAGATCACCACGAGCCACCGCAGCAAGGATCGCTGGTGGCTGACCGGCACCGAGGGCAAACGTGTGACGAACGACAGGATGTCCTCCCGCGAGGTGTTCGTGAAGGACGGGGAAAACCACAGCGGAAACCCCGGCAGACACCCCCCCAGCCTGCTGAGCAAGATCCGCCTCCCCGGTTTCAGACGCAGACACGGTGCACTGAGAAGGACCCTGTGTCACTGCCGGGGAGCTCCTGCCTGCACGCGTAACCCCATGGCACCGTGTCCAGCAGACCACGGGAGACGCTCCACGGAACTCCCCGTCCAGGGTCGCGGCCACCGTGAAAGGACCATGCAGGGTGGGAGCCTGGCTTGGGTCCTGAAACGGAGATGGCAATACTGGGAACGCTTCTTTATTTTTATAATCATTTTTTAGGACTTTATTTAAGTAATCCCTACACCCAGCGTGGCGCTTGAACTCACGACGCTGAGATCAAGAGACGCACGCTCCGCCCACCGGGCCAGCCACACACCCGAGTGGAACGCTTCTCTAAACGTGGGACATGCTTGGTCTGGTTCGGGGAGTGAACAGGCAGAGAGGGAGCGATCGATAAAGTTGTGGGGGGGGTCGGTGGAGGGGGGTCTGCAAGGGTGAGAGGCCGTTCCTGCCTCCACGGGTTGGCTGCGTTCTGGGGTGGAGGTTGGTTTGTATGCAGTGGGATGGAGAGATCTAAGACGTCGCGGCCGAGCACTGACAGACTGACGCCGT
Source organism: Neofelis nebulosa (assembly GCF_028018385.1). Classification (NCBI taxonomy): domain Eukaryota; kingdom Metazoa; phylum Chordata; class Mammalia; order Carnivora; family Felidae; genus Neofelis; species Neofelis nebulosa. The sequence continues at coordinate 156,308,356 of NC_080786.1, read as the reverse complement.
CTGGTGAAGGTGCACAGCGCTTCCGTCCCCCCAGACGTTCCTGGGCTCCTGCCGGTGCCTCCCCAGTACACACCTGGACCGGGCCCACACGCCGGGGTTCCTTCCTCGGAATTTTCCAAGCCCTTCCGTTGCTTGGGAATGGCTGATCTCCCTCCTTCCCTTCCAGGGCACGCTGGCCCCCTGTACCCGCTCCTCCCGGATCAGCCAGTCCACCCCTCACCCGTGGCTTCAGTGGTGTGTGTGAGTGTGCGCGTGCCTGGCCTCTGTCTGCACTTCCGTGTGCTAACCCGTCCCACCTCTTGCGGAAAGCACCTAAACGTGGTGTCGTGGCGGCTGTCCTTTGCCCCCGTGGCCGCCTCCAGGACCGTTACCCCGTCTCCTCCGCGGACTCCACGCCGCTTGTCAGGCATTCGTGGGGGTGGCGGCACCCATCTGTACCGAGGGCTGTGACACCCTTGCTCTCACACCAGTGACCTTTGTCCTCGCTGGCCTCTGATCAGGGTGCTGCTGTCACACTCACCCTGTGGGGAAAGGGACAGACCTTCCATATTCCAGTGGGACGCCCCTTCTCGTTCCACCCCCCGGCCCTCTCCTGCCCCCTCTTCCGTCCCCCCATCCCGTCCCCTGACTGGCAGCGTGGAGGACACGGGCGAGGGCAACCCTGAGAGTCCTGGGATGGCGGTGGTCAGCTGCGGAGTCCAGGAGCAGACGTGGCTGGGGGATGCTGTCCCACAGAAAATCCTCAGTCCAACACAATCAGGGAATGACGTATCGTTCACATCTGCACCTGTGGCCCCCGTCCGCTAGGCGTGTGCGAGCCCCTGGGAGCCAGCGTCCGAGTCCCCGTGGGCCAGCATGAACGAGGCGGCCTTGGGGCGCTCAGAGGCAGGAGGACCTGGCTTGGGTCCATGCAGACAGGCTCCCAGGGACCGTGCACCGTGAGTGACAGCTGCACTGTCACCCCGGCCTTGCAGTGCAAGACAGGAAATTAGAGATGGCACATGCACCGGTAAAGGGCAGGGACAGATGCTGCTGTCATGGGTCAGTAAACCCATCTGCTCTGTGTTCTAGGTCTTTCCTGATGGGAGCCACGGTGCCTCTCTTGGGCCATAAGTTTTATAGTACATATATGTGTAATTCACAAATATATGTTTATATGTATATATATATAATATGTGTATATATATAATATATACTATATATATATAAATTGTATGTATATTTTTAATTTTTTAATGTATATTTGTTTTTGAGAGAGAGAGACAGAGCACAAGCAGGAGCTGGGCAGTGAGAGAGGGAGACACCGAATCCGAAGCAGGCTCCAAGCTCTGAGCCATCAGCACAGAGCCCGATGTGGGGCTCGAACTCACGGACCGTGAGATCATGATGTGAGCCCAAGTCGGACACTTAACCGACTGAACCACCCAGGTGCCCCAATAGTATAGTTTTAAACCAAATTCTTTATGGAGCCAGGGGACCTCTGCAAAAAAAAAAAAGGAGATAACGTATTTATAAATTTACCCGTGTATACGTTTGTATCTTATGCAATAACACACGTACCCGTGCCTGGTGCCTTGCACACCCTCGGCTGATTCCCATCCCCACGGGTTGGTTTGCTGCTCCCAGAACTTCATGCAGGTGGAGTCAGGCGATACGTGGTCTCTCATGTCTGGCTTCTTTGGCTCTGCATGTTTTCGAGACTCACCCGTGTTACTGTGTATATTAGCACCTTGTTTAATTGTGTTTCTCCCTTTGGATGAATATCCCGCTATTTGATTTTTCCTGGGCATTTGGTTTGTTTTCAGTTTGTGGCTATTGTGAACAACGCTGCCACGAACACTTCTGTACAAGGTTTTTTGTGGACACATGCTTTCCTGTGTTTTGGGTAAGTGTCTAGGGATAGGATTACTGGGTCATCAGTGTATTTGTAACTATTTAAAAACTTCCAGGGGCGCCTGGGTGGCTCAGTCAGTTAAGCATCCGACTTTGGCTCAGGTCAAGATCTCACGGTTCGTGGGTTCGAGCCCCGCGTCGGGCTCTGTGCTGACCGCTCGGAGCCTGGAGCCTGCCTCGGATTCTGGGTCTCCCTCTTGCTCTGTCGCTCCCTGTCTCGCGTTCTGTCTCTCCATCAACAATAAATAAACATTAAAGGAAATGTAGAAAACTGCCCCTTTTCCAAAACGGTAATATCATTTTACAACCCCGCGGGTGATGTGTGACGGTTCCATTCACTCTGCCTCCTTGCCGACATGGTATTGTTTTGTTTGTGCTTTTTAAACCATTATTCTGAAGCCGGGTTTGTTTCGAAATGCATGTCCGTAGCAGGAAGATGAGAAAATCCAGAGATGTTGGGAGGTTTCTGTCCGTTCAAGGCCGCTCTAACAGAATGCCACAAACCCGGACCGGGCTCCTGAGCAGCGGGCATTTGTGGCTCCCACTTGTGGGGGCTGGAAGTCCACGATCAGGTGGCAGGTGTAGTGTCTGGGGAGGCCTCTCCTGCTTCACAGGAAGGCTGCGTCTCCTCGCTGGGTCCTCACGTTGGGGAAGGGGTGAGGGCGCTCATGGGCCCCCCTTCATAAGGGCACCTCTCATGACATAACCCCCTCCAAAGGCCCCACCTCCTAACGCCGACATCTCGGGGGTCAGGTTTCGGCACGTGAATTTTGGGGGCATGCAAGCATTCAGTCGGTAACAGAGTGCTCAGACGAGATGGTTTACCGTGCTTGTGGGCAATGAGGGAGCTCATTCTGCTATCGTCCCATCGGCACAGCGGGGGTAATGAGAACGCCCACCCCCTAGGGTTGTGACAGTTACGTGCGGAAGGATTGACACGTATCCCCGTGTTTTGCTGAGAGCTGTGCTTGGCACATAATAAGCCCTTAGTAAATGTTAGCCTGTTAGATCCCGAGTAAGAAATACGTATGTCGTATATGTTGCTGTTTTTAGGATTGTAAACTGTAGAACACTGTATGAAGTCGTTGAAGAAATAATTACTGACCTCTGACTATGCGTACCAGGCTCTGAGGGTACAGAGCTGATCAGGAATCCGAGCTTTTATTTATTTATTTATTTATCTATTTATTTATTTATTTTTTCAATATATGAAATTTATTGTCAAATTGGTTTCCATACAACACCCAGTGCTCATCCCAAAAGGTGCCCTCCTCAATACCCATCACCCACCCTGCCCTCCCTCCCACCCCCCCCATCAACCCTCAGTTTGTTCTCAGTTTTTAAGAGTCTCTTATGCTTTGGCTCTCTCCCACTCTAACCTCTTTTTTTTTTTTTTTTTTCCCCTTCCCCTCCCCCATGGGTTTCTGTTAAGTTTCTCAGGATCCACATAAGAGTGAAAACATATGGTATCTGTCTTTCTCTGTATGGCTTATTTCACTTAGCATCACACTCTCCAGTTCCATCCACGTTGCTACAAAGGGCCATATTTCGTTCTTTCTCATTGCCACGTAGTACTCTGTTGTGTATATAAACCACAATTTCTTTATCCATTCATCAGTTGATGGACATTTAGGCTCTTTCCACAATTTGGCTATTGTTGAGGCTGCTGCTATAAACATTGGGGTTCAAGTGCCCCTATGCATCAGTACTCCTGTATCCCTTGGGTAAATTCCTAGCAGTGCTATTGCTGGGTCATAGGGTAGGTCTATTTTTAATTTTCTGAGGAACCTCCACACTGTTTTCCAGAGTGGCTGCACCAGTTTGCATTCCCACCAACAGTGCAAGAGGGTTCCCGTGTCTCCACATCCTCTCCAGCGTCTATAGTCTCCTGATTTGTTCATTTTGGCCACTCTGACTGGCGTGAGGTGATACCTGAGTGTGGTTTTTTTTTTTTTTTTTTAATTTTTTTTTTCAACGTTTTTTATTTATTTTTGGGACAGAGAGAGACAGAGCATGAACGGGGGAGGGGCAGAGAGAGAGGGAGACACAGAATCGGAAACAGGCTCCAGGCTCCGAGCCATCAGCCCAGAGCCTGACGCGGGGCTCGAACTCACGGACTGCGAGATCGTGACCTGGCTGAAGTCGGACGCTTAACCGACTGCGCCACCCAGGCGCCCCCTGAGTGTGGTTTTGATTTGTATTTCCCTGATGAGGAGCGACGTTGAGCATCTTTTCATGTGCCTGTTGGCCATCCGGATGTCTTCTTTAGAGAAGTGTCTATTCATGCTTTCTGCCCATTTCTTCACTGGATTATTTGTTTTCCGGGTGTGGAGTTTGGTGAGCTCTTTATAGATTTTGGATACTAGCCCTTTGTCCGATATGTCATTTGCAAATATCTTTTCCCATTCCGTTGGTTGCCTTTTAATTTTGTTGGTTGTTTCCTTTGCTGTGCAGAAGCTTTTTATCTTCATGAGGTCCCAGTAGTTCATTTTTGCTTTTAATTCCCTTGCCTTTGGGGATGTGTCGAGTAAGAGATTGCTACGGCTGAGGTCAGAGAGGTCTTTTCCTGCTTTCTCCTCTAGGGTTTTGATGGTTTCCTGTCTCACATTCAGGTCCTTTATCCATTTTGAGTTTATTTTTGTGAATGGTGTGAGAGAGTGGTCTAGTTTCAACCTTCTGCATGTTGCTGTCCAGTTCTCCCAGCACCATTTGTTAAAGAGACTGTCTTTTTTCCATTGGATGTTCTTTCCTGCTTTGTCAAAGATGAGTTGGCCATACGTTTGTGGGTCTAGTTCTGGGGTTTCTATTCTATTCCATTGGTCTATGTGTCTGTTTTTGTGCCATCAGGGATCCGAGCTTTTAAAAATTGTTATTGCAGTTATTTTAAGCCAGCTCTCAATCTGCGCGCATCGAGGGAAGCACAGTTAGGTCATGACGGACGGTCGAGAGGTGCCACGGACGGGCAGCATGCGGGCCCCGTGTGGACAGACCCTCTTCCGTCCTTGCCCTGTTATCTCCTCTGACCTTCTTTACAGAACTTGCAGGCTGTGGAGCTGGGCGGAAGGAGGCCCAGGCGACCACAGGTAGCCTGCAGACAGCTGGGCGAGGCCGGTGATCCAGAGCTCGGAATGTGGTTTTGTTTTTGTGGAGCGGGCGGCGGAATGGATGAGAACGCTCGCCCAAGGCCCGGTGGCTCTGCATCTGGTCTGAGGCCGATCACGCGGGTACCGTCTGTGTCCCCATCAGCGGCCTGAGCCGCTGGTGCTTCCCGCATCCCGTGTGCCATCTGCCTGTCCCCCTCTAATTGCAGAGGCAGCCAGCACCCAAGGACACCCCTCCTGGATGCACTGAGGCTGTGGGCAGTGAGGCTCACTCTTGGCACCTCCGTGGGCAGTCAGCAGGATGTGCCGTGCTGAGGTTCAGGCCCAGCGTGCAGGCAAAGCGCTCTCGGCTTCTAGTTCAGAACGGCTTGGACCGCTCGAACCCCGCTCGGCAGCATCTTCTGGTTTTGTCTTCTAACCTGAACACGTTCGCTTACCGGCCCGGTGGGGAGCCCGTCAGCCAGCGTGCGCAGACTGTGAGTGGGCGGCCCGTGGCTTCGTGTGGGGACGCCGCGGCTTCCTCGCCGTCCCGACTGCGTGCTCTGCTCCCACGTCAGGAGACGGGGCCGCAGCACCTCGTGGCAGCCCCTTCCCTGGAACCTTCTTGGGCTCGCTGCCCCCGCTCCCTGGGAGCCACACCCTGATGCTAACTCCACGTGTTGGTTTTGCTTGGTTTTGCACTCGGCGTGTGTGGAATCACCCCGTATGTCCCGTTCTGCGTCTGCCTCTCTGTCTCACGTGAAGGGGTGAGGGTCATCCGCGGTGCGGCGGGGAGGCCTTGCCTTACAGTTTTACGTCGTCCCCACGTGCCGCCACGACCGTTCACGCTTGACGTGTCGTGTGTGTGTGGGTGGCCAGCGCACGTCTCTCCAGGTGTGAGGGTTCAGTCACAGCACGGATGAGGGAGGGAGTCAATGACCGGATGGTCTGGAAAATGAATTTCAAGTGTGCATGCGTTGGAGCCCCTGCTTATTAGCTCGTACGTTCTACTGCACGTTCGTGGATTGGGTTTGTCCCTCTGACGGGCACAGCACACACCGGTCCGTCCTTCGGCCCGGTGGTTGCCATCGGGGGACCATGACCGGATGGAGTGCCCAGCTGTGAGGGGTCACTCTTCCGATTTTATGTTATTTATTTTATTAACAACTTAAAAAAAATGTTTATTTTTTAGAGAGAGACAGAGCGTGAGCAGGGGAAGGGCAGAGAGAGACAGACACAGAATCTGAAGCAGCTCCAGGCCCCGAGCCATCAGCACAGAGCCCGATGCGGGGCTCGAACCCACGGGCTTGGAGATCATGACCTGAGCCGAAGTCGGATGCTCGACCGACTGAGCCCCCCAGGCGCCCCGTAACTCCTCTGATTTTAAAAGCGGTTTCCCCTCTGAGATCTTTGGATCTGGGGGAGAGTGGTTCTGAAGACTTTGACTGCTGTTTCCATGGAGATGGGAGGGGAAGTATTTCCTGAGTGCTGCTGACCGCTGACTGGCTAACCGCCGTGGGAGGTGTTTTTGTTGGCCATCTTGCTGGATTTCTATGACCATTGTCCTCATCCCACTTTCCAGATCAGGAGCCCGAGGCTCAGTGACTTGTCCCCGTGGAGGGGCGGGGGAAGGGTGACGCACACACAGCTGCAGGTGCCACAGCCGGGGGCGGAACTGATGTGGCCACCTCCACAGTCCATCTTTGCCCGTGTGCCGGGTCATCGTCTCCTTGAGATAAGACGCAGTTTTGTTTTCTTTGTTTCCATGTGTCTGAGCCCTTGTGCACCCCCCCCCCCCCCACAAGAGAGGAACTCAGGATTCCGTGGGAGGGTTCTGGAAGATGGTGAGTGGGAAGCACCAGGAACCTGTCTCCCCACCTGGACGGCTGTCGCCCTGGCGCCATCTGACGTCACCATTTTGGAACCGTGGAGTCTACTGAAGGCTTGCAACTTCCAGGGGAGGGCTCGGGTGGTTAATTTTGGTCCCTTTTAGCTCTTAGCACGGTGGCACCTACCCCCAGCCACGTGGCAGGCAGTGATACACCTGTTCCCGGAGTGGCTTGCACAGTGGGTGGGGGGTGGGATGGGTAAGAAGGACTCTGTCCCCCGAACACTGGGGCTCTGGGCTCTGACTGCTGATTGCTGCTTCCGATCACAGAGGTGCGGAGAAGGGGGCAGCCAGTGCTGTCACCCCTGCCCCGCTGCTGTTGCAAGCCCCTCTCTCTGCAGCCCACACAGCTTCCAGGGCATTTAAAGGGCCCTTGTCCTTTTTTTCTCCCCTTTATTTTTCACTTTATTTATTTATTTTTTTCCTTTGAGGAGCCAGAAATTACAGACTAGGATATTCAAAAACTGCATAAATAGGGGGGCACCTGGGTGGCTCAGTCGGTTGAGTGTCTGATTTCAGTTCAGGTCATGATCTCGCAGTTCGTGAGTTCGAGCCCCGCGTCGGGCTCTGTGCTGACAGTTTGGAGCCTGGAGCCTGCTTGGGATTCTGTGTCTCCCTCTCTCTCCCCCTCTCCCACTCACGCTCAGTCTCTCTGTCTGTCTCAAAAATAGATAAACATTAAAAAAAAATTAAAAAAAAAAGGTTACAAGAGATGAAAAAGGACATAGTATGAGGGAGAAGTTTAGGGCAGCAAGAAGATACAATAATTGTAAACATTTCCCCACCAATGACAGAACATCAAAGCATATAAACCAAAAACGGACAGAATTGAAGGGAGAAGCAGACCGTTGTACAGTAACAGGGCACTTTAGTACCACACTCGCAGTAATGGGTATGGCACCAGGCAGGACTCACAGCGCGATGAACCCACTGCTCCAGCGAAGCGGGCTCACCCAGCTGCCGGGCACACATTCTCGTCTGGTGCACGTGCAACATTCTCTAGGGTGAACCACGTGTTAGGACATAAGTCTCAGTAGATGTAAAAAGATAGGCATGACGCAAGGAATCTTCTCTGACTACAGTGGGATGAAGTTAGAAGTTAATAACAGAAGGAAAACCGGAGGATTCCCAAAATTGTGGAAACTGAAGAACACACCCTTCCACAATCTCACTGACTGTGATTGGCCACAATCAGTGGGTCGTGGAAGAAATGACCAGGGAGATTAGAAAATACTCAGGGACGAAGGAAAACAAGAACAAACCAGAGTTCACAAGGTGCAGCAGAGGCAGAGCTGAGGGGGGGCAATTTATGGCTCTACAGGCCTACATGAAAAACCAAAGATCTGAAACCAAGAATCTAAGTTTCTAGAAAAAGAACAAGCTAATCCCAAATCTAGCAGACAGAAGGAAATAATAAAGATTAGAGCAGTCATAAGTGAAACAGGGAATTAAAAACAAAAAAATAGAGAAAATGGACACCAAGAATTGGGTCTTTAAAAAGATCAACAGGGGCGCCTGGGTGGCGCAGTCGGTTAAGCGTCCGACTTCAGCCAGGTCACGATCTCGCGGTCCGTGAGTTCGAGCCCCGCGTCAGGCTCTGGGCTGATGGCTCAGAGCCTGGAGCCTGTTTCCGATTCTGTGTCTCCCTCTCTCTCTGCCCCTCCCCCATTCATGCTCTGTCTCTCTCTGTCCCAAAAATAAATTAAAAACGTTGAAAAAAAAATTTAAAAAAAAAAAAAAAAAAAAAAGATCAACAAAATGGACAACCCTTTAGTCGGATAGACTAAGAAAAAGGAGACACAATGGCAAAATCAGAAATGAAAGTGGGGGCTTCTCTACTCATTCTACAGAATTAAAAGGGATTGTAAGAGAGTACCATGAACAGTGGTACAGTGACGAATTGGGTGACTTAGATGGAATGGACACGTTCCTAGAAACACAACGCCTCCTAAGACGAAATCATAAATGCAAAATCTGAACAGACCTATAACTCATAAGGAGATTGAGGCAGTACTTAAAAAAAAAAAAAAAATCTCCCAACACAGAAAGCCCTCGACCTGAAGTCTTCACTGGCGAATTCGAACAAACATTTAAAGAAGGAGCAGTCAGGACTTTTGAGACTTCTTCAAAAAACTGAGGAGGAGAGAACACGTCCTGTTGTGTTCTGTGAGGTCAGTATTCCGGTGGTACCAAAGCCAGACGTTACAAGGAAAAGAAACGTACAGACCAATATCCCTTGTGAGCATTGATGCAGAAGTCCTCAGTGAAACACTAGCAGACCAGATTCAGCCGCATTCAGGTCGTGGATTAGACACCACGACCAAGTGTGATTTATTCCTGGGATGCCAGATGATGTAACATGAAAATTAATCAGTGTGATAAACCATTGAATGAGGGAAGAAAGCACACATGATTATCTCAGTGTGGAGAAAGCATGTGACAAAATTCAACACCCCTTTTATAATAAAGGACTTGATAAACTAGGTATAGAAGGGAACTCCCTCAACAACATAAAGACTGTCTATGGGAGGGGCGCCTGGGTGGCGCAGTCGGTTAAGCGTCCGACTTCAGCCAGGTCACGATCTCGCGGTCCGTGAGTTCGAGCCCCGCGTCAGGCTCTGGGCTGATGGCTCGGAGCCTGGAGCCTGCTTCCGATTCTGTGTCTCCCTCTCTCTCTGCCCCTCCCCCGTTCATGCTCTGTCTCTCTCTGTCCCAAAAATAAATAAAAAATGTTGAAAAAAAAAATTAAAAAAAAAAAAAAAAGACTGTCTATGGGAGTCCACAGTGAACATCTACTCAATGGGGAGAGACTGAGAGCTTTTCTTCTAAGACCAGGACCTCGTAGTACTAGAAGTTTTAGCTAGAGCAGTTGGGCAAGAAAAAGAAATAAAAAACATTGGAGTAAACATTGGGAAAGAAGTGAAGCGGTCCCAATTCACAGATGTATGGCCTTGTATGTAGGCAGCCTAAGGTTTCCGTTAAAAAAAAAACAAAACAAAACTGTTGGAACTAAAAAAATGAATTCGCCAAAGTAGCAGGCTACGAAGGCAACACACAAAAATCAGTTGCATTTTATACACTAACTTTGAGCAATCTGAAAAGGAAGTTACAAAAGCAATTCCATTTACAATAGCATCAAAGGAATAAGATACTTAGAGTTAACGCAGAAAGGCAGAGACTTGTCCAATGAAACAATTTTGAAAAGGTTTTCAACCTTTGAACATTTTGGAAAGACACTAAAGAAGACGTAAATAAATGGAAACACTTTCTAGGGTCATGGATTGGAACACATGACATTGTTAAGATGTCAATACCACCCAAAATAATCTACAGAGTTAGTGCAATAACTATCAAAATCCCAAGGATGTTTTCTGCAGTAATAGAAAAACTAATCGCAAAATTAGAGATATGGGATCTCAGGGACCCTTCATATCGAAAACAATCTTGAAAAATAACAGAGCCAGACGACTCACACTCCCTGATTTCAAAACTTACTATAAGCTACAATAATCAAAACACTACGGTGTTAGTGTTAAGACAGGCACATAGACCAATGGAATAGAATAAAGAGCCCAGAAATAATCCCTTGGATTTATGGTCAAATGACTTCCGACAAGGATGCCAAGATCATTCAATGGGGAAAAGACAGTCTCTTCAACAAATGGTTGGGAAAACTGGATATCCACATGCAAAAGAATGAGTTGGATGCCTACCTCACACCATATTCAAAAATTAACTCAATATGGGAAGCCTGGGTGGTTCAGCCGGTTGAGTGACCGACTTTGGCTCAGGTCATGATCTCACGATGTATGAGTTCGAGCCCCGCATGGGGCTCTGTGCTGACAGCTCAGAGCCCGGAGCCTGTTTCAGATTCTGTGTCTCCCTCTCTCTCTGCCCCTCCCCTGCTCACTCTCTGTCTCTCAAAAAATAAATAAATGTTAAAAATAAAAAAAATTAATATGAATCAAAGATCAACATGCACCAGGGTGTAAGACCTAAAACGATAAAATTCTTGAAAGAAGCATAGGGGTAAGATTTTACAACCTTGCATCTGGCGGTGATTTCTTGGATATGACACCAAAGGCAACAACAGAAAAAACAGGCAAACTCGAGTTCATGAAAATTTTTAAAAATTGCATATCAAAAGACACCATCAACAGTAAAAAGGCAAGTCCTAGAATGGAAGAAAATAATTTGCAAATAGTATATCTGATAAGGGGTTCATACAAAGCAACCCAGTTAAAAAAATGGGCAAAGGACTTGAATAGGCATTCTCCGAGGAAGGCACGTGCGTGGCCGCAAGCACGTGAGAAGACGCTCCACATCACTGGTCATCAGGGAAGTGCAAATCACAACCACAAGAAGATGCCACCTCACACCCATTAGGATGGCCACTTAAAAATGAGTGTGGGCTAAAGAGAGTGTGGTCATCCTGGCTCTTTGGACACGTCCCATCGCTGTGAGCTCTGTCTTACTCTCCGTACAAAGAGGTTTCAGGCTCTTCTTGTGACTTCACTGCCCAAGCCCTGGGGTCCGTGCTTCTCCAGCGAGCCTGGTTCTGTAGACTGCGGAGCGGCATTTGGAAACCAGGGTCCAAGTGCCGTCCTCGTGGCTGTCATGGCCTGAGCCCCTCCCAGGGCACGGCGAGGACGTGAGTACACGTGCTTCTGCGTGGATGCCTTTCTACATTCGCCTGGAGGTACTGAGGCCCCAGAGCTGCCATGGGCCCCTGCAGAGCAACACCACAGAGTTCATTTTGTTTTCTCCTTTTCCATATTTGCGCCTCCCCTTTCCAATTGCAAGGACCTGGCTCCCGATGTCCCCAGCGTGTTTACTACTGGATGCGTCCCCTGGCCCTGACCATTCCCCCCGGACGGCACCACGCCTAGTGTGGACACCCTGCTCACCCGGTCCGGCTGTGACACCCGGTGGGCCACCGCCCTCACTGCTCCCTTTCCCCACGAGTAAGCCCTCCTCACCCCCTCCGGGCTCTGGAACCCTGCGCCGGGCCGCTGCTGGGCCCAGAACCTGGGGCTGCCTCCTCATCGTGTGCCGTGCCAGGCTCGGACAGCGTGGGCTCTCGGGCACAGACCGCCACTCTCTCTGGGTCCCGCCCGTGCATCCCATGAAACTCTGCTGCCTTTGCACCCCCCGCCCCCCGTGCACCAAGCCCTGCCCTCTTGCAGCCCTGGGCTCTGCCACGGCCCTGCCTATCTAACGAGTAAGGACGTGAAGGGAGGAAGCTGAGCACGTTAATTCCTTCTTGCAACTTGGCTTTACCCACTTTCCGAAAACGCTACTTTGCGGTTCAGACACTCAACTCCTAGGACGCAGGGCGTCCCCTTCCCCCAGGATGCTCTTTCCTCAGAGGCAGTTTGACGTGGCGTCCAGACTGCGGGATCCCCTTCCCTGGCTAATACCCTCTCGTGTGTTTTCCCCAGCCTTCCTTACGCCTTCCTGTTCCTCGTATTTTAGGTGCATCTCTTGTAAACAACAGGTGGCTGAATGCCTTCCTTCTCTAAGAAATCTCTTGGACTTGACCAGCCCAATGTGGTTCTCTGAAGTGTGATTACTGTACGTTAGGCCCACGCTGACCCGTCTCGTCTGCGTCTTCTATTAACTCCTGTGCCACCTCCCACCCCTTTTCCTTCGATCGATTCTGTTCCCATCTCCTGTCCCCTGCGTCGCTGTTTTGCAGGCTATACCCGATGTCTCTTCTTTCAGTGCCACGATCTGCTAAAACAAAGGACGTTTATTACAGAAGGAAATCATAGCGGAATAATGACCTCTTCCTGGCAGTGAGCGATCAGTCATTCCGGACCTGGCTTTGTACTTGATAAGGACAACAGTGTCCCCACAAGCTGGGAAGACAGATGGACACCTGTGGCCAGGCTCAGCCTCAACAAGCCTCTCCCACCAGGCACGCCGCCTCCACACAGCAAGGATGTGGGAATGTTCCTTCTGCCTCCAGGAGTCAGCCCCGGAAGCTGAGATGCGGTTGGGGGTGGGGATCAGCCTGTCTGGGAAGCCGGTGGGAGTGTGTGGGATGTGGGCGAACACACTTGATTATTTCTCTGGCATGATCTCCCTGGGGGATAAGGAATGAAGAGCTCAGGTGGCAAGGTCCTGATGAAATGAAAATTTTCTTTTAAAGGAATTTATCTCAAAAGAACTTATTGGTAAAGAGAAACAGCATCATTTAGTGAGGTGCACACACAGCTCGTAGTAAAATGCATTTCTTCTCGGTGATGGACTCTGGCTTTTAGCCAGGCACATTGCTGCCCAGCCAGGGGACTGCGTTTTCCAAACATGAGGGAAAATATTGGGTCCTCTTTTCCTTCCTGGCATGTAGTCATGATGGCTGGTGCTCCAGCAGCCACCTTGGCCTGTGAGGCACTGCACCAAGGACGGCAGAGCAGGAAGAGGCTTATTTAATAAATACATATGAGGGGCACCTGGGTGGCTCAGTCAGTTAAACGTCCAACTTCAGCTCAGATCGTGATCTTGCGGTTTGTGAGTTCGAGCCCCGTGTCGGGCTGTGCTGACCGTTCCGAGCCTGGAGCCTGCTGCGGATTCTGTGTCTCCCTCTCTGTGCCTCTCCCCTGCTCACACTCTATCAAAAATAAAAATTAACATTTAAAAAATTCACTAAATATGTATGAGATCTTATTGTGGGGTCTGCTGTTGTCAGGCCCGCTCCCTCCCAGCCCCACGCTCGCTCGCCAAGCTGCAGAGACGAGGCACAGGCAGGTGTGAGCAGTGCACGCTGCCCCCCCGTACACTGTCTCTGTCCCCCTACCGCCTCCTGTCTTCGTCTTTTCTGCCGCGGCTCATCTAAAGGTGCGAAGTTCAAGTTCATCTTGTACTCGGTCCATCCCACGCTTCTTCTCCTGCCTGATCTCTGCCTGAAACCAGCCCGCTGCTCCATCTGCCAGTTGGGAGACAAAAATAAAATCTTAATGGCACGCGGAGCGAGAAGCCGAACGCTGGGTATGGCGGTTGTGGGCTAACCGCTGACCTCTCAGGAGCAGTGAAGACGGCTGGAAACGTAGTGGGATGGTCAGCGTGCAAACCGAGGATGGGTAAACCCGTCTACGTTGTTGTTCCTAAACTCGGATGACACGAAGACGTTTCCCAACAAGCACACCCGCGGGGGGATCACCGAGACAGGAAGTGAAGGCCAGAGCAAGACAGCTCGGATGCAAGGGGGACGGTGAACAAGAGCGGGAGATGGGGGTGAGCGTGAACGTGTTGACTGCGGAGGATCAAAACGATGGTGAGAGAGTCTTGTGTGAGCCGTTAACACAGCAGGGGCACACCCCCGAGCCCTGGGCCACAGTAACGCAAACAACAGGGGCCAGTCGGCGTGGGGCCCCCGAGGGGTGGGTGTCTTGCAGGAGGGCCGCGCAAGTGACTTCAGCCTTGCCTGATCTAAGCAGACAGGGAAAATTGTAAACGGCACCACTAGAAAATAAAGATAAAGTGAGTGGCTCTCGTTAGTAGCGAGAGAAATGGGATAGGAAGATTTTAATCCACAGAGTGAGGAAAAGATACCTAGAGGAAGCCCCCTGCCAGCAGGTGGTGGGAAGAGGGTGGGGAGGGGGAGGGGCGTGGCCGAGGGTCCCTGGGTGCCAGAGCCCAGCCCATGCTCCGCTCCCCTCCAGTCCCAGTGGGAGGCCCCATGGCTACAGGTGGAGACGGGCGGATTAGCATCCCCTCTGCCTCCGGCCAGAATATCAGCTGTGTTATGAGTCTGTGTGTTTTTTTTCCTCCACTAGATTTTCTTTTTAATTTAATTAATTAATTTATTTACTTTTGAGATACACACACACACACACACACAGTGTGCAAGTTGGGGAGTGGGAGAGAATGAGGGAGAGAAAATCCCAAGAGAATCCCAAGCAGGCTCCCACTGTCAGCACAGAGCCTGATGTGGGGCTCGAACTCACGAGCCTGAGATCGTGACATGAGCCAAAGAAATCAAGAGTTGGTTGCTGAAACCACTGAGCCACCCAGGTGCCCCAACAACTAGATTGAGTCTTAAAAGCAGAGACTGTTTTAAAAAAATGTGTTTGGGCGCCTGGGTGGCTCAGTTGGTTAAACATCTGACTTTGGCTCACGTCATCCTCCAGCAGGTGGGTCCCCAGGGTGTTGGGGCGTGTCCTCCCCTGGCAGGTGGGTCCCCAGGGTGTTGGGGCGTGTCCTCCCCCGGCAGGTGGGTCCCCAGGGTGTTGGGGCGTGTCCTCCCCCGGCAGGTGGGTCCCCAGGGTGTTGGGGCGTGTCCTCCCCCGGCAGGTGCGTCCCCAGGGTGTTGGGGCTTGTCCTCCCCCGGCAGGTGGGTCCCCAGGGTGTTGGGGTTTGTCCTCCTCCGGCAGGTGGGTCCCCAGGGTGTTGGGGCGTGTCCTCCTCTGGCAGGTGGGTCCCCAGGGTGTTGGGGCGTGTCCTCCTCCGGCAGGTGGGTCCCCAGGGTGTTGGGGCGTGTCCTCCTCCGGCAGGTGGGTCCCCAGGGTGTTGGGGCGTGTCCTCCCCCGGCAGGTGCGTCCCCAGGGTGTTGGGGCGTGTCCTCCTCCGGCAGGTGGGTCCCCAGGGTGTTGGGGTTTGTCCTCCTCCGGCAGGTGGGTCCCCAGGGTGTTGGGGCGTGTCCTCCCCCGGCAGGTGGGTCCCCAGGGTGTTGGGGCGTGTCCTCCTCCGGCAGGTGGGTCCACAGGGTGTTCACCAACTTGGAAGCTCTCTGAACTTCAGCTAGGGTTTTTATGGAAGCATCATTACAGAGGCACAGTTGATCAAATCGTTGGCTGTTGGTGATTAACTCTTGTTTAGTTCTCGTGATGGCTGGATGTGATTCTTACTTGTCTTTAAGTCGGGCAGCTGAAGCCCAGGAGGTTAGCAAAGAATAGGTCCTGAATTTGAACCCGGCCATTCGGCTTCAGAGGCAAAGCCCAGAGTCCCTGCTGGTCCAGGGAAAATTACTGCCCCGTGGCCGCGCCTGGGAGTCCGTCCAGGTCCCAGCGCCCCCCTCACCTCCCTCGAGGCCCCTTCCCGCTCGGAGCCAGCAGTTTCCCAAGAAAGTCACCTCAAGGGCATGTGAAGCAATGCGTTTCCCAGCCCTTCCCGCCCGCAGCGGGATGATTGGGTCTCTGTCTCCTGAGAAGCCCTTTCTTGTCAGTTACAGTCAGACGTGATCGGAGGACCGGTTCCCATTAAATTGCCAATGATGCATCAGCTCGTCACTTCTCTTTAACCATTAGAAAGTTTCCAATCCAATAATTTCCTGTTCTTCCTTCTAACTATTCCTGCTTCAAACTGTGCAATCAAAGCAACACTTTTCTCCCCCCTCCCCTGGGGTTTTCAATTTCCATCTCCCAGGACTCGAGGTGCTTTTATTTTTCTCTCTGTAGATTGGAAGTCACCACTGGAAACCTCTTCCTGTCATGTTACCCTTTAGTAACGGACACTTCCTTAAATGAGTTTCTGATGGAGGAATGGAAACGAAGAGTTTCCGTGGCGGGGTTTGGTGGCCGGCCGACCCTACGTGTGTTCCCCGGGTCACGTGGGGAGTGGCCCTTCGTCTGTGGTCAGCGAGCTGCCCGGACGCGGCTGCAGGACAGCGCAGAGTAGAAAGCACCTTCAGCCAGTGCTGGCGGCCGAGAAGGTTGAGAGCCCCCCGGCAGGAAAGGCCTGTGGCATGACCATGCGCGTGCACGCTTTGCCGGGAAGCAGGTGCACACAGTGGTCGCTGTCAGTTCCTGAGGACTTTGGATGGGTTGATGGAAAGCCCCAGAGAGCTGCGGGGGAGACTGGGAAGCCCCTGGGCGTGCCCCTTCCTGCCACCTGGGTGTCTCTCCAGCGAGACTCCTGCTGCAGCCCCAGCTGCCAAGGCGCCCTGTCCTGAAAGCAGGTTCAGTCTCCAATGCGCAAAGCACCCATTTCCACGCCTTTCTCCAGAACACGGTCTCTCCTGAAGTCAGCGGTCTTTCCGCTTGGGTTTCATTTCTTCCTTTCCAGAGGACGTCAACGGTACACTTCAAGGGGCGTGACTATTATGCAGTGGGAACAGTGCTCCAGCCCGTGGGACCTCCCCGAGTCTGGTGGGGAACCTACCAGCCCCGCAAGAAACCCCCCAGGAGTCCTTAAGGGACGCCCCACCCCATCGGGGTGGGCTTCTGCCTGAATCCCTCTTTCCGCGTGGGCAGTCACTAAAAGCCAGCTCTCTGAAGAGCCAATTTGCCAAGTGACCAGCTCCCCGAATTTATTGTTTCTTTGAACTAATTCGCTTCAGCTGAGCAGTTTTCAATTTGTGTTCATATCCGTGTATTCAGACTGCTCTCTTTTGTCTCTGCCTCAGCGCCCGGGAGACGCAGGGACATGGAGAGGGGGTTGGGAAGGCACTGGGAGCACATTTTATGCCTATAATCTTGACTACAAAGAGTTCAAATCAGCCAGTTCTTTATTAAAATAATTGTCGTAAACGAACAACTATTTCATGTTGAAGAGTAGATTCAAGACTGTATTCTTATGTATCCCCTTTTTCCACCTGAAGAATTTTTCAATCTGAGAAAGAGGTTGCTGGCTGCCTGGCCACTGTCTACTCTCCCTTTTCCCTTTTACAGAAGGCCTCTCTTTTGCGGAGGCATCACTGCGCCCAGCAGACAAAACACATCTCCCTGCCTCTCTGAAGGCAGGGAGGGTGGGAGAGATGTAAGCGATGTTTCTGGATGGATCCTCATTTTACAAGTCCTGTAAAGGGACTCACCTGGGAGGCATGCACTTTGCCCTTCTTCTTTTTCTAATTTTTAAAAAAATATTTAGTTTTGAGAGAGTGCAGATGGGGGAGGGGCAGGAGAGAGGGAGACACAGGATCCAGGGCGGGCTCTGCCCTGACAGCAGAGAGCCCGATGAGGGGCTTGAGCTCAAGAACCGGGAAATCATGACCTGGCTGTTGCCAGGGGTAGAGGTGAAGGGGCCAAGCGATCAGGAAGGCATCAAAATCCTAAATGTGTGTGTCCTTATGTCAGAGCTTCAAGATACATGAAGACAATCCTGAAGGGACTGAGTCTTGAAGTAAACAAATCCACAGTCACGGCTGGAGACTTGCGTGCTGCCTTCTCAGTAATGGATGGAGCAAGTGGCCGGAAGTCCCCGGGCCCAGAGAGCTGCGCCCGTCGTCTCCCGCGGGCCTCTATCTGGTCAGGGGCCCGGCCAGTTGGGGTTTGTTGTTGCCATGGTTACCTTGGTGCAGACTTCAAACCCCTCAGGCTGTGGGTTGCAGTGGCCTTGCAGTTACACTGGGGTGCAGTGCTGGAGGGGAGGGTCCTTCTCAGGCTTCCTGGCCCCCTCGGCTTTCAGCTGTCCCTGCAGGACGGCCCCACGGAGCCTCCCGAGACCACTGGGTCTCTGCTTCTGCCTCAGGGGTGTGACTGTTTGATGCCTTTCCCTCAGCTGAAGACTTTTGCTGGTGTGAGTCTGGGAAGAATGGGGAGCCTAAGGAGCTGCTGGTCCCTCCATGCACACCTGTGTCACCCAGAGAGCTCTCTGTACAGGACCCCATCTCTTAACCAGCTGTCATACTCACTAGCCTTTAAGAACTTCTTCAAATTAACTGAGTTTTTCTTGTCCATTTTGTGTGGTGGTCACGTCCTCCGCGTCCCATCAAGGATGAAACAGTTCGTGCCCTTTCTCTGTCTCTCTCTCTCCTTGAAGGGGCTCATTCCTTTTTGGAATTCAGTTTACTTTGTCCCTTTGTGACTCATCATCTGACTTTCACCGTTGTAGCGTGGGAGGGATGTTCTTTGCAGCTTTTGGCATTCTGAGTGGAAATGCAAGTCTCTTATGCATTTTATTGCAGCCCAAACCTAACTATTTCACTCCATGAGCTCATTTTTTGGTGGGAATATCCACCGTAGGAGTCTGGGGTAATAGCAGTAGCCCTCTGAGATATGTCTCATGTGATGAGGCCACAGCAGGAAACAGACGGCACAGAAAACTGGGTCACTGAGGAAAGTGACAGTGCGGTGGGGTGGGGCAGAGTTAGAGAACCCAGTATCCTAGGGCTCACGAGAATGGTGCTCGGCATCTGGAAAGGATCTGGTCTGCAAGGGTGAGGGAGGAAACTGTTTCTAGGGTCCAGAGAGCGTGGCCACATGGCAGAAGGCTGGCAGCAGCTGCGGCCTTCAGTGAGAGAGCTCAGCCAGTTTGTGGCTGGACATAAAACAAGGGATGCCATGACTGGTTGGGCATCCAACTCTTGGTTTCCCTCAGGTTATGATCCTGGGGTTGTGGGATTGAGCCCCATGTTTGGAGCCTGCTTGGGATTCTCTCTCTCCCTCTCCCCCGCTCCTCCCCAGCTCACACACACACTCTCTGTCTAAGAAACCCACCACTACCACCAACAGAAACCACAAGAAGAACTCGATGCTACCACCAACCAAGAGGATCTACTCAGCATTCATAGACCACTTCCCCCAACAACAGCACAGAACACACACTTCTCAAGTGTTCATGGAATGTATCCCAAGATAGATGGCATCATGAGCCATAAAATGTACCTTAACAAATAACAGATGAAATCACACAGAGTGTGTTTTTTTGACCACAGCACAATCGAACTAGGGATCAGTAACAGAAAGTCAACAGGACGACCTCCACAAACAATTGGAATTGGCGCAAATAATCCATGGATCACAGAGGAAGCTCTCAAGGGAAATAAAAAATACATCGGGTTGAATGAAAACGAAAAGATAACACATCAAAGCAAGGTCAAGAGAGAAATTTATCGCACTAAATGCTTACATTAGAAGAGAAGGAAAATCCCAAATCAATAGTCCGGGCTCCACCCTCAAAAAGAAGGGCAAAATAAACCCAAAACAAGCAGAAGGAAGGACATAATAAAGAGAAGGCATCAATGAAATTGGAAACAGAGACAACAGAGAAGGTCAACGAAACAAAACCTCTAGCAAGGCTGAAGACACAGAGAAAAGACACAGATTACCCAAACCAGGAACAGAAGGGGAGATATCACTAGAGACCCTGCAGACGTCAAAAGGATCATAAGAGAACACTTCAACTCTACACACGCAAAGTTTACAACTTCTATGAAACAGATCAGTTGTCTGAAAAGCACAGACTAGCAAACTCACCCATTATGAAATATATACTTTGCCTAGCTCTGTAACCATTAAGGAAGTTGAATCAGTACTTAAAATATTTCCCCCCCCAAAGAAATTCCCAGACCCAGATGTTTTCAATGAAGAATTCTTCCAGGCTTTTATAGGAGAATTAACACCAATTCTGCACAGTCACCAGCAGACAACAGAAGAGAAGGCAGCTCTTCCCTATACATCTTATGAAGTTAGTATCACCTTTATGACAAAAACCAGACAGTACAAAAAAGGAAAACTATAGACCAATATCCCTTAGGATATTACAAAACTTCTTAACATATTAGCAAATAAAATTCAGCAATATATAAAAAGAATTAACCACCATGGCCAAGCGGAGTTTATTCCAGGGATGCAAGGCTGGTTTAATATTCAAAAAGTGATCAACGTAATCCACCACTTTAACAGACTAAAGAAGAAAAAACCCATAAGGTCATATGAATTGATGTAGAAGAAACGTTTGACAAAATAGAACAGCCGTTCTTGATAAAAGCTGTCAGAGAAACAGGAATGGAGAGGAGCTTCTTGAAGCTGATCAAGAGTGTCTACAGAAGTTATGCTTAACACTGAAAGACTGAATGCTTTTTCCCTAATATTGGGAACAAGGCATGGATGTCTCTTCTCACCACTGTTACTCAATGTGGTTTTGGGCATTGTGACAATGCAATAAGGCAAGAAAAGGAAAGAGAGAGTCTCGCTTCCAAGTGGCACACCATGCGCCCCTGTGGCAGCCACTGTGCCAGCCTCTTCTGGGACACAACAAAGGATGGAACAGTGTGGGGTCCCCTGGGTGCCTCCTGCAGAGCTGGCCCGGTCACTGAGTGCTTCATCTGACAGGTCCCCTGGCCAGATGACCATGGACAACAGTGGGAGTGCTGACAGCATGGGGCTCGTGAGCACACCCTCAACGCCCGGCATCTGCTACCTCACTGCCTCCCACTGAAGCCCTAGGATGCTGACTGGGGCAGGAGTGGGGCTGTGCCCATCCCTCATGGGCCAAGTCAGAGAGGCCTTCTTCCACGAGGCAGGTGGGCATGAGCCCTGCCCTGTGGTCTCACCCTGAAGAGCCTCCCTCCAGAACTTGACCCTGGGCCTGGCCAGCAAGCCCTTGGGCCTCCTGCATCCAGAGCCCTACTGTCCCCTCCACAGCCACCTTGCCTCAGAGGACTCTGGCCATGCTAGCCCCCCAGTCCCTGGCCCCACCCCTGAACTCCCTGCCACCCGCAGTACTGCCCCTCTGTCCCCAGCACTGAGCCTCCACCATGGGGAGCTCCGGGGACTCATTTCCCAAGGTGAGCACGTTGGGTGGGGGCAGAGGTCTCCTCTTGGAACCATTTGCACCTCCATCCCTCCCACACCAGACTGGCTCTTCTTCTGCATTATTGATATAAAACTGACACACAAAAGCCAGCTAACAACGACAAGCCCCCACATCACGAGTACTTGTACACAGAACACTTGTACAAACAAAACTATTTTCTTCTTCTGCATGAAGCCGGGACACAAAGAACTTGACGGTACAAGTCAGACCCCCACCCCGCAAAGCATGTGTGGAGAGAGAGACACACGGAGAGGCAGGAGCCCGGCCACGAGCTGCATCGACACGCTTCTCCCACCTTGAGACAGAAGCACAGAAACTCTGCTGTCTCCCCTCCTACTCAGCATCGCACTTACCTTTGTGCTTCCGACAAAGACCAGCATCCCAGCTCAGGGTCACCGCATGCGATTTCCCTGATTTTACTGATCCAAGAAAGCCAGAATTGCTTCAGTGCGTGGGTGCTTGTGTGTTAATACCTTCTTCTGTGAAAAGAGACCCGGCACCATGTTCAACAAAGGCTATGTTTCTCAAAATAAAAAGCAAATAAAAGGCATTCCGTTCAGAAAGGAAGCAAAAACTGTTCAAATGTTCCTGTTCGCTGATGACTTTGATGGTCTACGTGGAAAGTCCTAAGACATCTACAAAAACCTCCTAGAACTAGTACACGAATGAGTCAAGGTCACAGGATACAAGATTAATACATAAAAAGCAATTTTTTTAGTTTCTTTATTTTGAGAGAGAGAGAGAGAGACAGAGAGAGAGTGGTGGGGAGGGGCAGAGAGAGGGCCAGAGAAAAGCCAGGTTCACACTCAGCACAGAGCCCAATTCGGGGTTCAATCCCACGAAACAAGAGATCATGACCTGAGCCCAAATCAAGAGTCAGATGTTTAGCCGACTGAGCCGCCCAGATGCCCCTAAAAAGCAACTGTGGTTTTAGCCACTCTGACTAGCATGAGGTGGTATCTGAGTGTGATTTTTGATTTGTATTTCTCTGATGATGAGTGACATTGAGCATCTTTTCATGTGTCTGTTGGCCATGAGAAAGAATGAAATCTGGCCATTTGCAGCAACATGGATGGAACTGGAGGATATTACACTAAGTGAGATAAGTCAGTCAGAGAAAGACAGATACCGTATGTTTTCACTCATATGTGGAAGTTGAGAAACTTAACAGAAGACCATGAGGGGAAAAAATAGATACGGAGAGGGAGGCAAACCATAAGAGACTCTTAAATACAGAGGCCAGACTGAGGGTTGTTGGGGGGTGGGGTGGGGGAGAGGGGAAAATGGGAGATGGGCATCGAGGAGGGCACCTGTTGGGATGAGCACTGGGTGTTGACCCACAGGAATCTACCCCCAAAACCAAGAGTGCATTGTACACGCTGTATGTTAGCCAATTTGACAAGAAATGATATTAAAAGCAATTGCATTTTTATAGATTAACAACATCTGGACACTGAAGTTAAACATACAGTAACATTCATAGTCACCCAAAACAAAAAAGAAATACGCAGGCGTAATCTCACCAAACCGAATGTGTATCCTCAAAATCACGAAGCACGGCTGAAGGGAGTACACGAAGATCTAAAACAAGGAAGGGCACGCCACGGTGAGGGACGGGAAGAATCTACATAGTAGGGATGTTGGTTCTTCCCTGTGTGCAATAACGTGTTTAATGCCGTGCCTGTCCGAATCCCAGGGTGCGGATAAAATGATTGTGACACTTACGGAAAGGTAAAGAAACTGGAGTAGCTGAACACTTCTGAACCTGAAGATAAATGACAGGAATCAGCGTATCTGATTTCAAGTTATTATGCAGTTAAGCAATTAAGCAATTAAGACGGCGTGGTGTTGGCGGAGGGACAGACACAGAGATCCGCGGGACGGAACGGGAACCCAGACAGAAGCCCACACAAACACGGCCAGCAGTTTGTGGACAATGGTGCAAACACAGGTCAGTGGACCAGGGACAGTCCTGTCCACAGAGGGTGCCGGAGCCCCGGACATCCCGAGGTGAAAACACAGACCTCTTCATGCAAAAAGTTGGATCGTGGATTAAAACGTAAAACTATGAGGGGCGCCTGGGTGGCGCAGTCGGTTAAGCGTCCGACTTCTGCTCAGGTCACGATCTCGCGGTCCGTGAGTTCGAGCCCCGCGTCTGGCTCTGTGCTGACAGCTCAGAGCCTGGAGCCTGTTTCAGATTCTGTGTCTCCCTCTCTCTCTGACCCTCCCCCGTTCATGCTCTGTCTCTCTCTGTCTCAAAAATAAATAAACGTTAAAAAAAAAATTAAAAAAACAAAACAAAAAAAACCCCGTAAAACTATGAGACTTTTGGAAAAAAAAAAAAACCCCACAAGATCTTCAGGGTCCAGGACTAGGCAGAGAGTTCTTAGACTTGTCACCAAAAGGCAGATGGGTAAGAGGCAACGTTCAAAAATCGGACTCTGTCCGATTTGCAAAACATATTTGCTCTGTGAAAACCGCTGTGAAGAAGATAAAAAACACAAGTCACAGCCGGGAGAAAAGCGTCACAAACCGCACGTCTGACAGAGGAGCGGTGTCTGGAATATACAAAGCGCTCTCAAAGTCAACGGTGAAAAGAGTAAAAAAAAAAAAAAAACCCTCCCAACACCCCCCAGATTTGAAAGTGGGTGAGAGACAGGAATACACATTTTACCGAGGATACTAGAGTTCACCTTCCCGGAGGTTCAGCATCTTAGCCATGGAGGAAACACAAACCAAAGCCCTGCTGGGTTTTGGCATGCACCTGTCAGAATGGCTAAAATGAGACAGAGACAGTGCCACATGCTAATGAAAACGTGGAAGAATTGGATCACTCGTGCATTTCTGGTGGGACCGGAAAGTGGTAGGGCCGTTCTGGAAAATGGCTTGGCCGTTTCTTGAGAGAAGAAACACCCAACTGCCCTGTGGTCCAGTATCACCTTCCTGGCACCCAGCCCAGAGAGATGGGAAGTCGCAGTTACACACAGCCTGTGGGCGAGTGTGTACAGCTTTATTCGTCATAGCACCGAGCTGGAATCAGCCGGTATCCTTCAGCCGGTAAATGATTCAGCAAACGGCGATCCGTCCACACCGCGGAACACTACTCGGCAGGAAAAAGGAATGCATTCCTGATACAACAACCTGGATGAACCTCCACAGAATGGCACTGCGTGACCCCATTCATGTCACATTCAGCAAATCACAAAATTACAGAGATGGAGAAGAGGTTAGGGACTGCGGGGGCCGGTGGAAGGACAGTGGGTGGGCTGGAAGGGGGCGGCAGGGGGGCCCCCGCGGGACGGAGCGCCCGGTGCCCACACTGTAACACCAGCATCGTGACCCCAGCATCACCATCCCGGACGTGACCGCGCACTGGAGTTCTGCAAGGTGTCACCACTGGGGATCTGGGTAAAGGGCACGCGGGCTCGCTCTCCAGTCTTTCTTGCGACTGCGCAGGAATCTACAGTTGTCTCAAAATTAAGAGTTTAACGTAAAAATGGTCACTTTCTTGGTTATAACATGAAGCATGTTGAAGAGAAGTGAATGTATTAGACTATTAGACTTTCCCACGTTTCCCGGACATCCCCGTGCGGGGAGGACTCTCACAAACCACTCCTGAATCCCTTTTGCCTTTCTGGCCACCTGCTGATCCAGTC
The DNA here is from genome assembly GCF_028018385.1 of Neofelis nebulosa. Classification (NCBI taxonomy): domain Eukaryota; kingdom Metazoa; phylum Chordata; class Mammalia; order Carnivora; family Felidae; genus Neofelis; species Neofelis nebulosa. The sequence continues at coordinate 156,283,361 of NC_080786.1, read as the reverse complement.
CTGCCCTCAGCAATTCAGGCCGGAGTCAGACTTGGCCGTGGGAATGGGAGCCTGACAGGGTCACTGCAGAGAACACAGTTCACTTGTTGACTTTGGTGCTTCCCAAGATTTGGGGATGGTGGGGGCAGCCTGTGAGCTGGGGAGTGGGGTGTCCTGGGAAGGGCAGTTTGTGAGCTGGGGGTGTCCCGGGAGGGCAGCCTGTGAGTGGGGTAGGGGGTCTGGGGCGGGGGCCGCCTGTGGGGTGGGGGTGTCCTGGGGGGGGCAGCCTGTGAGCTGAGGGGATACAGGGTGTGAGGGACGCAGTCTGCACACATATTGGTCGCCCAGCCGCCAGCCTTGCTGAGGAGGGTCTCCTGCATGGACCCTCCTGTGGGGAATTTACAAGAACCACGGAGGATCCCACTGGAGGGGATCGTGGAGGCCTGGCCTACCGCCATGGATGCCCCTAGAGGCTATGGTGCCGTGCCCAGAGTCACAGTGAGAAATGGCCCGGGAGGGACAGACCCACCTGGAGTGGGGGGCTCTCTCTAGCTCCCAAGAAGCCTGCTGGAAGCGATGAGTTGCCCTGGGGGCCGGGGTCCCTCATTGCTGTCCTTGTGAGCACAGCGGGCGGTAATGGTGACTCACCGACCAGGAGACCAGGCTTCCGTCAGCAAGGAGGCCACCGCCAATCGTCGAAGATGCAGGGACCTCGTGGGCTTGTGTCACCGCGCACCTGCCCCAGGGTGCTGCGTGGCCCCACCAGCCCCTCGCTCATCAGGCTGCGGGGGGAGGCAGGAGGCCCCACCTGGCGCTGACCCAGGCAAGCCTCTGTCCCCTGCCATCATCCCTGGCTCGGTTTCTCCACCGCTGACAGAACTGCCTCCTTTTGCCCCTTAAATGACCCTTAAAGACCAGGAGAAAAGAACCCCCTTTCCCTTCCGCAGTGGTGCTGACATCCTCCCGTGGCCTCCCTCCTTATACCCTTTCATTTCTGAACAGGAACAGGCGTTATTTTCCTAAAGACAAATACATTCAGCACCTGCTTAGTCGAAATGGTGGACAGTGGCCCAAGATAACACGGATCAAGTGGATCAAGATAACACGGCGTGCTTTTCCCCGAGGGGTTTTGTGAAATCCTACCAGAGGTGGCTGGTCTAGTGTGTGGGGGCCGTGGCATGCCTTGGCTGCTGCTCTTTCTTTCTTTCTTTCTTTCTTTCTTTCTTTCTTTCTATGTTTATTTATTTTGAGAGAGAGAGAGAGACAGAGAGAGAACAAGCAGGGGAGGGGCAGAGAGAGAGGCAGAGAGTCCCAAGCAGGCTCCGTGCTGTCAGCGCAGAGCTGAACGACCCTGAGATCATGACCTGAGCTGAAATCAAGAGTCGGATGCTTAACCGACTGAGTGAGCCCCCCAGGTACCCCCATGCCTGGCTTCTTGTTCCCGGGTGTCCTCGGCCCCAGCGTGGAACATTAGGACTTCAGGGGGCCTGGGGTCCCGGGGTGGGGCTGGGCTGAGCGCCCCTCGCCGGGGCTGCCTTTACCGTTCCGCGGGTGGCGTTTCTCGGACAATAAGCAGAAAGAAAAATCTTACCACCTGATTGGAGGCACGGAGACGCGTCCTCTTCGCCTGGACCGGGCTCCGCGCACAGGCTCTGGGCTCCAGCATTTGGATCCTCTGGGCTGCGACCTGGTCCAACCTCTGAGCCTCAGGCCACTGGCCAAGCTACCCCATCCAAATATAGTATTGCTCGCGGTTGTATCTTCTGATTGAAAAATGATACGTTTTTCTTTGTAAAAGATGAGGAGAACAAGCTGGAAAAACATTTGTTTTCATTTTATGCGGAAACAACCTACTGTAATATAGCCGTTGTTAACACTTTTCTTCAGCAAAATCGGGATCAGACCGTACAAACCATTTGGCATCCACTTTGCCCAGTCTGGCATCACCTAATGAGCATTTTTCAACGACGTGAAGTGTCCTCGAAGCACACAGTCCTTGGCTCCGGCCTCAGCTGGTGGCACCCTGTGGGCGTGCCCTGGCCTATCTGCAGTCTCCTCCACTCGTGAGACGCTGGTCCCACCTTCCTCAGAGTTGCCTGGAAACCCCAGCCTCCTCTGAATGTCTCAGAAAATTGAGTGTTCCTGCTCTCCCATCACTTGAAAGACCAAATGTGACACCTTCCGTGAGCTCTTGGGGGCTCAGAGTAAAAGGTTGCACTCGTTGTTAGAGTCCCTTCATTAGATGCTTTTGCTGCAAGGTTAATGGTTAAAAATTCTTTAGGTTTTATTAGGTACCTCTGATGGCTTGGTGCAGTGAGTCCCGTGCAGAGAATCTGGTGAAACGAAACAATGCCAGGGGCAGGAAAACCCCCTTTGGGCTGAGGCACGTGGCCCTGAAAGTGGGGCGTGATGCTGTCCCCGACTTCGCGGTCAGAACAGACGCCGGCCAGAGCTGGTGGGAAAGCCGAGTGGAGACCACACGGGACGTCTGGGAAGCCCTCCGAGGACCACACGGAAGCGTTCAAGAGCTTCCAAGCCACACCCTTTCAGTGGGAGTCCAACGATCGCAGCATCGGGATGCCAAGGTAACTTTTCAGTGACACGGGGTCCGTGGGGAGCTGTCACTCGCGAAACGGAGCGGGCAGAAGAGGCTAAAACTGGGGCATGGGTGCCAGTTGTGTGTTTAGACCACGGGCCTCCTCACTCTGGTAGATGGCAAACCGCGTGTCCCTCTGTCGTGAAGTGGAGTCTGTCCCTGCCCCCTTTACACCCAAGCTTGACCGCGTGACTTGCTGTGGCCAGACGGACGTAACGTAACAGCTGTGTGTGTGGCAAGGCGTGAAAAGTGCCCGGGCACTGGGGCTTAGGAGCTCTTGCCACTGGGATCACTTTGCCACCCTGAGGATGAACCACGTTGGCCTGCTGCACAGCGACACGGCCCGGGGCTGGAACTCTGGCTGGTACCAAACAGCTCCACAGACATGTGGCCAAGGCCCTTTAGACCCACCGGCTCCAGCTGAGCAAGGCCAGACCACAAATCCTGCCCCTCAACCCCCAGAGCCACAAGGAGTGAAAAGCGATGTGGTTTCCAGTCCCTAAGTTTCAGGGCAGTTTGTTATGCAGCAAGAGCTGACTGATACGCTTCCCGTTTGTAGCCAGAGGTTAGAGCTTTCCCCGGGCAGATGGTCACACTTTGTCCTCCTGGGTCTGTACCTTCCTGTCAACCTCTCCTCCTACCCTTGCTGTCAGCCGTCCCCTGTGAGTCCCCCTGTGCCAGGTGCCCCGGTCCTCCCGCAGAGACCCTGCTGTCCCTTCCTGTGTCTGCACTGGACTCTGAGTCTGACGTTCTCCCGCCTCACGGGTACCTGCCCTCTGCCTTCCTCGGATCCCCAAAGAGCTGAGCCCCCGCCCTGCCCGGGGCCTCAGCAGTGACGCCTCAACCCTCAGAGAGAGAGGCGGGCCCCCGAGGGGCCTGCTGTCGATGGAGAGCTGAGAGCCAGACCTCATGCTGACGGCTCGGCACGCACGGCCGCTGGACAGGCAGAGATGGACGGACGGGAAAGCTAAGACTGAGCGCGTAGGGGGTTGAACTGTGCCCCCCCGCCCCCTGGGAAAGAGCGTAACCCCTTGCACCTGTGAATGTGAATTTCTCTGGAAATAGGGTCTTTGCAGGATAATAAGTTAGGATGAGGTCACCCTGAGGTGGGCGGGGCCCTGATCCAGTGACTGATGTCCCCATAGCAGAAGCACATCTGGACACAGACACACAGGGAGGAGGGCCACGTGGCAGCAGAGATTGGGGTGACGCAGCCACACCTGTCCCTTTCCCCCTGAACAAAGCGCACACGTTCCTTGTTTGTCAGGCCTGGACTCGGTGCCCCCATCTTCCCATCTTTCCAGCTTCCCTCTCCAGCTGGGAGCGGGGCCTATGTGCCAGGAGGGTTATGTGCCTATACCCCTGGGACCTGCCTGAGTATCCTTGACCCCACCGCTCGCACACACACACACACACACACACACACACACATTTTGCTGTTTTTTCCCCTTACGCAATTTCTCGGTCAGCGACCACAAACGAACGCAGACTCGCTCATCAGTTGGCAGATGTCTGAGTTCGTAACGTGTACATCACCAGGGCTGCCCGCAACGTGGGTGGGGTCCTGGGAGATCATTTTGTGTCGGTGTCTGCCTTTCTAAACCATTCCAGTCACCTGAACCGGGAGCCGGGCATCCGAGCCAGGGAAGGGCTGGGGCCCAGATGGGCCCAGTCACCGGCTGGTCAAGCCCACTCGGTGGGGACCCCGGGTGGGCATCGCCCCCCTTGTTCTCACCAAGTCCAGCTGGGCCTAGGGCCTGCGCGGCCCCTCAGACCCCACCTCCCTCTCTTCCTGGATGGCGCGGGGTATCTCCCTCACCGGCCTCCGGCCTCCCTGTGTGGCCCTTCTGCGCAGCCACACTCCAGGAGGCCCCGCCTTGCCCCAGGCTCGCCGTCCACCTGGCGGCCCTCGCCGCACAGCCCAAGCTCACAAGCCCGCCTCCTGTGCTTGCTGCGGGGCCTCTGGCACACTGTCCGATCTTTGCCGGGCTCACTGCGTCGATCGCCCGGCTGGACACAGGCTGACGGTGAGCCTGGGGGAATGTGGGGACCCTGCGTGGATTCACTGTGAGTCCCCAGCAGCCTCATGCAGCTCCTCTGGGCCCCTGACAGAGAATAGCGCCCCCCAAAATCCAGAGCGACAGTTTTACCCGCCCCTTAGAGAAGTCACAGTTGAATTCTTTTGATTTGAACTTTACAAACTCCCCAGCGGCGATACTGGGAGATCAGGGAGCCAGAGCAAAGCCTCTCGTCTGGAACACGTGCCCGACTCGCTGTCCCTCTTCGGCCCTTCCCGGGGTGGGGGCGGCGGGGCCTGGCGCCGCAGCTGCCCTTGGAGCCCGAGCCGGATAGGGCGTCTCCTGCGGGGGACGTGGCGGGTGGCCTTGTGGCACCCGGCTGGCCACGTGGGGCAGAGGCAACCGGAAGCCAGCGGTTCCCGCCCACGGCTGTTCGGCCAAGATGAGGTATTTTGCGTGTTTAATGTTCATTCGTTTAATGTCCATCCGTTCCACCAGTGCAACTGGTTTCACGATGTGATTTGGCTAAAGGTGCCAGCACTCGAGGACTGTCCCGCTGGCCTCGGACAGTACAAGCAGAGGAAGCCTCAGACGGTACCCGTGGTCCGACACGCGACGGGCAGAGAGACAGGCGGTGTGGGGGCGTCGGGCCCGGGGTCACCATCCCGGGTGGGAGTGACGGACGCTCCTCCTTTCCTGTCTCCTTCCCCCCCGGGGTCAGCGCGGGGGCCACAAGAGGCTGTTGTGTCCTCAGCAGGGGGAGAAGGGGTGCGCCGGGAGCCGCCTGCCCAGCGCCTCGTCAGGGCCCGGCTCGGGCAGGACATTTGGGAGTGGGGTTTGGGGGGGGGTCCGTCGGAGCCGGGGTTTGACCCCACGCATCATTCCCTGAATCGCTACAAAGTTGGGAGAGGAAGACAATGCAAAACAGCGTGTTCTTGTCCCCTCGTGTGAACACAGGGTGATGGGGGCGTAGGGGGTTTGCAGGAAGGTGCCGGTGTCTTGCTGCCGTGTGCCGTGTGTGGGGCCGTGGGGGCGGCCGCCCGTGTCACGTTTGGACCGCGCCGGGTGCCGCGTGTCTCTGATGGGCAGTGCGGCTCTGAACGTCTTCTCCTTCACGCTGATGCTGATGCTCTTGTCCCCGTGTCTAAGCTTTCCGCTAGGAAACCAGGCTGTCCCACAAGGAGGGGGACTGTCACCGACGTCCTCTCCTTACAGGCCCCTCCTAGCTGCGGATTTCCTCATTCCAGGACTTGGTGGGACCGCAACCCCGTGATGCAGACAAAGTGTGCGGGAGTGTGTATACGTGTGTGTGTCTGCAGCCGTCCGTGTGATTATGTGGATACGTGCACGTGAGCGTGTTGTGTATTTGCGTGCGTGTGCGTGCATCGGCACGTGTCTACGTAAAACCCGGTGGGCAAGCACACGTGTGCAGCCCTGTGCACCTGTTCATGCAAGTGTGGGCGTGTGTGGATGTGCTTCTGTGTACGTGGGCATGGGTATGCTCATGCAGACGCGTGTGGACCTGTGTGCGCGTGTGTGTGTGTGGGGGTGCCCAAGTGTTGAACTCAGAGGTGGCTGTGTGAACTTTGACAAGGGGGCAGAGTGTGGCAAGTGGGTGTGGAGCACAAGTTAGCAGGTGGCCAGAAGGCTGCCCCGCTGGGGGAGCAGGTGGAGGGAACCGGGTAGAGCCTGGCTCACGGGGGTGGGGGCGTGGAGGGAACTGGCCAGAAGGCGGGCTCAGGGCGGGCAGGTGGGGGGCACTTGTCAGTGGCTGGCTCGCTGGGGGGAGCGGGTCACGGACTTCAGTGCAGGGCGCCACGCAGGCGTGGGGGAGACCTGCATCGGGGACACCGGCCGGGTCTGCGCGTGTCGTGGCCATGTGCACGGGCTTTAGCGGGATTGAAATGAAAACCAGAACCGCGAAGAGAAATAGAACCGGGGTCGCCGTTCATGCGGAACTGGGTTCAAGAAGGGACGGAAAATGTCACAGCCCACAGATGAATTATTCAGAGGTGGAAAGCAGTATTCTGGGATTCACCAAGGCGTGCCCCGGGGAGACTCCGCGGCAGCGGGTGACATGTCCGCAGAGCTCAGATTAGGCGGGCGGCCTGACAGGTCAGTTTATCCGAGAGGAGCCTCTTCTGTCCCGAGGGGGTGCAGGGAAGGAGCCAGTGGCCCTGGGAAGCGTCACGGGGTCTAAACACACGCAGCGGGGCCGAGGGAGGGCGTGACCGCCCGCCAGCCGGGGTCGGGTCTCCCTTCATGGGCACGGGGCTCCCCGGATTGTTCCCAGTGCTGGTCCCAAAAGCAAAGGCAGGAAGAAAGGACAGCTGTCCTCCCCTGAGACGTGCTGTGCACAGTCTGCTGACTGAAGTGGCACGTTCCCACCTCCCCACACGCAGCCACCAACGCCCCCTCGCTGCTCACAAACAGGACACGCGCACGCCCTTGTGCTCCGGGCACCGCCTGGCATTTAATTCTGAATTTACACGGGAGGGAGCGTCACATCACACCGTGCAGACACATCTGCGAGCAAAGCACAGTTCCTGTCCCCCCGTGAGAGCTCGGGGGCTCTGGGGACTGCCAGACGCAGCCCCCGGATACACAACACTACAAAGAAAAAGTACAGTACCCGTTTCTGTATAAGAATATATTATTTAAAAGACAGTTCAAAAATAAAAATTCTGTACAGCATCATGAATTCCGTTTTCCTTTTTTTTTTTTTTTTTGTATCAGTGAACAAAACAGTTCTTAGAAAACGTGGTCTCGTGGAGTCAGGCGCTCGGAATGAACTTCTCACCCACGCGGACGGCTCGCGAGGCTCGGCCAGCCTGGTCCAGAACCACGGCCCGCATCGTCCTGCCTCCTCCAGGCTCCGTCTGCTCGGAAGAGGGAAAAGACCTACTGGTTTGTTTTCGTGGGGGCTGAAAACGTGCGGGCACAATCAACATCGTCACGGGAGGACGCACGGGATGTTTAAGGACTGGACACACGGCTGAGCACATTTAGGCCAAATGAAACGATTTTGATCCTTCTCCTGAACCACTAAAAAAATAGGGTGTGACCGAAACACGCAAAGCCAGTGTTTCCCGAGCGCTTCTGATGGACCGGCATGTTGCTCATGGAAGGGGTAATGACGGTGTGATTATCTCGAGGCCGGAGATGAGGGCTCTGAGGCTCAGAGAGGCTGAGACGCCTGTGTGGGTCTCTCAGCTTGTGCTTGGCTGCGCTCAGTTTCTCGGACGCCAGAGCTGGCCACTGCCCCCCTGCACCAAACAAGACGCAGGTTCCCACACCCCGCGCCTGGAAAGCTTTGTCCCGAGAATCTCTCCAGGGGTCCTTCAGACGAGCGTGTGCCACGACCTTACCACGCGGAGGCCGAATGAGCTTGGTTTCCCTTTGACACGGACTAAACGAACAGCTTGCGTCAGGGGCACAGGAAAACGCTCACGGCGACAGACGCAAATGCTTTATGTTTGGAAAGATTTTAAAACGCGCTTTTCCTTATAAGCGGCACATAGGCTAATTACTGATCTTTGGCTATCAACCCAAGCGTGACCCCCCCCTTCTTTCAGAGCCTAATTCTAAGAATTATAGGCCAGGAATAAAAGTCTCACTTTACTGAAAAACCATCGGTCTTTCAGGGGCGCCCGGGTGGCTCAGTCGGTTAAGCGTCCTACTGTTGATTTCGGCTCAGGTCGTGATCTCACGGTTCGTGAGTTCGAGCCCTGCATCGGGCTGGCAGCGTTGAGCCTGCTTGGGAGTCTCTGTCTCCCTCTCTCTCTGTCCCGCCCCTGCTTGTGCGCACGCCCTCTCTCACTTTCAAAATAAATAAAAAACGTTCCCAAAACTTTAAAAAACCCATCTGTCTTTCAGATTTCTGCCCCCACCTTCTTTCCTTCCCCACTCCCAGAGATTTTCAGTGCCGCCCCGTTTTAGGCTCTGAGTTACCATGTGCATCGAGACGTCAGTTCAGAATAGCACCCTCCTCTCTGTTTCTCACATCTCTGCTTTTCTCTCTCGACGACGACGACGACGACGTGTCGGTGCCCCCCGCCGTCAAGCTCTCCGTCTCCCTCTGTAACCGGGACAGGTATACAGAAGGCAACGATCAGGTCCCAGGAGACCGTGAGGACCTGACTGTCTGCTAAGGTGCTTCCTGTTGACTGAGACGCTAAGGTGTGTAACCGAGGCCGAGGTCCTCGGCCGCGGTGTGCCGAAACACACGCAGCTGCACGTCGCAGACACGGCTCTGCGAGCGAGCCACCTTCCTAGCTGTGGGAGGCCTCCCCTTCTCGGCCAGCGTCCGGAGCTTGGACAATGCACTCACGGTGTCTGCCGAGCCCGGTGGCCTGGCGGAAGGGAGCACGGAGCCCGTCCACCCTTTCTCTTCTGGGGGGGGGGTGTCTGTCCTTTCTGGGGGTAGGGAAGCATCCTGGAGGTCCCGGGGGCCCCCACTGGGCGGCGGGGCCTGGGACCTTCATAGCGACGGCTGGAGTGTGCTTTAGCGATCCTGCCGGGGCCCCGCCGGGCACACCTGCTCTGACATCGCTCTCTGTACCATTTGCTCTTAGCCTCTGGAGTCTCAGGACCTCTCGGGGACCTTGTAGTGGAGGGATCCCTCTAGAAAGGCCAGTCGTGGGACGCCCATCGACCAGTAGGCACCTCCTGAGCACTGACACATGCCCAGCGTCACACACGGAGCAGTTTCGGGAGAGCAGTTTCGGGGGGTGGCGAGGGCAACACGGGGCGCCTGGGAAACGGCTCAGCGCTCAGTGGGGCTCGGGGGTTCCCGGCGGCAAGGTGGGGGGACGCCGTGACCAGGGAGCCCCGACTGAAGTGAGCGGGGAACGGGACAGGGTGCGTGACGCTGGTGGAGGCCAGACCAGGACAAAGCGAGAGGCAGCAGGGACACTGGAGAGGGGGCGGCAGGGGGCTGAGGGGAGGCACACCCTGGTGGCTGGACGTCACACAGGGGAGGCCCGCGGGGGTCCCCGAAGCAGAGACGTGCACACGCGGAGGCCCTGGGGCGGTCAGCCCACTCGCACGCTTTGCAGGAAGCGTCTGCGCCGGTTCTGCCCACGCGAGCTGGACCTTCCCTGCGAACCGTCCCGTCCTGACAGCGACCTGGGGCTACGCCCCGTCTCCCCGACCCCGAGGGGGCCGAGCCGCCGTGTGTGAGAGCTCCAGGGCGCTTTTCCTGTGCCGCGGGGAGCGCCTCCTTCCAACACCCTCTCGCTCAGCAAGGCCAGCCCCAGGGCTGGAGGATGGGGACCCGCAAGGGGCCAGGGCGCGGCTCCGAGGGGGTCTGAGATGCCGCGATGCCCTGGCCCACCCGATTGCAGCACAGCTTTTGGGGACGACGTGGCCCCTCCGAGGGGCGCGGGCCATCGGGGGCCGTTTGGTTTCGCTGAGAGTCGACGCTCCCCGGTTTGCCTGGGTCTGGACTTCGGGGGGCGGTGGTGGAAATGAGTCCACAGCAGCCCCTGCAGGGGTGCCCGGCTCAGCCCGTCCCCGGGGAGGACCGCGTTTCCTGCCCGGCTCGCTTTACCTCTTTCACGGAGTCATCTCTTTGTTTCAGTTCCTCGTAACGGTCTCTGGATTCCCAAAGGGGCCGCAGCATGAGTTCCTCGACCACAGGGAAGAGCTGGGAGGGACAAGAAGATGTGTTCAGTCTGTCTTTCCACGCGGCCGTGGCGTCCAGGAGGCCAGGTGTCGGGTCCTGCGTGGCTCAGTGGCTCAGGCAGTGAGTCAGTCCCCTGCACCCTGTGGAGCTCTGGGGTCCCGCCTGCAGCAGGGTCCACGCTGACCCGGGTTCTGAGGCCGTCCGGTCAGTGGCCCCTGCAGACCCTCCTGGAGACCCTCCCACCTGCCCCGGCCCACCCACCTCCGGGTCCTGCTCTGTTTCTGCCCTGTCCCTTCACACGGACCTGCCCTCCACCTGCCCGTCCCCCAGTGTCCATCTTCCACACGCCAGCCTCGCCTCTGGTCTCTGCACAGCCTCGGTGGCCGGAGGAGACAGGCCATTCCCGCGGCAGGGTCTTGGCCGTCCGCCTTCACTCGGGCCATCCTGCCATCCCGGCCCCACGGAACCCTGCGCACGTAGCTCTGGGCCCCGGGATGCCTTCCGTGCCTCCCCAGTCACATCCTGATCCTGCTGTCGGAGGGGGGCAGGCCCGATGTGGCAGCGCTGTGCCCCTGTCCCCGCTGGCCGTGGCGAAGGCCCAGAAGTCCGTGAAGGAATGTGCAGGAAGGCCAAGGCCCCAGAGAAGCAGGAGTGAATGGGGTTTAGGGAAGGGTGTGCTGAGGCGGTTCTGGAAGGCTGGCGGGTGGGATGGGGCCAAGGCCAGCTGAAGGGACACAGTCAGAGGTGGTCTGAAGAAAGGGGAGGACCAGGAACTGGGGGTCATCCTGCACGACCAGAGTGCTAGGGAGGGTGGGGGACTGTGTGTAATGAGGCGGGCAGTTTTCCCTGCATCGTGGGCAGTGGGGAGGCATGGAAGGTTCGGGAAAGAGGCAGAGATAGTCTCCTTGCTGAAATCTGCTTGGGGATGGCCGTGTGCCCATGGATGGGGCAGGTCAGCAGAGGTGCCCTGGGAGTGGAGGGCAGAGGGGGGCCCCAGGGGGCAGGGAGGCCGGAAGACCGGGAGGGACAAGACGGGGGGGACGAGAGGGTGTTCTGGGCGTGCTGGAGGGGGGCACTGAGCAGGCAGCTACAGCACGCTGGTGCGTGTGTGCACGTGTGTGCTTCTCAGCGCGACGTCAGTCAGCATGCGGTGATGGTCACTCACCTTGGTCACCGTTTCGAACATGGGGATCAGGACAAACTTGATGAACCCAATTTGGGCCGTGGCTTTGGTCACTTTGTCCCGGTCCATGAAAGGGGCCACGGGAAGGCCTTCCGACTTCTCGCGGTCGCTCTGCAGGGAGGCAACAGCCCAAAACGTCGGAAAGCGCGGAATCTGGGGGGCCCGAGGGTCACCGGCCTCAGAGGGCAGAAGGCAGGTTAATGTGCCACCGCCAGCCAGCCAGCCCGCTCCGTCGTGGGGACGTTCACAGTCACCAGGATGGATGGCGGGAGCTGGGCAGGCAGGGCCGCGCCGTGACGACAGGGCGGAGGGACAGGGTGGAGGGTGGGGGGTGAGTCGCCGGGCGGCTCTCGGCTCTCAACCCGGGGTCCACCGCGCTGCCGTTGCGAGCGCCTTCCTGGCCCTTCCGGCACCTCCCACGTGGGCTGGTTGGTCTTCTGTCTGAGGGCCTCCCCGGGCCTCAAAGCGTAGGCCCACCTGCTTGGTGTCGCCCGCCCCGGGGGAGCCTCCCCTCCTGCCTCGGCCTCTTCCCTTTCAGGCCGCTTGCCCGACGCTGCAGCCCCCATTCACTGCTCTTGCGTGGTCCCCGGTGGCAGCTGTCGACGCTACTTTGCAGGCTGTGGCCGTCTTTCCTCTCGGATGTGCGCCTGCCGTGAGGCTTTCTGGGGGCCGGAGACCGTCCGCTCCCGCCCACTCGCCCCCTGGGCACGCCCGTCCCCCTTTCCAACACGGGGCCCCCGCAGGGGGTTTGGTGGCACCGGGGCGCTCTCACCTGCATGAAATACTCTTCCAACAAGCAGTCCACCCAAGGTTCTGCAACTGCCACCGGACGCACCTCGTTGGAGATATCACAGCATTTTATCAGAATCATCTTCAGCTGGAAGACAGAGCGGGGGGATCAGGCAGCGGGGCCCGGAGCACGTCCCCCCGCTGCCGTTTGGGTCCGGACTTCGTCCTCCCCAGAGACCAGCCCTCCGAGTCTGGTGAGGTTTGCGCGCCCAGTGGGCACTTCAGGAGACCGGTCGGGCCGGGGCGTTTGCCCCTGAGCCCGAAGGCGGGTGCCTTCGGGGCCGGCACACGACCGTCCCCGGGAGTCACCGATGTCCTGGGCCAACGTGTGGGCCGGCGCTCAGGGTGTGACGCTGACTCAGCAGGCGGTGCTCCCGGGCACATCAGCTCGGGGCTGCGGGCCCCGGGCGCGCCCTGGCCTCCCGGCAGGCGCAGGTGGGCAAGGCGACTCGGCAAGGCTCTGCTCGGCTCAAACCCTGGCACGGCCTCAGCTGAACCTGGGCTGACTCGGCTGCCCCTGTCCCTGTCCCCTTGTCAGTCCCCGGGAGTCGATCCCGGCCTTCCTTGTCTCCGCTCAGGTGACTCCAGAACACAGGCCATCACAGGGCTCTGCCCGGCAGGCGTCTCGGGGCAGCGGTCCGACGCCGGGCCCGGGGCACAGGCTGGGTGCTGCCGGGCTGCGGGAAGCTTCCAGGCCCCCAGGCCCGGCTGCGCGGAGCTCGTCGGCGTTCGGACCTCCTCCCCTCTACCTCCCCCAGCCCTTGTGCATGAAGAAGTGGAGATCTGGGGGCTCCCCGGCCAGGGCACGACCCCCTGGTCTGTGCTGCGGGCCGCCACCCCTCGCCCGGTGTGGGGGTGGATGGAACCCCGGGGACCCGGGGCCTCTTCCCCACAGCCCCCTGCTTGCACGGTTGAAGGGAGGGAGTACAGGGGTGATGGTCACTCTGTGCGGCTCACGGTCTCAACACTGGCAGCAGACGTGTGGCCTCTGCCCTCCAGGGTCTTTCCTTACGTTTCAGAGGGAAAACGGAGGCAAAGGGGGCACGTCTACTCGTCCCTCTGTCTCCAGACGCACCGCCCTCACCCTGCCGTAGGGCCAGGCGGCCCCTCCCACACCCGCTGGTTTTCGGGAGCAGGGACACGGCTCCCACATGACTGCATCTCTCTGCGCCCGTCCCCAAGAAGCGATGCGTTGGGAGGCCCTGGCCCCAGGGGACATTTTCTCCTGCCGTGTAACTTCTGCAGAACTCGAGGTCCTTCCCCACACACCGTGTGTATTAGCTACGAATCAGTTTTGGGGACATGACGTCAGGCGGGTGGCCAGATCTCAGAGGGCTTCCTTGTTCATCAGCTTCCAGGGACAGAAAGTGACCATCGGTTTTAAAAAAGAGAGAGCCAGAGAGAGAGAGAAGGCCGGAAAGCAGGCCTAACGCCCAGACAAGGCTCAGCAGAACCCCTTTCTCCGAAGACGGGGAAGGGTGTTTCCACGTGTTTCTCTTACGAAGGGCAGGTGGGGTGCAGACCCAGGCGGGCCCTCCTCACGGTGAGGCTCCCTGCCCTTCTCTGCACAGCTGGCCCTGCTCTTGGAGGGCCGGGCCGGGAGGGGTGCTGCGTCCAGAAGCTGGTAATTGGGGTGCCCGCCTGGAAGCTGGTAATTGGAGTGTTTTCTGGGGCACCGCCTTCGTGGGAGAGCCAACTTTATTCTCGGGACTGAGCAGGATGGATTGCTTTCCCCCACGAACCAAATCAGAAGGCAGCACAGGAAGCACAAAAGCTGCCTTCAACCGGAAGACAGGCCCGCTGGGGGCTGCCCGGGGAGAGCTGGACGCTGCAGGGCAAGGTTCAGGGTTTTGGGGTCTCGGTGTCCAGTCTGGGCCGGAGCGTAGGACGCGCGCACCAGGGCCCCCAAAACGGGTGTAGCGGTCTACTTACGAGGGTCACATGCTGTTCGTTGCTGTAGTCAAAATTCTCCATTTTTTCTTTGAAAGAATCCATAATTTCTGCGTGTCTTGCCATGTCCGTGGCTAGAATCAGAGTGATCATCCCCTGGAAAGTGAGAGCAAAGCGTTAGCCCCGGGCGGAATCCCGGCAAGGACCCAGCGAGCGCCGGCTGGGCACACGGCCCTTCCCCGGGTCCGGGGCCAACTCTACGTGTGCGTCTGCACAACACCGTCTTTATTTGTGAGATGAGAGGCCGGGGAGCCTCCCGGGCCGCAGCTGGCGAGTGGAGGCTGGGGGTTCAAGCCCACCCGTGCGCTGCAAATGGGCCCCGAGGGCCGAGTCCAGGAGGGGGCAGGCCCATCGGCTTGCAGATGGCCGGCTCGGCGCTGGGCTTCCCGGTGATGACGGTCGGTTTCGACTGAGCACGGATACTTCCCCTCAGTTCAGGAATCCAGATCCACGGCCGTTCCTTTCACGTCCCGTTGCCGGAGGTCAATCGCCGATCTTCCAGAAGTCTCTTTCCCCTGTCGCGTCTCATCTGTACGTGACTCTGCGCGCACACTGCGTGGGGGTGGTCAAAGCCCGCTTGCATTTGACAGCGTCGTTCTACTAACACATTCGTAAGCGAGAATGCGATGATTCTCTAACTACAAATACCTTACTACCTTGGTAAGCAAGGCACTCGATGACAAAATATTATTAAAAATCGGGCTGAATGATTTCACGGTCAGGAAAGTGTCATGTCTGACGTTTGACAAGCCTCGTGCGTCCCCATGGCGGGCGGCGTGAGGGAGGCGGGTCCCCTGCTTGGGGACGCTGCTCTGACCGCTCCCGGGGTAGGAGGGCAGGGCACACACCAAGGGGACCCGGCTGCTTCGCTTCTCCAGGTCGCTCCCCACAGGAGCTCCTCACCGGCAGCCCTCGGGGACTCTCTACGGCTCACCCCTTCCCACGCTGGAGAGGAAGACACGTCAGGGCTCATCCCAACAGCTCGCGGTGTCCCCGGCCGGCGGCTCCAGAACATGGAAGAGAGGCCAGAAAGCCCATAGATAAAGGGGACATGGTTGGGCCGGAAATCGGCGACTCGATGGGGACTGTCCTTCGGCGCTGGCATCGGCTCTGAGCTTCCACGGCAGATGGAGGGACGGTGTTCTCTGATGAAGTGCAGCCCGTCAGACCTCCAGGAGGGACAGCCCGGGTCCCAACGTCTTTAACAGGTGCACCTTGAAGCGAGGCCCCCAGGCACCCGGTGGGTGAGGCTGTCATCCGTGGGACAGCAGAGTAGGGTGCCTCACCATGAGGGTGGCTCCCTTGTGCGCGTGTCCTGGGGCTGCCACATGAGTGCCGCGTGCCAGGTGACGGGGAACCACAGCAGGGCATTCTCTCCCAGTCCGGAGGCCAGAAGTCTGAAGGCGCCGGGAAAACGTCCTTCCTGACTTTTCCTGCTCCTGTGGCCCCGGGTCACTCCGGCCTCTGCCTCCGTCTTTAGGCCAATTTCTCTTCCATGTATCTGTCTGTTCCTCTGTCTCTTCTAAGGACACCTGTCACTGGCTTGAGACCCACCTGGGTAGCACCAGCTAATCTCACGCAGAGATCCTAACTTAATCACCACTGCAAAGACTCTTTTCCAAATAAAGTCACATACAAAAGGTTCTGTTCTGGGGGTTAGGAAGTGAACATACAATTTTTTTTTTGGCTACCATTCAACCCATACACTCTTCCAAGAGATCATTCTGGTATCTTCCCTCCCCCGAAAACATCAAAGGGTGGTGCGCAGAGCTGTGCTCAGCGTGGGACCTCCTGCGTGGGAGGGGGCATTACGTCCAGCGAGGTGGACGTCTGTCTCAGGACAGGAGGGCGACAGAGGCCTCCCCAGGGTCTCTTATGTGAAGTGGACGGTGGGCCCGACCGGGTCAGGGTGGGGCAGGGGGAGGCGGCTGGGGGGCAGGGGAAACAGTCGGCTTGGTTGGACTCAGCAGGTGCATCTGTCCAGGGGCCCGCACATCCCCACGGTGCCCCTCACCTCCGTAACCCCCGCTCTCCCGGGCTGCAAGCTGGACAAAGGACGGACCTTAAAGGCTTCGGGTGAAACACTGGATGTGAAATGCAGGTCAGTGGGGTCCCGTGTGTTTATGCCGAGGGCGCGCCTCTCCCCGGAATGCCACTGGCCTTGGTGGGCGGGGGGGGGGGGGTGGGTTCCCCAGGATCCCTGGTGGGACCAGGGGCTTCTGGGGCCTCGGCCGCTGGAGGGAGGGGCCCTACTCCGCGGCTGTGCTCACCACCTCCCACTCTGCGGTCAGAGGGCCCCTGCACGCACCTGTCTGATGTGCTTGAACCCGTCCGGCTGCACGTTGCTGAAGATGTTGCACTCGGGCTGGGCGAGGATCTGAAAGGCCACGGCACAGTGGTGGTTCTCCAGGGGCGAGATGTCATTGTAACGGACGGCCAGCTCCGTGCGGGCGTTGATCTGGTACCTGGCGTCGCGGGGGAGAGCAAGCGGAGCCTCGGGCACCTGCGCCCGGACGCGGCGGTGCCCGCAGAGGCTGCAAGGCAAGCCGGGCGTGCCCTGCAGGTGCCGGGGACTTGCTCCCCTGGGCTCTCTGACCCTGCCGCCCCTTTAACGAGACACCCTCGAGGTCTTAGAATCCCGCCGAGCAGACACCACCTACACACCTCGACTTCTCCCGGTCATGCCGCCCGAAGGGAATGAGTTCGGGCCCCTTGCAAACATCGGCATGCGCGAAAGGCAGACGTTTGGGAGAAGAACCAAGATGTGTTCTGAGGTCAGAGGCTGCGGTTGAGGCCTGTGCTGTGCACATCATCTTGAGCGTGAAATGCGGGAATGGGCACTCGTGGTGCCGGCCTCCTCGGAGGAACACGGACGTCCACACCGTGGAACCCACTCCCGTCCTGACGGAGGCCTGCCATGAAAGCCGCCGGCGAGTTCCCGGCCGTGTGTGATGTCACCGCACAGACGCATCCGACCGGAAGGACAGGTGCCTCACTAGGGATGCGAACGGGCGCCACGCGGCCCGGACCTGATGGCTACACGGGGTGGACTCTGTGCCTCTGCCCCCCACCCCAGGGGTGGGAGCGGATCACCGATTCGGCAAAGCTTGGCCTGTCCTCCTGGCCCCCCCACGGCGCCTCCCCGCCCCCTGCTGGCCTGCACTCCTTCCCTCCCTCAGTCCTAGTCTCTGCCCCGTTGCTGCTGGACACAGGCTGGGGAGTGAGATCCGGAGAATGGGCATCCTGTGCGGGTACTGCCCCCGGCTTCGGGCGGAGGGGAGTTTGGGCACCACCACGGCTCTGCCTGTGCAGAGGGACATGCGGGGTCCGGAGCAGGACCGCAAAGGAGGGCGGCGGCCCCTCGGGGTTCGGCGACCTGGAAGGGTCTGCCCCGGGGGGGGGGGGCCCGAGGCCCTGGACAAAGTCCCAAAGTGGGAGCCGTGTCCTAAGCATCCGAGCCGGGGGTGCTGGGGAGGCCTTGGCGGCAGCCCCACCTCAGAACTGGTCCGTGCGTGAAGCTGAAGAGGTCACCTCTGACAACCAGAGAGCCCTTGAGAAGGAAGAAACGAGAGAGAGAAAAATGGTGCACGTACGTGTTGTTGTACCCTGGGTGATCCAAATCGTGACAGATGGCTGCCGTCATTAGAATCAAGATATCCATTTGGGAAAATTTCTCCTGGATTAGAGAGAGGGCGGGAGGGGGTGAGGAGGGAGCTGGAATGGGGTGGGAGAGGCGGGACGCGGGTAGGACGAAGTCCCCTAGCAGCTGGCCTGTGGGGCGGGGCCGGGAGGGCGGGCCCGCACCTGCCCGGTGCCTCGCCCCTGCTCGCCGCATGGAGCCGCCGGCTCCCCTGAGGACAGCAAGGGGCAAGGTGGCTTCCCCGGGAGGGTGGGGGAGCCCGTCCCCCCGGTGGGGGCGGCGTCCGTGAGCGAGGTGCCCCCGCCCCCAGCGGGAGCCCCCCCAGAGACGCACCTGGAGCCGGCAGAGCCAGATCATGCTGTACATCATCTGGGTCACGCAGAAGCAATGCCGGAAGTTGTGGAAAGGGTTGTTTCTGTAGTTGTCGTGCACGCAGAGCTGGAGAGACAGAGGCCCCGGCTGCTGGCACGCAGCCGCCCGCCCTCCCCGCCCTGCACACCTTCCCTCCGATTTCACCAGCTGGCTGGCGTTTCGGACGCGCTCTGTGAAATCCTCGGCCGACCCAGAGGCCGGCTGTGTTCCTGTGCTTGCTGGAGGTAAGGACGAGTGGCCCGGGGGCCAGAGGACGCCCACTGGCCTCCCTGTGGCCTCAGAGGGCAGGTGGGGAACAGGCTTCCACCGGGGCTCACGGACTGAGGTGCCCCCCGAGGGGCTCTGAGGGGCCACGTGGGGATGTGAAGCCGGGGGGAGGGCTGGGGGTTACGGGAGGGGCTCCGGGTCCCAGTCACCATCACACGTTTTCATATTTTCATATTTGACATTTAAGCTTTTCCTACTTGGTTCCGAACAATCTTTTATTAAAAAAGAAAATCTATTGTGAAACACACATTCACACACTCATACACGGACGCGCACTCTGCTCTCTGGACACGCACTCACACACACACACACCTGCACACTCACCCTCCCAGGCTGCTTCACCGGCCCCTCCCTGGTTCTCACTCTCGCCGCCAGAGCAGGGGTTTAGGGGGACTGAGTATTCTGGCAGGAGACAGATGGACACTGGCCACCTGTTCTCACAAAACTCTCCTGGGAACGTCGCCTCCGTCCGTCCAGGAAGGTGCCTGGCCGGTCTGTTCCCAAGCAACCGGAAGGCACTGTGTTGTTCAAGAGGGACGTGAGGGGCCCGCACTCACCAGCCATCTCCTGAGCGTGACGGGGTGGATGGAGAAGTCTCGGACCAGGCCCAGGTCGTGGTACATGTGCTCTAGGCAGCTCAGCATCTGGAGGCACAGGGGAAGCAGGCGGTCAGCGGCACAAGCGAGCCAGCCCGGCCCGGCCCCTCCGGAGCCCCGGGGGACGCGCGCAGGGCCGGGGGCCTGTCCCTCCAGGATGAGCTCTCCCCTCCCGGGAGGCCCGGAGGGAGGAGCCGTGTCGACTGGGGCCTGGTGGGGGGCTGTTGTCTCAGGACCCCTAGAAGGACAGCGATCGGGTGAGAGGGAGCATCCCCAGATGACCGTGTCAGCGGCGACGCGGTGAACTTCGGCACACGAGAAACCGTCTCCCGAAGGGCATCACAGGCCGGGGCGCAGATCCCCCGGACGCAGACCCCAGAGCAGGTGCGTGTGCGGACACAGAGGCTGAGCCTTGACGGCCTGCATCCCGCACATGCTCCATTTTGCCCTTCGGGGGCCCGCTGGGACCCCACACACATTTTAATGCGTTAATTACGGGGTCTGGAAGGCGAGCTTCCCGCCCCGAATTCACTTCACTTCACTGAGCTGTCTTCTCTAGAAATCTCGGGTCGAAGTAGATTTGTTTTCGGCCCCAAAGAGGCTGCGCTGTCATGGTGGCGGTCTATTTAAATACAGCTCCGAGCTCTGGAGCTCATTAAACCAGGCAAGAAAGATTAAGTGAGTTTTACAAAGTGGGAGTCTGATAAAACGGACTCTGATTTCCGGGAGGCAGGTCTCTCAGGGGGACTGGCGACGCGCAAGCCAGGGATCTCTAGGCATCGCCTGGCGGCCCGGGGCGTGACATTGTGCCCTGCCGCCATGCCATCGGCCAGCCTCCCGGGGCCTGCACGGCCGCGCTCCCCGGCTGTCTGTGGTCACGGTGTGACCACCTCCTCCCAAACGGGCGTGTTATGGACTGAACCGTGGCCCCCAAATCGGTGAATGGAAGCTCTAACCCCTTCCGTGACTGTGCCGAGAGCAGGCCTTCAGAGAGGGCATCCAGGTTAAATGAGGTCACTGAGGTGGCTCTGATCCACCAGGACCTGTGTCCCCGCGAGGAGAGGAGGTCAGGACACAGACATGCACGGAGGGACGACCGCGTGGGGACGTGGGAGACACCAGCCCTGCCCACGCCTGGATCTCGGACCTGCAGCCTCCAGGATGCGGTTTGAGTCGTGGCTGCCCGAGCTAACACAGGGCATGCCACCCCAAAGCCATCTTCCCGGCTACGTGGTCCTGGGAGAGCCGGCAACGTCCTGGAACGTCCCGGAGGCTGACCACACACCGGTCTTCCCGGAGGGGACAGGATGGATGCAGATAGGATCACGTCCAGGGCGCCGGGTTTTGGAAACTGGAGAGCGGCAGGGGCCCGGGGCCCCTGACGGGTCTGCCTGTGGGAGGGCGGGCGGGCGGCCTTCCCATCGTGGATGCGTGAATCCTTCAATCTCCCCACGAGGCGGCGTGGCCTCCGTGGCCACAGGGAGCCCTGCGCTCGGTGAGATTCTGTAAGAGACGGGCGGCGAGTGCCCGTGTCCACGTGGGCGCTCTGCCAACCGGGGGCCCCGGCTTTGCTCTCGCTCCCGGTGGGCCGGGGCCAGAATGACTTCCGGGAGCGTCGGCTCTTCTAGAAGTGCTCTGGCAGGGCTCCTGCCCACCCGCGGGAAGCGGGAATCTGTGCACGTGGAGCCACCCCGCTGAGTCCACTCGCCACCCGGCGGGCCCGGCCCAGCCTGGGCCCCCGTTCAGACCTTAGTCCCGACGCTCGTCCTCAAGACCCGACTGCTGTTTGCTGGCCACGCCGCCTCCCACCCTCCCGGTCACTGCCGGTCACGCACCGGCCTCGCGGGCAAGGCCAGCCTCCTGCCCCTCCAAACGCACGCTCCAGTCCGCACGTTCCTCGGTGGCCGCGTGTTGTCTGGCTCAGTGTTGGCTAGGGGACGACCCCTGGGACCCGGGTCAGCACGCGGCGGGGCAGAGGCCTCTCCTGTGTCGGCAAGGACGACGGCACGAGAGCCCAGGCCCTGGAGACACAGACGGCGCCCGCTCAGGGCGCAAAGCCCTCCGTTCCCGCGTCAGCGGACCCGCTGTCCAGGCGGTGGGCTTGCCGGGGGCAGCTTGTCTACACGTCTGTGTTGCCCGAAAGCCGGACAATTTGTCCGTAGAGCTGCTGGGCCCGGTGTCCATGATGAACGGCTTTTGTTTTCTTGGGGTTCACGAAGGGAAGGGTACAACTGATATTATTAGACTAAACAAACAAACAGGAAGTCTCCATCTCAGTGTTTTCTCTGCAAAAGGGACAATGTAAAGCTCCTTCTCGCTGCGCAAAGGGACTCCGCGTCCTGCGTCCCCCTCCGCTGGCTGTGGGGGACGCCTCCCGGGCTTCTCCTTGGTGGGCACGGCAGCCGCCCGGGAGGGTGCTTGGGGGGTGGGGAGCCAGCGGCACCACGGCCCAGCCCTCCTGCCCTTGACCGCCCACGCCTCTGCTCTGACACCCCCCCCACGCCGAGTCCTGTCTCTGGGGCCCTCCCGGGCCTGCCCACAGTCAGTTTGGAGTAAAACCTGGAGAATCAAGTTAAACAAACAAAGACCAGAGAGGAGGAAGAGATGTGGGTGCCCGTGACGCTGGCACGGGGGCCCCTCACTCACCTCATTGGGCTCCCAGAGCCAGACGTCAAAGGTGGGCTTCCGGAGCGCTTCGATGGTCTCTGGAGAGAGCAGGTACTGGGAAGCACAGGGGACCGTCAGCCTCTGGGCTGAGACAAAGGCCACCGGCCGCACGCGGGCTGGGGGATGTTTCCTCCACGTCCTCCTGTCCCCTTTCAAGGACACCTGTGCACAGGCTCCAGGGCCACATTCTACCAGAATTCTGGGGAGCGCCAACCTCCAGGGGCAGAAACCCCATCACTGGCTGCCGGGGGCAGGGGGAGGGCACGAGGAAGGTCGTGGGGTGACAGAGATGTGCCGCCCCTTGGTACTGCTGGAGGTCACCTGAGGTTTTCCAAATTCGCAGTACTCTGCACCCACAGGAGGGAAACTTCGCTACGTGTCAGTTACCTCTCAATACACCGGACTTGAAAAAAATACACTAAAGTGAAGTCCAGGGAACGTGGCATACATTCAAATCCTGGCTAAGAAGCTATTCGGAGTTTCTTTTTTGAGGGGACCTGTCCCTGCTTTGGCCATACGCTAATGCAGCACAGCTCGCTGAGGGGTGTGGGCAGAGGGGAAACCAGAGCTCGGGTCAAACTGTCGTAGGAGATTGAGGCTGTGATCGTAGAGGGAGGAACCCCGTGATGACAGGGTTCCGGGATTAGATATAACCTCGCCCTAGGTCTTTTTTTTTTTTTTTTTTTTTTAATGTTTATTTATTTTTGAGAGAGAGAGAGAGAGAGACAGAATGTGAGTGGGGAGGTTGTGGGGCAGAGAGAGAGGGAGACACAGAATCGGAAGCAGGCTCCAGGCTCCGAGCCGTCAGCACAGAGCCCGACGCGGGGCTCGAACCCACGCACTGTGACTACGTGACCTGAGCGGAAGTCGGACGCTCAACCGACTGAGCCACCCGGGCGCCCCTGGTTTGTTCTTTTTTTTAAAGGGAGTTGCTACAGAGGAAAGACACCTTTCAGTTTGGGCACCGGCTGGGTCTCATGGCTCCCTGGGGCCCCGGGACACCGGTCTCAGCGCCAGCACGCGGAAGCCCGAATCTCAGCGCGAGAGCGCGTGGCCAGGGTTTTGCCAACTCAGCTGAAGGTATTGTTGAGATGGCGACTGACGCCACAGGACCCTTCTCTGTGGTGTTTGAAGACCCCCCCCCCTCAACTCCCAGGGCGCTGCTCCCGTCACCAGGGCCCGGGTTCCTGTAACTGAGAGATCTGAGACTAGAGAGCGAAACTTCTCGTAATCACTACGTATTATTCGGGGACGGGAGATCCAACCAGGCAGATCTGAGATAATTTAGTTAAAAATTAAAGCTCCAGGGGCCCCTGGGCGGCTCAGTCAGTTAAGCATCCGGCTTCGGCTCGGGTCATCATCTCAAGGTTCCAGGTCCGAGTCCCGTGTCGGGCTCTGGGCTGACAGCTCGGAGCCTGGACCTTGCTTTGGATTCTGTGCCTCCTTCTTTCTCTGCCCCTCCCCTGCTCGTGCTCTGTCTCTCCCTCTCTCAAAGATAAATACACATTAAAAAAAATTAAAAAATTAACGCTCCTTGCAGTAACACGAGAGTGAGGACACATTCACCTTGTCGGCGACGGGCGGACGGGGCGGGGGCTGTCCCTCACCTGCTGGCACAGGAGGCCGGGCCCGGGGCTGCTGTGGCAGACACACGGCAGACAAAACACTACCCTGCCCGAGGACAGCAGGAGCGTCCCACAGCCCAGCGCCGCATGGGAGCTGGGTTTGCGAAGGCGCAGCCAGAGGGGGCCTGGCCAGCAAGTCGGGGTGGCTGAGGGCTCGGGGCCCGGTGCCCTGGCCGTGGACGCACAGCCGCGGTCTCGTCAGAGCCAGAACCTCCTCTCACCTTGGGGTAAGTGGGGACATCACGCCGGGGCGTCATCTTCTTGCTGGTGTCCACAAAATTGTACTTACAGGGACAGCTGGTCCTAAAGGGGGAAAGTCGGGGTTAGCTCTGGCATTGCCATTTAGCGGGGTGTCCGCTGGGGCACCTCCTCGGAGCAACCCCGACCCCAACCCCCACCCCAACCCCACAGACCCCTGGGCCTTACTTGCTGCGGGACAGTAAATCCTAAATCCGGCGACATCTCATTGCTAACCCCCAGGGACCCTGCCTGGACCTCCTGAGATGATATTGGGGCTCTCAGAAAACACATCAGCTTCATTTTAAACGGGTTCCTAAATATCTTTTAATGACGCAGGTAAAACCCTTGGATTCTACAAAATTCAAACAAGGAAGCAGGTAAAGTGTAAAAAAAAAAAAAAAGCAAGTCCCCCTGCCCCCCCCCCCCCCCCCACTTTACCTATTTCTTTCCCCTAAACCTCACACCCTGGAAATGCCTTCAGTTAAGTTTGGCGTATCCTTCCAGAATTTTCCTAGGCATGGACACACAGGGATAGCGCCTTATATTTTTCTTTTTTTTTAAAACCCAAATGGAATTGTACCGAACTTCCTCTTTTGCAACTTGTTTTTTTTTTTCACCTCATATATCCCACGCTCACTGCACGGTGCCCCACAGAGCGGGGCTTCGGGACAAGGCAGATCCTTGCCCAGTGCTTCTGGATGTGGCTGTGTTACCAGTCTCCCGGCACGGCCGTGCAGGACGTTTCCGGTGTCCCCCAGCGCCTACCGTCGGGAGATGCGTTTGCTATCTGCCTTCCTTCGTCCCTCAGTATCGAGGTATATTCTCCACGGGGACAGAACACACCAAACGGGGGGTGCTCTGCAGGGAAAGCCTCCTCCCACCGTCAGGGCAGAGAGTGCGGACCTGGCCGTACCCCGGGGGGGGGGGGGGCTGCACGTGACCCCCTCCCCACCTTCTCGGACGTGAACACGCTCTCTATCCTTGGACTTGGCAAACTTTGTTTGTAAATAAAGTCCACCTTCTGGGAGAGCAGTTTAGTACCACGTAGTAAGAGCCACAGAGAAATTCATGTCCACGAAGCCCGTGTGTCTACCCTGGGGAATTTATCTTCAGAAACGAATTGGATGCAAGCAGCCATCCCTGTGCGCAAAGGTATTCACTGCAATGTTATCTGTCGTTACGAAAACACAACCCCAAACCGGAAGCCACTGAAATGTACCAATGTGGGAAATAACTTAAACCACGACGGACGATTACGTGTTCTTTAGGTAATTATGAGTATTCTGTGAAGTAAGGAGAGTTTAGGGGAGAGCGGAAAAAGAAAGGCTGCATTCGGTATGCACTGAAAGGTAACGCAAAAAGAATCCACTGGGGTACGAGGGCAAAAGACCACGTTTGTGGACAGACAATGCGGGGACTGTGGCCTCCTGGACAAATGGATGAGCTGGATGAAGTTGGTTAAAGAAATTAAAAAAAAATTTTTTTTAATGTTTATTTATTTATTTATTTATTTTTATTTTAAAAAAAAAAAAATTTTTTTTTTAACGTTTATTTACTTTTGAGACAGTGAGACAGAGCATGAACAGGGGAGGGTCAGAGAGAGGGAGACACAGAATCCGAAGCAGGCTCCAGGCTCCGAGCCGTCAGCACAGAGCCCGACGCGGGGCTCGAACTCACGGACCGCGAGATCGTGACCTGAGCCGAAGTCGGCCGCTTAACCGACTGAGCCACCCAGGCGCCCCAAATGTTTATTTATTTTTGAGAGAGAGAGGGAGACACAGAGTCCAAAGCGGGCTCCACGGAGCCCGACGCGGGGCTCGAACTCACGGACCGTGAGATCATGACCTGGGCCGAAGTCGGCCGCTCAGCCGACCGAGCCCCCCAGGCGCCCGTTGGTTAAAATTCGATCTATTTATTGGTCACGGTGTTGTAGGTGAAAAAAGATTACAACGCAGTATTTCTTTCCGAAAGGAGGTACTTATACCTAGAGGATCTGGGCGGCCCGGCATCCAGATTTTAGGCGGGGGCCTCGCCAGCCGTGGTCATTGCTTGGGATTCGCCCCCTCATCCGTTCAGTCTGGAGCTTTTACCTGGGGGCTGTGCTCAGAGTAACAAGCCTGTTTTCCTTCTGGAACAGGCGCCTTCAGAATGAAATGGTGTCGTGCTCTTTCCTTCCCCCGGATGCCCACAAAACCCACCCGACTCCGTGTGGGGAGGGGGTTTTCACACAGATTTAGCCAAAGAGTCACCGACGAACCCACAGAAGACACCGACTGGATGATTCCCGTGGTCGCCCGCGAACGAGAAATTGCAGCCTACACGTTTCTGAGAAGTGACAAGCGTGCTCTGTGCACTTGAGACAGGAGATGGCACTGGGGCACCCGGGTGGCTCGGGTCGGTCGAGCTTCTGCCTCCTGATTTCGGCTCAGGTCATGGTCTCACAGCTCGTGAGTTTCGAGTCCCGCGTCGGGCTCTGCACCGACAGCGTGGAGCCCACTTTGGATTCTCTCTCCCTCCCTCTGTCTCTGCCCCTCCCCTGCTCATTCTTTCTCTCTCTCTCTCTCTCTCTCTCTTAAACTAAACCAGCTAGGTAGGCCTTGTGCGTGTCCCAGGGGGGTGGTCGCACGAGGCAAACTTCCTTGACCCTCCCGGTGCGTGTGCTGGGCGCCTGGCGACTCTCCCGGGGCCTCCCCACCTGGGCCCTCCCCTCTGTGCCCGTTGCCATGGGAACCAGCCTCCTCCAGCCACGGAGCAGCTGGCACGCTGCCTTTTCTTTTCATTCTATTTGGGGCTTATTTTTGCTTTCATTTCCAGGGGCCCCCGGCCTCCCCTCCCCTGTGGCTCATCAGGCGGACGAGGCCCTTTGTTTCTGATGGAAGTGGGGGCCGCGGACCCCGGAGCCCTCAGATGCCACCCCAGGCCCTCGCAGCCCTTCCCCGGCCCCGGGGCGAAGCAGCACACTCCTCTCTGTGCTCAGCTAGGCCTGGCCCTGCCCTGAATGTGAGCAGGAACCTGGACCAGGAGAAGCCCAGGGCGTGGGTCTGGGAGGCGTGCGGCCTGTTCCGGGGGCGTCTGGGAGCCTGCCCACGGCGCTACCCCACCCCTGCTCCCAGAGCGGGGCCCCTGGTGCCGAGGCCCCGCTGGGCTGGGCTCACGTGCTGGCGAATGTGGGTCATTAGCCATCCCTGCGGGTACGGGGCTGGGCTCACCCCTGCCCGCCGCCTATGTCCCCTCCGCCTTCCGGAGAGGCTCGGTCGCCACCTTGCGGGCGGGTATCACTGGAAAGAGCTGTCTGGGGCGCCCTTCTCTCCCCGCGGTGAGGCGAAGCTAGGTGTCGGGGAGCCTGGTCCCAGGGACGCTAAATGCTGCGTGACGTCCTTGCACCATTACAACGGAACCTTGCAGCCAACAGAGACAGAAGGGGCAGTGCGAGGGGCTGACTGTTTCCCAGCTTCCCTTCTCCGCGAAGCAAGGGCAAGAGGGCCGTTAGCGTGTGGCACGGAAGGGGCTGCCGGGCTCCCGGACCAGGGTCCGGGGTGGGCGGCGTGGCTGCGGGTGAGGCCCGAGCCCAGGCCCCCGGGGTTCTTTTTTCTAAATGTGTCAGCGATGTTGGAGATTTTTACCCCCCTCTGTTTGTGACTGAAGAGTCACATTTACCCGTCTCTCACCTACGTGGGATGCTGTGAAAACCGTCTGCTGAGAATATCGCCTCTCGAAGCAGTTAGGGCACCGGGAAGGCTTCTCTTTGGATCATGGCATTGGGAGCTCTAAAAATGGACTTTTTGGGCGGTGAGGAAGAGAGCTCCGTTCCGGGGATGAGCCCAGGCACCCACCACGCCTCAGCTTAGCCCACTTGGCCAGATGGGTGCCTGTGGGTGACGTTTTGCCTCTCGGCTCCCGGGCGGGCTTCTTCCCGTGGGCTCTGAAATCGGGCGTATCGTCCCCATGTGCCGCGTTGTGGTTGGATCACGTCCCCAAAGTGATCATTTGAAGTCCTAACGCCCCAGCACCCGCGAGCGGGACTTCCTTTGGAAACAGGGTCACTGCAGGTGTGATTACTTAAGATGCGGCCGGTGTCCTTGTAAAGAGGGACATCTGGACCCAGAGACACACAGGGAGAAGGCCGAGTGAAGACCACAGACTGCATGATGCAGCTACAAGCCGAGGAGCCCCAAGCACTGCCGACGACCTCCAGAAGCTTCCGAGAGGGGCCTGGAATACACCCTCCCTGGAGCCGTCGGAGGGAGCATGGCCTCATCGACACCTCCCTCTCTGACGTCTGCCATCAGAACTTTGAGAGAACAGATTTCTAGCATGCGATGCCACTTGGGCCACGTTAGCGTCCCCTTGCAGCCTGACCTGCGGGACCAGGGCCACAGCCCCGCCAGGCTGGCGCACGCCTCGCTTCCACGGGATGGCGGGAGGTGGGGGCCGGGGGGGGGGGGCGCCTGGGACACGGCAGGGACGGGACCAGCAAGGGTGGGGCTCGAGACTCACCCCGGCTGCTTCGGGCAGGTGGTAGGATGTGGTCATTTGAGAAGGGACAAGGGGCTGCCTCAGAAATGTGTCCCGTGGGTGTTCCGCGGGCTCCGTGGGCACGTTAGTGAGTGACGCGGTGCCCACAGAGGCGGGAAGGGACCTCGGGGCATCATTCCCGCCCAGGTGGTGAGGTTCCTCGGCCCACGGTACAGACGAGCCGCTGAAGCCAGGAGGCCAGTTCAGATTCTTTCGTTTCAGACCGAAGCCACGCTCCAGTCTTAGTTCACTTTCCTGGCAGCTGCCGGATGAGGCCGGTAACACTGGGTAACTGTCCCCGGCAGATCAGCCCGCCCGCTCCTGTCCCCAAGGCGGAGGGCGGCTGGGGCACACGAGGGCGGCCCCGGGGCTGAGCCGGGCCGTGTGGATCCTGAGCCCGAGGGCGACTCCGTGACCACAGCCGGGGTGGGTCCGAGCATCCTCCCCAGCCCCGTCCCCGGCCCAGCCCAGGGCCCTGACCCGGTCCCGCGAGGGTGCTAGCCTCTCACTGAGGGGATGTTGAAGATGAATCATTGCCTCCCAATTTTCTGTGCATTTTCACAAACGCCTTCGCCCTGACGTCCCCAAGTCAAATGGGCTGAGACATCCCCAGATCCAAATCAGGCGTCACGTGGGTGTGATACGGACGGGGCCTGGTCCCTGGAGGACCACACTAGCGTGGCTTTGAGCCCATCAGGCTGTTCCCCGAGCCCCCCCGAGGCCGGCCGGCCCCTCTGCATCGCACGGAACCTCGCCGGGACCATCTCCTTCCCCTTTACCTCCTGCCCTCAGAGACCCTTCTGCACAGCCGGCCTCCCTCGCTGAGCCGGTCGCCCTCAGTGTTTTAAAATCAGGGAACGATCTTCAAAGTGGCAGATGAGTCGTCGTAAGACAACCCGGTGTGTGTGGGGGGCGATTCTTAGGTTCCCTGTCTCCCCCTCAGCCCCGCTGAGGCCCGGCCGTGCCCCCTCCTGGGAGTCCCCTCCCGGGAGTGGCCGTGGGGGGGCAGGGGGGCTGGGGGCCATCTCGCAGGGCCGGCAGGTGTGAGGTCCCCACACAGTAAGTGCTCGACGTGCCCGCCCCCCCTCCTCATCATCTCTGCCGCCAGTTCAAACACTTGCTGTGCTCACAGCTTCGGGAGAGGGTCCTGCTGGACAAAAACCTGCTTTCGAGGGGGCGGCATGAAGTCCGGGGTGTTTTTTCCCACCAATTTCGGCTCCCCGGGGGAGAGTGATTTCTGTGTCCAGAACAGCCCGAGGCCTTGTGGCCTTTCTCCCTGCTCTGTGCCGGGGGGCGGGGGGACGGGGGACGTCCACCCAGGAGCACGGCCTCCGGGCACCGGGACGCCCTCCCCTGTGAGCCTCACGCCCCTTCCTCTTACCGGGCCCTTGCTTCAAAAACCGATGCCAACCTCTCTCCAGCTTCTCTCGAGCTGGGTAAGTTAATCCTGAGGCTTTGATCTGCGGGCGGATTCTTCCTCCTTTCCATGAAATGTCGTCGCCTCCACCCGCCTTGGACGTGGACCCTCTTCTACGACAAGGAGGCCGCGCAACTGACAAGCACTCCCCAGCCAAACCGCGCCCGCCGCAGCCGGCGCTGGGTCGGGCCCCGCCGCCGGGCTCTGCGGGAGAGCGAAGCCCGGAGCCCCCTCGGGGGGCCCGGCCAGGGCAGCCCTTCCCAGGCCTGACCTCACCTGCTGCTTCGGGCCGCCAGCTCGTCCCGCATCTTCTTGATGTCGCTCTTGCATTTCTCAATCTCCACCACTTTCAGGCCTTCCACTGGGACAAGGAGACACAGGGGGTTACCATGGAGACACGTGGAGGACCTCGCAAGGCTGTAACCGGGGCTGGCCCCGCGCGGCGAGGACGGCTGGCTCGGGCTCCTGCACTGGTCCCCGCTGCGGCCCGCGGCGGTGCAGCTCGGCCACGGCGACCGCTGCTCCCCTCCCCCAAGTCCTGAGTTTTCCTGCACCCACTCCCCCCCCCCCCCCACTTTCTCTCCCCTCCCCAGCTGAGGACCGGGGACAAAGAAATCTCTTGTCCTAAAAAGACAAGGGGAGGAAATGTGGCCGCCGCGCCTTAAAACACGGCAAGAGGCTCAGCAGGCAAAACCACAGCCTTCCCGGCAAGGATGAGCTCGTATTAGCAGAAAACCTCCGAGTTCTCAGGTCCCACCGGAGGAGCCGTTAGCCAGGAAGGGGTGTGGACGTGCGGGGGCGGGGGCTGGGGGCAGGCAAACAGGACAGGTCGTGGGTTAGCAGAGCCGGGCCGGGTCACATTCCCGCGGCCCCGCCACACAGGAGTGCCTGCCACGTGCGGGCACCACGGGGCACCAGAGAAAGATCCGGAAAGAACTGGAGCTCATGCCTCCCAGGGAGCGTTCACCTTTGAGGCGTTTGCTCAAAGGGCACCTTTGAGGGCACCTTTGAGGCAGGTGCACCTTTCACCCAGAAAGGCTGCCACGAAGCAGGCGGCTTCCCTTCCGAAAGCCGTTCAGATCAGATCCGTGCGAGAGCAACAGAAAAGATTGGCCTTGTCACTCTGTAATCGCACCTCGGTTTCTCTGCAAACAGACGCCGCCCACGATGCTACTCTATTCCCCTCTTCCTCAAACGTGGTCTGAGCGCCTAAGCACACAACGGGGAGAGACAATTCCGTCCCCTGGCCTCCGGAGCCGTTCCGAAGCAAGTGTGGGGAGAGAGCCTGCCGGAGCCCTGAGCATCCCCGGGCAGTTTTCTAGACGCTTCTGGGGCCAGGAGCCACGCAGGGGCAAGGCTACATGAAAGTACGGCTTCTTTCTGCCCAGAGTGGTGGGAATCTGGAGGATCTGATATTCGGGTCTGGTTCCGGCGACTTGTGCCACTTGGGGGATGCTGTGCGAAGCTCCACCGAGACGATATGGGACCGAAGCCGGGGGACGTGGGACCGAAGCCAGGGGACACGGGACCGAAGCCCGAGGACAAGGGACCGAGGCCCAGAGATGTAGGACTGAGGTCTGGGGACGCAGGACCGAAGCCTGAGGACACGGGACCAAGGCCTGGGGACACGGGACCGAGGCCCAGAGATGCAGGACTGAGGCCCGGGGACGCGGGACTGAAGCCCGGGGCCGTCAGTGCAAGGGGCTGGGTGGCAGCAGCCAGATGGGGAGATGCAGAGAGTCTGAGCCGGAGGACGGTCCACTCTCTCACCGAGAGCCCACACCCTCCTTTGGGAGTGGGGCGTTCTTAGCGCTTTCTCGCATCAGGGACCCTACTGGGAAGTGGACGGAAGCCGCGGGTCCTCCTCTGGGCAAAGCAGGCCAGCGCGCACCCCTTCCGGTTTGCATCTGGACCTCCCAGAGCGCCGCAGGAGGCTCAGCCTCGGGGAAGCCACGTCCCGGCGACGTGTGGCAGAAAATTCCCGAAAGTGAACAGATCTGGAGAAGAGTCCCTGCATGCTGCACAGACTTTGATCCCCAAAGTGAACAGCCATGCAGTGGGGTGCCCTGCCACTTACAGTCCCGGGTTCCCCTTACTATGTTCTCGATACAGTTACATCTGATTGTTGTAGAAAATGGGGGAAATACGGAGCATCTCAAAGAATGTTTTAAAATTCATCTACGGTCCTACGGGCCCTGAGAACAACCCACTTAATATCTATTGACGTGTGCCTTTCCAGGTGTTTCTCTCTCAGCCCCGTGCATCGACACAGCTACCCGTCCATCCGGAGTTTTAAAGAGACAAAATTGGGATCATACGGCTTGTTCTGTTTTCTCTCACTTGCTTATTTACCGTTGTAAGTTAAAGGCGTGCCCCGCGTTAGCAGCTCTCAGTGGGGGCGTAATGTTCGATTATTGGCTATTGGTTCACGTGGATCAGGTTTCCGGGCCATTTACTGGGAGTGATGCTCAAACGAAGCCTTTTGGGCGAGACAGTACGATATCACTAATCTGAGTCCCAGAGATTCAGAATTTATGGCGATTACGTTTATGAAGAGCCTGGTTGCCAAGGAAATGGAGAGTGAGTGACAAGACGGCAAAGTTGTGCATTAATCAATGGGAGGAGAACAGGTCGTGGGATTAAAGGCAGAACACGGGAGGAGGGTGCCTGGCCCTCAGCATTAGCACGCCCGTGTCTGCTGCCCCTGTCCTTTCCGGGCTGCCTCTGGAACCTTCCACTGCTCACCTGGTTGGCCTGTCCCAGCTTCACTTTGCCCCCATTGCACAGGAGGGAGAGGGCCCGGTGCAGGACCCCTTAAAAGTCCTGCACGCACTCCGGCAACGGCTCTCGAGTGAGGCTGGATGTCCAGCCTCGACGGTGTGGCCTCACCCGTCCGCCCTCACACTTTCAATAGGTGGGCACAGAGCGGAACCCCAAGCTAGAGCATGAAGGGATGCTGGAGTCCACCCACGAGGAGCGGCTTTGGGCCCCGACTGGTCACAGCTGCCTGACTCGTGGTTAGCACCCCCTGCAAGCCTGGCCACCCCCTCCAGGAGCCCCAGGGCGCCTCTGCGAGTCACAGGGTGCCTCGAAGGAGAGCCTCTGGGGACGATTTTCTAGGAGGGGTGCCGGCATGGGGGGAAGGGGTCTCACGGGGCAGAGGCAACAGCACAGGGCGGGGAGGCAGGGCCCTCCTTCGGCTCCAGAGCTAACGAAAGTTCCTTAAAGACACATATGACTGGAGCTGCATTTCAACGTTTCCCCCCAACGGTTTTGGTACGGAATGTGCATAAAGCACGCATCCCGAGTGGCACGGAGAAAAGCCTGGGTTTTTAAGCTTCGGGCCTTCTGGGTCGTTGGCACGACCTGGCATTAATAAACCTTGTGCCACGGGGCCGGCTCTCCCGGTGTGCAGGGTCTGGTGCAGGCCTGGGCACCCTGGCCCCTGAGTCAAGCCCCGAACCCACTCTCCTGTGCTTCCTGGTAGTTTTTCTGCTGCCTTGGTGGTGACGGGGGAGCAGGAGGTGATGATTTGGTACACGTGGTCCAGAACCAATCGTGACATCAGGGAGGGCGTCGGCAGGCCTCGTTTGCGTAAAGAGAGGCACAAAGATGTTCAGCACAAGTTCGTCTCCGGGGGGCTGGTCTTGGGGACTCCGCTGTTTCGTTCTGCCCCTTTCAGACCCAGACACGCTGCCACGCACCACTGCTGGACACGTACCGTGGCCCGAGCCGCTGCGCACGTGGACCGTGTCACATGTTCCGACAGGAAGTGCTCACTGTTCTCGCCCGGGCACCAAAGACACGGGCGCTCACCTCCAGCCTCGCCTCACTCCCCTCGCCGCTCACCACCGGCCGTTAGGCGGCTAATTTAAGCAGAGGTTAAAGGACAAGGAGAGAGAAGCAGGGAGCTCACTCACGTTCGACGCGCTTCTCGAGCACGGCCAGGTGATTCGCGACTTCGGCTTTGAGTTCGTTGATCTTAAACGCTCTAGGAATGAAAAGGAGTCAACACATAACTCTTAAACTCTTCAAAATTACGATGGGCCTGGCGGTCACCTGCCGAACCCCTCCCGCGGGTAGGCTCACCCCTGTAGGGGGCACAGGGGGGCGAGGGGCTGCTTTCCAGGAGCTCAAGGTGTCTGAGGGTCGGGCAGAGGGGGGAAGACGCCCTCGGCTGACGTCCTTCCGTGACGGAAGGCACAGCAGCGCCAGGCTGCGGGGTGTGTTCACGTCCCCACACCTGGGCAGGGATGGCCCTCGCCCTGCACCCTGCTTGGCCGGGCACAGACCCCTTCGCAAACCCGCTGCGTCCCTTCTGGGCCCAGCCCGTTCGGCGCAGCAATGCCTGGGCTTTGAGGGCGTGTCACCCATATGCCCCCGGACGGCAAGATGCCACCTCGAAATAACCAAGGGCGGAAAGCATCACTTCGGGACGGGCAGGACAACTCGGAGCAGAAGGAAGCCCACGTCTACACAGGGTCTCCGTGGCAATGCTTGTTTCAGGCCCATTTTCAAAGTGGTGTCAATTCAGCGTGTCCGAGTGGCTCAGTTGGTCAAGCGCCCGACGCCGGATTTCGGCTCAGGTCACGATCTCACGGTTCGTGGGCCCAAGCCCCACGTCAGGCTCTGTGCTGGCAGCGTGGACCCTGCTTGGGATTCTCTTTCTCCCCCTCTCTCTGCCCCTCCCCTGTGCTCTCTCAAAATAAGTAAAACATTTAAAAATAAATAAATAAAGGGCACCTGGGTGGCTCGGTCGGTTAAGCGTCCAACTTAGGCTCAGGTCGTGATCTCGCAGTTCGTGGGTTCGAGCCCCGCGTCGGGCTCTGTGCTCACAGCACGGAGCCTGGAGCCTGCCTCGGGTTCTGTGTCTCCCTCTCTCTGCCCCCTCCCCCCCCACCCCCCACTCACACTCCGTCTCTCTCTCCCTCAAAAATAAACATTAAAAAAAAATTAAAAATAAGCGAATAAAACAAAAATGGTGTCAGTTCTTGTAGGTTGACCTCTGAAGCCCAGGAGAGCCGGTGGAGACCTGTCAGCTGCGTGAGCTCTCACGCTCCCAGCGCCCAGCGGCCCTGCTCTTCGGTATAAGGCGAGTGCTTCCTGGGTCCCACCCGCGCTGGCTCAGCTACAGGGGGTCATGCAAGGACTCCCCCTGGAAGGCCGCCCCTCCAGGTGAGCGACGTGCCAGAGCCTTGCCGGCCAGCACGGCCTCCAAGCGAGGCCCCACCATTGCCGTGAGCAGAAAAGCATACCTCTGCAGAGACTATGTGTCTAGAAGATTCTGTACCTTGAGAACTGCTCTACGACCTGGGTCAGCATGCTCTGGATTAATTCTTCTTTCTCTGCAGACCAAAAGAGAAAGGCAGATGGAGAAAGGGAGAAGTCCATGGATCGCTGTGGCTTGAATTGGGATGTCGTGGCGGGTGACAGTGACACCGGGGCAGGGAGCGGCCTGGGCTACCTGGGGGGGGGGACGCTCCAGCCCACGGTCAGCACGCAGGGCCTCCCCAGGGCCTGGGGTCTTCCCGTCCACCTTCAGAGGCTCTTCCCTCCTGTCCTGCTCCCGCCAACCTGCGTGTAAGTGGCCTCTCGGCAGAGCTGGTCCTGCCGGAGTCAGCACGAGTCATAAAAAGGAGGCAGGACTGGTCTCTAAATACGGGAAGTTTTCACTTAGTGCCCCGCTCCATTTTATGGGGGCAATTACTAGGACAAAGCAAGTTCAGGGCATGCTCCAAACGTAAAACACGGCGTTCTCATGGCGGGTCCTGGCGAGAGGAAGTGGGCCAGGGTGAGCGAGTTTGTTCCTGCACGTAAACCTGGGCCGCGTGATGGTTTTACAAGGTCCCGGTCCTGGGCTGAATATAACCTGCCAGTTTTCCTGTTTCCTGACTGGGCTCAGCGCCAGATGCCTCATAGGAAGGCACAGACGCTCACGGCACTGTTCTTTCCAGCACTCTCTCTCCTGGGAAGGGGGACGGCTCACTCGCCTTGGCCTCAGGTGGCCGTTCGTCCACCCCCTAAAACACCGAGAACCTGCACAGGACTTACTCCTGAGCCGTGTAATCTCTGCTGGCTCTATGCCTAAAACGAAAACGAATGAAAAGCAAACCAAACCTGCCCAGACAAACACGAAATCTCAATTATCCGGTTTGGCAGTGGGGCGCTAAAGCCACAAAAAAAAAAAAAAAAAAAAAAAAGCTCCCGTTCCCACGTTCTGATCTGCGGTCTCCATTTTTAGGAAGGAACATACGCATGTACACAGAAGGCGTTCATCACAGCGCTACTGAACTTAGCGGGGATTCCAAAAGCCCAAGTGCCCATCAAATGGACATTAAGTAAATGATGGCCCATCTGTCCTGTGGAAATAAAGTCTCCTATCAGAAATAATATTTTGGAAAACGTTCACGTCTGTGGTTAAAGAAAAAGAGAGAGAGACATTGCAAACCAGTAATGCAAACGTGGGCTCTCATTTTTGAAGACATTGGGAGGAGACAGGTTGGTTGTGAGATTATATGTGCACTTTTTTCTTCCTTTTGTTTCTCTAGATCTAATCTATTTCTATACTGAACGCACGTTAATTTCACGAAAAGCATTTAAAAAACAATCTAGATTAGCTTCTTGAGACCTCTCATCCCTTCACCTGCCAAATGCAAGGGTGATGGACCAAGGTTCTCTGTGGCATTAGCATTCTGAGACCCGATGAGAAGAAGAAAAACGATGTTTTGTTAAATCTTTTGAAACTGTATGGGGCGCCTGGGTGACTCAGTCGGTGGAGCGTCCGACTTCTGCTCAGGTCATGATCTCAGGGTTTGTGAGTTTGAGCCCCGCATCGGGCTCTGTGCTGATGGCTCAGAGCCTGGAGCCTGCTTCGGATTCTCTGTCTCCCTCTCTCTCTGCCCCTCCCCTGGTCATGCTCTGTCTCTCTCTGTCTCAAAAAAAAAAAAAAAAAAAGAAAAAAGAAAAAGAAAAAAAAGAAAGAAAGAAACTGTAAGAGGAGTGAAAACGTCATCCAGGAAACTTTAAAAGAGCCCTTGGTGGAGCTGCTGGCTGATCCAGGGCCTTGTCCTTCAGGGAGCCTACTCCTACCCCAGGGGAGAGACACAGCGACTCTACTAGCAAGAGCCACCGGTGAGAAAGCTTCACAGGCCTCCTTGGTGGACTCAGCGGGATTTTAAATCACTTACTCCGAAATCTTTGGCGAAAATGGTGTAGCACAGAGCCTTCGAGAGTTAATGATCTCGAGGTCTTGAGATAAATTTAGAAGTCTATCAACCAATCGATATCTATAGACCACACCGCCTAACAACAGCAGAACACGTATTTTTTTCAGATGCCTAGGAAGCACAGACTAAGACAGACCACACAGAAACCTCAAAATATTTAAAAGAATTGAAACCATGTAGAGTATGGTCTCTGACCATAAGAGAATCCAGCCAGACATCGGTAATAGAAATCATAGGAGAATCTTCAAACACTTGGAAATGAAACAATACGCTCCTAAGTGATTCAGGGGTCAACGAGGAAGTCTCAAAGGAAACAAAAGAGACCTTGAACTGAATGAAAATGAAAATGCAATATATATCCAAATTTAGCTGTGAGACATAGCTAATGCAGTGTTGAGAGGGACATTTATAGCACTAAATGCATACATTAGAAGACAGGAAAGACTCGACTCTAATCCAACGGCCTAGAAAAAGAAGGGCAAAATAAACCCACCACAATAGCAGAAGAAAGGAAGTAATAAAAGAAATCAATGGAGAAAAAAAACAACTAGTAAAACAAGGCAGAAAATCAATGAAGCCAAGCGCTGGTTATTTAAAAGTATCAACAAGTTGCCAAATCTCTAGCAAGATTGACAAAAATAACACACAGAAAGACGCAGATTTGCAATATTAGGAAGAGGAGGGGATATGGCTACAAATCCTGAAGGATAAGGGACTTGACACACACAAATTTGAAATCTTAGAGGAAAATGAAGTAACTCTTTAACAAGCATGAATGACTATACTCACCCAATATAAAACAGGTAATTTGAACAGCCTATAACTATTAAGGAAAGTGAATTTCTACTTTTAAAACTCTACCCAAAGAAATTTCCAAGGGCAGATGGTTTCACTGGAGAATTCTACCAAACATTTGAAGAAGAATTAACACATTTCTAATTTTTTTTAATATTTATTATTTTTGAGAGAGAGAGAGAGAGAGAGAGAGCAGGGGAGGGGCAGAGAAAGAGGGAGACACAGAATCGGAAGCAGGCTCCAGGCTCTGAGTTGTCAACACAGAGCCTGATGCTGGGTTCGAACCCACGAACCATGAGATCATGACCTGAGCTGAAGTTGGACGCTTAACCAACTGAGCCACCCGGATGCCCCGGAATTAACACATTTCTAAACAATTTCTTCCAGAAAATAGAAGAGGAGGGAACATTTCCCAATTCATTTTATGAAGCCAGTATGAACCTGATACCAAATCCAGAAAAAGACAACCGAACAAAAGAAAACTACAGACCAATATTCCTCATGAATATAAATGCAAAAACCCTTAACACAGTATTAGCAATTAGAATTCAACAAAATATAGAAAGGATTATACATTAAGAACAAATGGGGTTGATTCCAGGGATGCAAGCCTGCTTTGATATTTGAAAATCAATGAAAGCAATCTACTTTATTAACAGCTAAAGAAAAAAAACACATGATCTATCAATTCATAAAAAAACATTTGAAAAACTATTTAACATCTGTTTCTTTGATAAAACTCTCATAAGGGGCACCTGGGTGGCCCAGTCGGTAAAGCGTCCGACTTTGGCTCAGGTCATGATCTGACAGTTTGTGGATTCCAGCCCTGCATCGGGCTCTGTGCTGACAGCTCAGAGCCTGGAGCCTGCTTCTGATTATGTGTCTCCCTCTCTTTTGGGCCCTCTCCTTCTTTCCCTTTCTCTCTCTCAAAAATACATAAACATTAAAAAAAACTCAGAAAAGCAGGGATAGAGGAGAACTTTAAGTTGGTAAAGAACATCTACCAAAAACCTACAGCTGACATTACACTTAATGGTGAAAGACTGACTGCTTCTTGCTTAAACTGTGACACGGCAGGGATGTCTACTCTCACTATTGTCATTAAACACAGTGCTAAAAGTTCTAGCCAGTGCAACAAGACAAGAAAAAGCAAAGCAGATCAGAAATGAAGAAATGAAGCTGTCCCCATTTGCCAATGACACGATTGTCTACAGCAGAAATTCCAAGGCATTTACAAAAAACTCTCTTAGAACTAACAAATGAGTTCAACAAGGTCACAGGATAGGAGATAAATATACAAAATTGTATTTACATACATAGCAATGACCATGTAGACACCAAAATTAGAATCACCATACCACTGTATAAACACTAAAGAAAAAAACCCCCAAAACTTGTGTATAAATATAACAGAACATATGCAGAAGTTGTATGATGAAAACTACAAAACACTGATGAAAGAAATAAAAAAAAGATCTAAATAAAGGGAGAGACATACCATGTTCATGGTTCGGAAGGTTCCATATAGTAAAGATGTCAATTTTCCCCAAACTCATAAATGGGTTTAACGTAATTCTTGTCAAAACTCCAGCAAGATTTTTGTAGAAATAGACACAATTATTCTTTTTAAAAATTTATTTATTTATTTTGAGAGAGAGAGAGAGAGAGAGAGAGAGAAGGAGAGAAGGAGTGTGTGAGTGGGGGAGGAGCAGAGAGAGAGAGGGAGAGAGAATCCCAAGCAGGTTCCTCGATGCCAACGCAGAACCCGATGCGGGGCTTGATCCCAGGAACTGTGAGAGCATGACCTGAGCCGAAATCAAGAGTCAGACGCTTAACTGAATGAGCCACCCGGGCGCCCCTATTCTGACTTTTATGTGAAAATGCAAAGGAATTAGAAGAGTTAAAACTGTTTTTAAAAAGAAGATAAAGTGTACTGAATCAGTCTATCTGAGTTTAAGACCTATGACAGGCAGACCTCAGAGATATCGTAGGTTTGGGTTCAACGAACTTGAACATCACGATAAACTGAGTCAGAATGAACTGTTTGGTTTTCTAGTGTGTATAAGCTATGTTTATATTGCACTGCAGTGTGTTAGGTGTGTAATAGCATTATGTCCAAAAAATGTACATACCTCAATTCCAAAAGTACTTGTTTGTTAAAAAATGCTAACTATCGTCTAAGCTTTCAGTGAGTCCCAATCCTTTTGCTGGTGGAGGGTCCTGCCTCAATATGGACGATCGCTGACTGATCAGGCTGTGGGTCTTTGTTTCGCGAAGGTTTCTCTTGATAGGCAATGCAGTCTGAAAGCATTTTGCCCACAGTAGGACTCCTTTCAAAACTGGAGTTAGTCCTCTTACACCTTGTTGCTACTTTTTCAATGAATTTTAGGTACTATTCTGAATCCTTTGTTGACAACAATCTTCACAGCATCTTCACCAAGAGTAGATGTCACCTCGGGAAACCACTTTCTTTGCTCATCCCTAACAAGCAACTCCTCATCCGTTACAATTTTATCATGAGATGGCAGCCGTTCAAATATAATAAAAATGGAAGAGCCTGAGCTATTCCAAGAATGACGGAAACGTGACAGAGACATGCAGTGAGCAAAGGCTGTTGGAAAAGTAGTGCCACCAGACTTGCTTGATGCAAACCTTCAATTTGTAAAAAAAAAAAAAAAAAAAAAAAAAGAATACCCGCAAAGCACAATGAAATGGAGCACAAGAAAACGAGGTATGCTCCATGTACGGTGACACTAATCACGGCCGTGTGATACGAGCGGAGGGGTAGACAGATATCGGTGCAACAGAGCAGAGAACCCAGAGTTATACCCACACAAATATGCCCAGCTGATTCTGACCAGCGTGTAAAAGCAATCCAGCGCGGGAAAGACCGTCTTTTCAACAAATGGTGCGGGAGCAGTTGAACACTCACAGGCAGGGAAATGAGACTCGATGTAAATCTCACAGTTTATGTAAAAATTAACGTGAAATGGACCGTGGATGGAACATACAAAACTATAAAGCTGTTAGAAAAAAAGTGGAGAAAATC
This sequence comes from Neofelis nebulosa, assembly GCF_028018385.1. Classification (NCBI taxonomy): domain Eukaryota; kingdom Metazoa; phylum Chordata; class Mammalia; order Carnivora; family Felidae; genus Neofelis; species Neofelis nebulosa. The sequence goes on along the minus strand of NC_080786.1, from coordinate 156,242,811 downwards.
TCCAGGTTCCTGAGGGAGGCAGAGTTCTCGGACTTGACGCTTCAAATACGATCCATAAAAGGGAAAATGGACAAAGTGATCTTCGTCAGAAGTAAAGCTCTTTGGGGCGCCTGGGTGGCTCGGTCAGTTAAGCGTCTGACTTTGGCTCAGGTCACGATCTCGCGGTGTGTGAGTTCAAGCCCCGCGTCGGGCTGACAGCTCAGAGCCTGGAGTCTGCTTTGGATTCTGTGTCTCCCTCTCTCTCTGCCCCTTCCCCACACACACTCTGCCTCTCTGTCTCAAAAATAAATACACACTAAAAGTAAATAAAATGAAATAAAATAAAATAGGTAAAAAAAAAGAAGTGAAGCTCTGGCCATGAGCGGGAAACACTTTGCAAAGTCCACTCGACAGAGACCTGAATGCAGAACGTGAAAAGAGCCATCAAAACTCCACGTAAGCCCTGTGAGATAAACTTTGCAGACAACCCCTTCCCCTCAAAACCCCTTAACGGTCAAAAACAGAACAGCCCAATCTGAAACGGGCAGGAGACACTAGCAGACGTTTTCCCGAAGCAAACACAGAGGGAGCACAAGCGTAGGCATCGTTAGCCATTAGGAGACGCAAATTCGAACCACAGTGAAATGTCACGGCGTACTTGTCAAAAAGGCTAAAAAAAAAAAACAAAAAACGATGACAACCCCAAGTGTTGGTAACGATGGGGAGAAATGGATTACTCACACCTTGCTGAAGGGAATGCAAAACGGTGCAACCGCTCTGGAAAATGGTTTGGCAGCTTCCTGAAAAAACTAAAAATGCGTGCACCGTACAATTGAGCAATTGCTTCCGGGGCAGAGAAATGAAAATTTACGGTCACACGAAAACCTGCGCACAACGGTCCCGGCAGTTTTGTTTGTAACAGCCCCAAACTGGGTTATGAAAAACAACTGAACACACTAGTGATCCGCACAACAACTCGGATGGATCTCCAGAGAATTACGTTGAGTAAAAGAAGCCAATCCCCAGAGGTACCTATCGAATGACTACATTTATAGAACGCTCTTGAAATGGCAACACCACGGACGTGGAGAACACCGTGACTATCAGGGGTTAAGGAGGAAGAATCTTGGTGGGGATGAAATGTTGTGCATCTGGACTGTATCGACGGGGCGCGGCTGTGACATCTTACTGTGTTTTCAAAAATATTACCGCAGGGGAAAATGCGTAAGAGGTACGTGGGCTCTCTTGTACCTTCCCTTACAACTGTATACTATTCTATAATTATTTAAAAATAAAAAGCTGGGGTGCCTGGGTGGCTCAGTCGGTTGAGCGTCTGGCTTCGGCTCAGGTCATGATCTCGCGGTTTGTGAATTCGAGCCCCGCATCAGGCTCTGTGCTAATGGCTCAGAGCCTGGAGCCTGCTTCGGATTCTGTGTCTCCCTCTGTCTGCCCCTCCCCTGCTTGTGCTCTGTCTCTCGCATTGTCTCAAAATAAATAAACGTTAAAAAAAATTAAAATAAAATAAAAAGCTAAGGGGAGCCTGGGTGGCTCAGTCGGTTAAGCATCTGACTCTCGATTTCGGCTCAGGTCACGAGCTCAAGGTTTGAGACCGAGCCCCGCGCTGAGCGTGGAGTCTGCTTAAGATTCTCTCTCTCTCTCTCTCTCTCTCTCTCTCCCTTTGTCCCTCCCTTGATCAAATGCACACACCCACACACAATCTCTCTCAAAAAAATAAAAATAAAAAGCTTGATAAAAAAAAATGATAGAATGGAATAGAAAAGTTAAGGAGCAATTTTCCTTTTTCCTTTGGACTCTCGACATCGTATCCTTTGAGCGTTTCTGGATTTTAATGCCTAAATCGAATTTCCAGCCCAAAAGCACTAGTAAAGATGTTTGTCCCCTCATCCTGTACCTTCCCATCTCTGGTTCAGTCCCGGGGGGGACACGGGTGTTCTGGTCTCTGTTAACAGCTATGTGTCAGCCCAACTCAGGCCTCTATGTCTGCTGTTCTCAGAGGGGGCCCGAGAGGAGGCGGAGCTCCGGGTGATTACAGCCACCGGGCACCATCACCCGCCACGGCACCATGGCTCCCGCGTGCTTTAGATACTTGCACGGCCTGCATTCTTTGCAAGGGGAAAGAGGCAAAAATGCCTATGTGCGCAAAGGCCAACCACACCCGCACCCGCACATCCACAAACAGCCCTGATCAGGAAGTGGATGCCTCCCCTCCCCACCAGGCTCGCTGGGACTCCTACAGCGGGCCAGCGTTTCCTCCCGGTGGATTTCAGAACTGAAAATGAACTGTGATTTCGTGTGTGGGAAGTCCTCAGGCCAGCGCCGGGCCCACGGTAAGCGCTGCCCGCAGGAGCCATCGGATGCCGTTGTCATTAAATCACTGCGGGTCCTTGACAGCCACGAGCCCTCCTAGACACCCTTCCCTCCTTTCAGTGCCTGTCCTGGTGAGCCCCTGGGGGACAGGCTGAGCTCCGGGTGGGGGGCACATCCTGCCTGCATTCTGTTGGCAACTCTGGAACCCTCTGATGGCTCTAAACCCCTGGATCAGGGGGAGCAGCAAGCAGTTTTCAATCACAAATGTCAGTTATTCCCAACCTTCCCGGTTGGGACTCAGAAAAATCTGACATTATGTAGGAAACTCACCTCTTTCTCCTAAATGTGGCATGGCACATACTGAATTTTAAAAATTAAAGCATATTTAGGTCTTTCACTTTGAGAAATTCTTTTTTTGAAAAAAACTTTTCTTAACGTTTATTTATTTTTGAGAGAGAGAGGGAGACAGGGCATGAGCGGGGGAGGGCAGAGAGAGAGGGAGACACAGAATCGGAAGCAGGCTCCAGGTTCCGAGCTGTCAGCACAGAGCCCGATGCGGGGCTTCAACCCGCGAACCATGAGATCATGACCTGAGCTGAAGTCGGTCACTTAACGGACTGAGCCACCCAGGCGCTCCATCTTTTTTTTTCTTTTAAAGTTTATTTACTTATTTTGAGAGAGAGAGAGAGAGAGAGAGAGAGAGAGCATATGAGTAGGGGAGGGGCAGAGAGAGAGGGAGAGAAGGAGGTTCCCCACTGACAGCACAGAGCCTGACGCGGGGCGCGATCCCACGAACCACGGGATCATGACCTGAGCCGAAGTCAAAAGCCGGGTGCTCGACCCACGGAGCCACCCAGGGGCCCCAGCTTTGAGAATTTCTGAATCGCTTTGAGAACAACCAGCAGCGACACGGACGGCCGGGCACTTCGGGGCTGGAAAATGAGGGGTGTGGAAAGGAGGCTCCGAGGGGACGGGAGGCCCGGATGAACCACGGCCACCCCACGCGACGGAGGCTGGGGAGAGCCAGCTGAGAGTCGCGGGCAGCCCGCTCGCCGTGCGGAGACCGCTGCTCCCAGCTCACCGTGGCTCCGGATCTGGCTGTCCCGACGACCAGCGCTCAGGACACAGGCTTCGGCAGGCTCCCCGTCGCCTCGCCAGGCCTGGGTGCCGACTTCAGGGCGTCGTGGGCGCGTGTCCGGGGGCTTCCCAGGCGACAGGCGCCGGCGGGGACGTGCCGTGGCTGGCAGACTGTCTCCCACGGCAGACTCTGGTTTGGTTCCGGGGCAACCCCGGAGGTTGGCGGAGGCCGGGTCCGGCTGCCAGGACGCTGCCAGATCAGCGCAGCCTCAGGCCCCGATCTGCGCTCGAGTGGCCCCAGGACCCGGCCCCCGGGACAGAGCCAAGGGGATGCCTGGGGCCCGGGGGCAGGCCGGGCACCCTCCCCCACGTCGTTTACCCAGCGGCTCCCGCGAGTGACCAGGGCAGAGTCCGCCGCTGCCCGACGACGCCTCGGCCGCTGCACACGGTTCTCGGAACCCGCCTCCGCCTCTCCCGGCCCTTCCAGGAATTGTTTACTTGTTTCAGATAAATCCCGAGTCTCCCCCCCCTACGGAACGACATGGAAATCTGGTTTAACTGATCGACAGCACAGCCCAAGCGATAATTCCTCCTCTAAGGGGTGGTTTACACGATGCGCTAACCCGATCGGCAGCGAGCTGGCCGGGGCGGTTCTCCATGTTGTCCTGAACAGAATAACGGTGACGGCCGGGCTTTCGTCCTCCTTCACACACCTCAGCCGGTCTGCACCTGTGCCTTTCTCCCCTGGGCAAGTGACCGCAAACAGCGCCCTAGGACGCCGGCCCCCAAACCCGCAATCCGAGGGCAGGTGGCGTGGGGACCTCGGCCCCGTCACTGACCCCCGGCACGTGTGGGGTGCTTGCGAGTTCAGGCCAGAACCATCTCTCGGATGAGTGGGCCGGTGTCGCACGATGCCACTGCCGTGCTCCAGCGGCTCCTGTGACGCGGGAGCGGTGTTTCCCCTCGTCAGTCTCACCCGGGAGCAGTGGGGTGAGACGCTGAGCATCCTTCCAGAAACACGGACTGGAGACATTCTCCAGAGCACTTACAGAACAAGACTCTGCTTGCTATCCCTTCAGAAAGGGGTATCTTACTTCGCACTGGGGAAAACGATGCCCATTAGTGGGCACCAAAGAGACGCCCCCAAAGCCCTGAAGTGAAGGTGCACATTTCTGTCCCTCTTGTCCAGGGCTCTCCCTCAGGGGACAGGGAAGGGGAGTCCCCGCCCGCCCCTGCCCATCCCCTGCCCCGTCCCTCCTTCTCGGAGTGTCACCACCCTTCTCCAGGGAAGCAGAGGGGTGAACTCACCCCTGCTCTGGTTTCCCTCCCCCAGCCCTTCTAGCCGGTAGAGGACATTCTGGCCCAGGGCACAGCCGTCGGCAATTCAGTGTTTATGGACATCATAAAACAGACATGCAGAATGAGGATGTTTCCCTAATAACCCAGGAGCACAGTAAAGATATATGATTAACAGTGAACTCACCTTGCTTCTTAAAGGCACAGGTGCCCTTTCCAGGGTCTGTCCGACAGAGAAACCACTCATGTTTATCGGCAGCCAAAGGGACACTTCCCTGTGACTGGTGGTGACCTTGAGTGATTCCTTTGTCTCCTGTTAGCCGTCAGATGTAACAGAAAGCAAGGTGGCCCAAAGGACTCTGATGACCACATCTGAAACTCTGGAGCGTATCTTGTTACCGTCTTGCCTGGGCTATGTGCAGGGTCGTTAGGGACCCATGGCACCTCAGGGGCAGGAGTAGGGTGCAGCTTTTCCCCTTTCGGTTTTGGAGAGGGGGACTTCGTGTTCTGCATAGTTTAATTTGATCCCAGATGTCTGGACACGATTTCTCTCTCTGCCCTTCTCTCTTCCTTAGGCTTAGTTTGCAAGACAACTTACCCGTGAGGGGAGTTCCCTCTGGGGCAGCCAGCAGTGCAATTTTCCTTTATTGTTTTATAGATTGCAGCAACCACAACAATCTGTACTGAGCTCTTCCTATGGCCCAGGCACTGTCCTAAGTGGTTTGTACAGATCGGTCATTTAATCCTTTGGGTAACCCGATGTGGCTGGGTGATAAAAGCAAGCAGCTTGAGTCATGACGTGGCCAAACTCATCCTGCCCTACCCGGGTCATGTTTCCATTTAGGGCTGCGAAGACGGGGCGGGATGGCGCTCACCCATGCGGGAAATATACTCCGCACACACTCCTCCTCTCTCAGAAACGCCCTCCCCCATGGTTGATGAGGTGCGCTGTGCTTCTGAGGTAGAAGGGTGTGGGTATGATATTCTAGTGAGGATGCCCCAGAGGGATTTGAAGTTGGCAATGAGCAGTGGACTGTACATGTTGCTGGGACTCTGTCCACCGTATGATAACCTGCACATATCAAAACAATGTCATAAGATTAATTTTGGGGAGAATTCTGCAGGAGAAACTCTGACCCAATAAACGAATTGGTTATGGTAGAAAAGATAAGGCTTTTGCAAAAATCTATTAAAGATTATAAAGACTGACAGACTAAAGGTTGCGCTCCATCTATGGACTCGAACACGTCGCACACGGTTGTAGGGGCTGTAGCAAGAGGAACGGAAAATGGCTAACTTACTGTTTGTAACAGCCCAAGATGGGAAGTGACATAAATATCCATGATGGGGGACTAGCTGGATAAACTATGGTACATCCCCATGGCTGGGCTGCTAGAGAAGAAAGGAAGACGGTTCCTAAGTTCTTTTCCAGTGTGGGGTGGCTAGAATGTAAGCAGAAAGCTGCAGATTCACGGGGTTGAGGGTTCAGAGGGCAGAGCCTGGGATTGTCAGAGAGAAAGTGGAAATGAAAGGGATAACTCTCAAAGAAGGAAGTCTGTGGCTGGGAGTGACCAGTTCTGTAAGAACTCCCTTGTTCCTTCCCTAATCCATCTCTGAATTACACATTTATGTGCCTAGTAGGGTGAGAGAGCTTAGCACTGATATGTCTATATCAGTGCTCCCACATGGGAGACAAAGCTTGGAGTCTGAGTCCAGGCTTCTCTCTCTCTCTCTCTCTCTCTGTCTCTCAAAATAGATAAACTTAAAAAAACCAAAACAACTCCCCCAAAAACCAAAGTGATCACTCAACAATTTAGCTGCCAGCTCAAACAAAAACAAACACTCTTCAGAGGAAGATAACAAAAGCCAGAGTCTCTGCAATGTATTATTCGTAGTGTAAGCCTACACTAAAAAAGAGACATGCAAAGAGACAGGAAAATGTGATATGCAGTCAAGAAGAAAAATCACCCCCCAGAAGCCCAAGATGATGCGTATGTTGAAATTAGCAGACCAAACTTTTAATGAAGCAAAATTATAGTCATGTCCAAGGACTGTGAGAAAAGGATGTTAGTGGATAGTACCGGATGGAGACTCTCAAGACAGAAATCTATGACGAGGAATCCTATGAAAACTGTAGAACTTAAAAGTAGATCTCCAAACATTCACGGATGGGCTTACAGCAGTTTGAGTGAACAGAAGAGTCAGGAAACTTGAGGACTGATGAACAGAAATTATGCAACCTCAAGAGCAGCAAAGAAAAGACATTTAAAAAAACACCCAGAGCCAACCACTTGAGGGATAATAGCAAATTTCTAACATACGTGCAGTTAGAATCTCCGAAGGAAAGGTGAGATAGAATGCCACGTAGAATGCATTCCAAGAAATAAAACTGAACATTTCACAAATCTGGAGAAAACCCGAGTTTACAGACCATGGATACTCAATAAATACCAGGTAGGACAAACAAACAAACAAAAATACCAGGGCCGGGTGCATCATAATCAAACTGCCGCAATCCAAAGATGAAGGAAAAACACCTTGAAAGTAGCCAAAAAAAAAGGACACGTTCTTTGCAGGGGAATAATGATAAAGGAAAAGCTGATTTCTCGTCAGAAACGACGAAGGCAGAAAAAAAGGATCCAACATCTTTAAATGCAGAATTTATACCCTGAGAAACCATCTTTCAACAGGAAGGCAAAACAGAAATATGTTTGGATAAGTAAAAGCTGACAGAGTCAGTCACTAGGAGTTCTGCACTGCAAGAAATGTTAAAAGAAAAAAGAAATTCTTCAGGCTGAAGGCCTAAAACACCAGTCAGAAGTTGGAATCTACAGGGGTAAATACAAGCACCCGAAATGACATACATGTAGGTAACCATAAAAAATTATCTTTAGGGGCGACTGGCTGGCTCAGTTAGAAGAGCGTGCAATTCTTTACGTTATTTTATTTTTGAAAGAGAGACAGAGTGTGAGTGGGGGAGGGGCAGAAAGAGAGGGAGACCTAGAATCCGAAACAGGCTCCAGGCTCTGAGCTGTCAGCACAGAGCCCGACGCGGGGCTCAAACTCACAAACCAAGAGATCGTGACCTGAGATGAAGTTGGACGCTTAACCGATTGAGCCACATGGTGCCCCCACCCCAATTTTTTTTAAATGTTTACTTATTTTTGAGAGACAGAGAGAAAGAGAGAGACAGAGTGTAAGCGGGGCAGGGGCAGAGAGAGAGGGAGACACAGAATCTGAAGCAGGCTCCAGGCTCTGAGCTGTCAGCACAGAGCCTGACATGGGACTTGAACTCATGAGCTGTGAGATCATGACCTGTGCTCAAGTCAGACGCTTAACTGACTGAGCCACCCAGGTGCCCTTCTCAACATGTTTTATAAGGCCATTATAACCATATATAAACATAACAAAGGCATTACAAGAAAAAAGTTACAAACCTATATCCCATTTGAACGTTAACACAAAAATCCTTAACAATTATTAATATTATTAGGAAATCAAATTTAGCAATATGTAAAAGAGAATACATGTTACATCAGGGTAGAGATCCTGTATACCTTTTAAAAAACTCATTCCTAAGTATTTTTCAAGGAATACAAGTGCAGCAATCATGGAAAAACAAAGTTGTTTTAACGTTTAAAAATCAGTCAACGTAATTCGCTATCCGAACAGAATAAAGGAGAAAAATCATATGATCATCCACTAGATGAAGAAAAGAGTATGTGACAAAATCTCATACCTGTTTATGATAAAAAAAAAAACATTAGAAACCCAGGAATAAAAAGATTGCCGCAACCCATCTCAACAGATGCAAATATAACACCTGATGCAGTTTACCAAGAATTTTGTCAAAGAACATTTGATGGAAAATGTTTATTAGCACCTAGGGGAAGAAGACATGTTCAACCCCATAAGAGGCATTTACAACACACCTGTGGCTCATGTCACACTTGGTGGAGAGAGTGAAGGCATTTCTCCTAAGGCTGGGATAAAGGAAGGGTGCCTGCCCTCATTTTTACTTAATTGTATCGGAGTTTCAACCAGGGCCACAAGACAAGTGAAAGAGATAGAAAACAAACAGAGGTCAAAGTGTCTTTATTATCAGAAGATAGGATTGTTTTTATGGAAAATCCTAGGATCTAGAAAATAACTACCCAAGCTAAGAAATGAATTAAGCAACGTCAGAAGATACTATGTCAATATATGAAAATCTGCTGTATTTTTAGAATAATGTGCAGAAAACAAATGGAAAATTAAATTCAGGTCCCCTTGGCAATTACACTGGAAAACAGAAAGTGCCATGGAATAGGTTTAACAAAAGATATGCAGGACTTTCATCTTGAAAGCTAAAAAACTTTGCTGAGGCAAGTTAAGGAAAACCTGAGTAAGTGGAGGGTGTACCATGTTCATGGGTTAGAAGACTCAGTATTGGTAAGATGTTAGCTTTCCCAAACTAACCTCTGTATTGAAAGCAATCCCAATCAAAGTCATAGATTGCTTTTTAAAAAAGAAACTGACATGTTGATTCTTAATTCTGAAATTTGTAGGGAAAAGAAAAAGGCCCATATAACCAAAATAACTGTAAAAGAAACACAAATGTGGAAGGCTCCCTGGTTTCAAGCCCTAGCAGTTAAGCCAGTGTGTTATTGGTGTCTAGATAGACACACAGGTGGATGAAACAGAGCAGAAAGACTACAAAGAGGCCCATGCATGGAGACAAATAATTTTCTAGAAAAGTGTCTAAGTGATTCAATGGAAAAAGGGAAGTCTTTTTAACAAATGGTACTATGATGACTGAATATACATACAGGGAAAAAAAAAAAAAAAAGGTTGATCCCTACCTCACACCACACACAAAATTAATTTAAATTGGATCATAGATTTGGGCTCCTGAGTGGCTCAGTCTGTTAAGTGTCTGACCTTGGCTCAGGTCATGATCTCACGGTTCGTGGGTTCGAGCCCCGCGTCGGGCTCTGTGCTGACAGCTCAGAGCCTGCAACTGGCTTCAGATTCTGTCTCCAGCTCTCTCTGCCCCTCCCCTGCTTGTGTTCTGTCTCTCTGTCTCTAAAATAAATAAACATTAAAAAAATTTTTAATGGATCATAGACCAAAATATAATAGCTATCACTCTCAAATCTCCTAAAAATTTATCTTATCTCTTCTACCTGGGGGTAGGAGAAAGTTTCATAGGGAAGACACAAAAAATACAATATATACAAGAAAAACTTGTTAAATTAGACTTTATCAGGTTAAAAATTTCTGCTCATCAAATGTCCTCATTAAGAAAATTAAAAAGGCAAGTCATGAAGTGGGAAAAAATATTTGCCATACATATATCTGACAGATGAATTATATCCAGAATATAGAGAGTTTCCTACAAACCAGTGATAAAAAAAAAAAAAAACAAAAACAAAAAGACACACGCTTGTTTACAAAATGAGCAAACACATAGAACAGACACTTCACAAAGTAAGATGTTCAAACAGCCAATAAGCATGAAAAAACATGCTCAACAATCATTAAGTCATCTGAGAAATGTGAATTAAGACCATGATGAAAGGCGCCTGGGTGGCTCAGTCAAATGTCCGACTTTGGCTCAGATCAAGATCTTGAGGTTCGTGGGTTTGAGCTCCGCGTCGGGCTCTGTGCTGACCGCTCAGAGCCTGGAGCCTGTTTTGGATTCTGTGTCCTCCTCTCTCTCTGCCCCTTCCTGACTCTCTCTCTCAAAAATAAATAAACATTAAAAAAAATTAAAACCAAAAAGACCATGATGAAATATGATTTTATACCTACTTGATGTCTAAAAAGTTAAAAGCTGAGATGTTGTGTTGGGTTGTACGTGGAGCTCCCAGCTCACCTACACACGGCTGGTGGGATGTAATGCGGCACGACCACTGGGGCAATCAGTTGGCCAGTTTCTTATAAAGCCAAGCATCCATTCACCATATGAACCAGCGACATCGCTCATGGGTTACGGCCCAAGATAACGGACAGAGACGCCCACGGTAAGATTTGTACGATTTTTACAGCGGCGCATGCTGAAATCACCCAGCGTCCCTCAACAGGAGAGCCAGCGGCGGGGAACTCACAGTGGAACACTACTCCGCAACATGGAAGTTAATAAACTACATGCATGCGTCTTAAAAACATGACGCCGACAGAGTCCCCTATACGGAACAGCATCTACGGGATGACTGCGCTCCCGCGAAACTCCGGACCAGGACCACGTGGTCTGTGCTGACGGAAGTCGGAACAGCGGTCTCCTAAGTGGGCACTGACTTGAAAGCAGGCACGGGGGACTTTTCAGGGTGACACAACTGCTCTTCATCTCGGTGGGATGGGGGTTACACGCGTGGGTGCTGTCATCGAGCTCATCCAACTGTGCGCTTCGGGCGTGCGCATGGTGTCTCAGCCGCACGGGATGCGGGCGTATGTGGCTCGGCCAGGTCCTCACGCGTGCCCAGAGGCAGACAGCGCTCGGAGCGGCGGCCTCCCTGGGGTCCTCAAGGTAACGTTCGGACCCCGCCATTTCTGCGTCACCAAATTCTGGGGGCAGGACACAGGTCCCCAAGGCCCCGAATGACCGTGTGATGCCCGCGCGTCTGGCAGCGACGTGCTAGGTGCCGCTGCCTTTGCTGGTGGGACCGGGTCGTGCCATCCCGTGAGGAGCCCGCGGGAGTGGGGTAAGCCCCTTGGAGGCGGCAGGGCAGCAGGGCCGGTTATCCTTTGTGTCTCAGGAGTGGCGCACGTCAGGGTGACCGAGGCCGTGATCGGGAGGCTCTCCAGGCGGAGGCGGAACTGAGGATGGAAAACACTACGAAGAGCGTTATTGTCTCATCAGCAACGCTGTGCTTATCTCCAGGCATGCACCGGACTCGCAAGGGACAGCGGCCAGCGGCACGTGCCGTTTTCGACCCCAGGGCCCTTCCTGTCCTAGGGAACGTCAGCAGTGCCAGAGAGGCGTGACTGCAGCCCCTGGGTCGTGACCGACGACAGCTACCGTTTACTGAGCACCTACCACATGCCAGGCGCCGGGCTAAACACTGTGCATGAATTCTGTCATCTGTCCTCCCAAGAACCCACGGGGGTGGTTTCCCTGTTCTGCAGGGAAACTGAGGCGCCGTGTGGTAGGAAACCGTCCTGAGGCCATTTCACCCGACTGACAAGGGACTGGGGACAGCTCTCAGGTTGGCGCCTGGAAGCCGACCCACAGACGGGGAGATGGGTGCAGCAGGGACCCCAGCAAGCCTTGGAGGGCATGTGGGACCGAGGCGAGGGACGGAAGAGAGTGCATGGAGGGCAAGTCAGCACCGGCCTGTCACGGGGTCCCCTGGGCAACCGTGACGGCCACCTCAGAGGGCCTCCCAGCACCGGCAAGGGCGCCGAGGTGCATTTGTCCCTTGGCCTCCTCTCGAGGCGGCGACTGCTCCCGGGGCGGCAAGCCCTCCCCACTTCTGGTGGGCCCTGCGCACGGGAGGTCCACAGGCAGGCCGGGAGCTCGGGCGGGAGGACGCCGTGGGCGCCCGTGGCACCAGCGGCCTCCGCTCTGCGCTGCTGGGCACCGGCTGGACTTTGAAACAATGTTAGTATTTTATTTGACCCAATATAGCTCATCTCAACGTGCATCCCACGAAAACGTGCACACCCACGTTCCGGGCACCATCACTCGCAACAGCCTAAGTGGAACCCACCCCGATGCCGTCAGCTGATGAAAAAATGCGGCCCAACGTCTCGCAAGGACGTGGCCCCTCCGGGAACTGGAGCGGAGTACGACACCGAGGAGCCCGACGACGCTGCTCAGGGGAAGACGCCAGACGCACAAGGCCGCGTACTCCATCACAGGAGGCATCCTGAACAGGCATCTCCATAGCAACGGTGGTTGCCAGGGACCGGGCGGAGGCGGGGGTGGGGGGGTGGGGGGGTGGGGGGTGGGATGAAGTCAATGGGCGTAACTGCCGATAGGTACGGGAGTTTTTTGCGGGGTGACGGAAATGTTCTGGATCTAGACAGTGGTGGTGGTTGCACAAAAACAAAAAAATGAATGTACTAGAAACCATGGACTCTGTCACGTGAAAACGGCGCATTCCACGTTGGTGATTTCTATCTCACAAGGAAAATGTGCAACCAGAGAACGAGTAGCGAGGTGTTGCACGTTCCTTTATCCGTACGGAGTCTTCGGAATCCAGTGTGAGTTCCGCATTTGGACCGCGGTGACCTTGCATACGCTTGGTCCCCTCCTGGAAGAACAGCTCCGGGGTCCGTCACCGCAGTGCTCTGCGGTGTTGGGATTTCAGCAAGCCACCACTCAGCCAGGGTGAGTTCCGGGCACTGTGACTCCTGTTTCCTAAGCGGTGGCGAGCAAGTTTGGGGCGCTGGGTTTCTTGGAGAGACCCCAGCAGGCAAAGCACACGTGGGGACATCCAGACGGGCCCTTCTGGCAGGGACTTCCTGAATCTTGCACTAAACTGGGGAGGGAAAAGGGCAGGAGAACGCCCCGTGGACAGGGCTGCGTGTGGCCTGCTGGAATTCTGGGCAATGTTCAAGGCACGGCCAGCACCTGTCACTCCCCGCAGCGACCTGTCACCTGTGACTTGCAAAACCACAGGCAGGCTCCGTGGGGGTGCTTCTGATGTGTCTTTACAGCTCACTTTCTCTGTCTGTCCTTGGGAACAAGGACAAGGAAGCTCTTGGAAGCCAGGCCTGGAGTCACCCCTGATCTCTGCCCAGGGGGACAGAAATGAAAGCCAGCCTCAGGGGCAGCCCCCACGGGCCCTCCCCCCCCCACCAGCCCGCCGGACGAGGGGCCAGCAGAGGTGCAGCCGGGCGGTGCGATGTGTCCTGGTCCTAGGGATGGGCAGGGAACGAGGGACCAGCTGTCAGTCCTAAAGTTGAAGACGCTCCCCTGGAGAAGCGTGGCTCTCAACACATAGCTGCCGCCGCCCTGAGAGACCAGGGCTCCCCCAGGACCAGGTAGGAGCGTTGACCGAAATGTGGGGCCAGCGGGAAGGACGGCGACCCCCAGGAAAGGCCAGGCCAGGGGCCTCAGCAGCTGCGTGGAAGTCTGGACCCCAGGCTCCTACTTCCTTTCCTGACCTTTTTCCTGCCATTGTGACTGTGGCCTGTTGATTCACGGGCAGCTGGGGCTCCTTCCCGCCACACTCAGGGCGGCAAGGCCGGGGCTGACGACTGACCCTGGGAGAGGCTGAGAGGCTCTGGAAGCAAGGCCGGGCTGGGCGCCGATGCGTGGGCGAAGGAGGGGCATTTCCTGCCGAGAGCCGAGAGTTCCCATTTGCAGAAAAAGCTCCAGATGGAAAGACACAGCGCCATTCCCTGACCTGTCTCAGGAAGGCTCGGACCACGGGGGTCTACCTGATACCAACTCTGTCCCCAGAGGAAAACCCCGGGATACTGTGCATTTGTAGACAAGGGGTCCTCGTGCACCAGGGTGTGAGCCTGCCCATCAGTGTGCAGACGGCGAGCGCGGACCGCCCCGCGCGGGTGTTCACGGTGCTGGGGGATGCGCACGTTTGGAGGACCCCCGCTCGCCGTCACTGCAGAGAACACATGCCTTTGTGCCAGCTCCCGCGGGAGGCTGACTGAGTCCCCACACGGTCAGGTGCACTCCACCTTTTGCTAAGTTCTTTCCCTTAAGGAGCACAGACCCACCTCCATGGGTCCAAGTTGGGCCCCGAAGTTACACAAAAATCCCTCCTTATTCTTCCTCCAGCGACAATCTTGTAAACACCTGGGCACGCCTGCCACGCCCCCCAGGCTTCCTTCCCGAAGCTCATTCCTGTCCGGGCGGCCGCGCACTCGGCCTGTTTTTTGCTTCGTTATTCCTCAAAGGCTTCATTATTCTGGCCCCTCCACTCTGGATGGTGACAAGCGGCCAGCGTCCTTCTTCCGATGGAATCCTGTGCCCGAGTGTGGCGTCCCGGGGCCCATCCTGGGTCCCTCCTGCTAGCTCCCTGCCTCCCTGGTGAGCTCACGGAGCCCGGGCTGCAAACACTGCCAGCACCATCACTGGCAGGGCCACGGCACATCCCCAGTGAGGGCTGGGGGACGGGGGAGCCGCAGGCTCTAGTCACATCTACTCAACACTGGTGCCCACAGCCACACCGCGCGGAGATGTCCCAATGTGAGCCGCCTTCTCCTCCCGTGTGCCAGACGCCCTCAGCCTGTTCCCACGTGGGGGGTGCCGTTCTGTATCCTCAGCGACTCTGGAGGCTCCTCTGACTCCTCTTTGATGTCCCATGTCCACTCAGTCAGGAAATAAGCAGGGCTCTTCCCTCAGAACACGCCAGAATCTGGGGGCGCCTGGGGGGCTCAGTCGGTTAAGCGTCTGATGTCGGCTCAGGTCACGATCTCGCAGTCCGTGACTTCAAGCCCCCCATCGGGCTCTGTGCTGACGGCTCACAGCCGGGAGCCTGCTTCGGATTCTGTGTCTCCCTCTCTCTCTGCCCCTCCCTCGCTCACAACTCTCTTTCTCTCTCTCAAAAATAAACACTAATAGTAAAAAAGGGGGAACATACCGGAATCTGGCCACTCCTCACCACCCCCACTGCTTCCATGCTCCTCTCTGCCTATAGGAATTACAGCTTCCTGATGGGCCTTCAAAGTCCCACATGATGAGCCCCTGACACCCCCAACCTTATCTCCAGGAGTTCAAGGGACACCCTGGAGGCATCACGCCTTAGCAGTAGGACTGAACTATCCCTGGATCCTGGTCCACTACAACCATCCTGGCAAAGCCTAAAGGCAGGTCTCAAAGGCATCAAACTGAATTGTAAGTAACTGAACTGCCTGCCAGGACAGAACCCACACTCTTTAATGGGAGAAAACAAAATCCAGATGATCAACAATATAGCAAAAAAAAAAAAAAATGCAAATGTGGATTTATACAAAGAAATATAATTGACTGTTGAAAGCAAAAAATGAGTAACAGTGGATTATGGGCCTAAAAACATATGTAGCACACAAGTAAAATGTATTACATAGAGCACAGGGTGCTCAGGGGGCACACACAAGCACACGGCTCTGAGACCCCACTCCTTCAAGAAGTGGCAGGACACAATTTAAAGGAAGACTGCGATACGTCGGTGATACTGATTGTGAAACCAAGGGCAGCCAAGAAGAAACAAAGAAGTACAGTTTAGAGACCAAGAGTGGAGAAAAGATGGTCAGTATCCAGAAGACATAGAAAAAGAAAAAATTAAAAAAATAATGAATGAGATAAGCCAAAATGAGTGGCAAGTAGCAGCAAGATAACCCTGCTGTATCTATGATTACTTTAAAAAAAAATTTTTTTTTTTAACGTTTATTTTTGAGACAGAGAGAGACAGAGCGTGAACAGGGGAGGGGCAGAGAGAGAGGGAGACACAGAATCCAAAACAGTCTCCAGGCTCTGAGCTGTCAGCACAGAGCCTGACGCAGGGCTCGAACTCACAGATCGTGAGATCATGACCTGAGCCGAAGTCGGACGCTTAACTGACTGAGCCACCCAGGCGCCCCTATGATTACTTTTAATGTAAATGGTTTCACGGCTCCAGTTGAAAGGTGGAAATTGCCAAGATTGATAAATGTTGCCAATAAGAAACCTGCTTCAAATACAGAGGCACAGACACAGTAAAATAAAAAGATGGAAAGGGTATAACATGTGAGCACTAAAGCTTAAGGAAGCTGGGGTGGCTGCATTAATATGAGACAAGGAGGACATTCAAAGAATAGTACAAAGACAAAGGCCACATTTTTGGAAGGATAAAGGGATCGATCCATCAAGAGTATAGAATAATCCTCAACAAGTATGCACCCAATAACAGGAAGGGAAACGCATGAAGCAAACCTGACAGACTGAGAAAAGCAATGGATACATCTACAAGGCATTTGTATATTTCAACGCCCTTCTTTCAGCAATTGATGGAACAAGCAGACAGAAAATGAAGGCGGAGGAAACTTGAATTACCCTATCAACTCACTCGACCTAACTGATACTGGTGCCATATTCTGCTCAGCAACAGCAGGGTTCACATGCTCCTCAGGTGTATACGGAACAATCCCCAAGCCACACCACGCATTCCAACACATTAGAAAAGACAGAAGCCATCCAGGGTCCACTTAAAAAAAATTTTTTTTTTAGGGGCGCCTGGGTGGCGCAGTCGGTTGGGTGTCCGACTTCAGCCAGGTCACGATCTCGCGGTCCGTGAGTTCGAGCCCCGCGTCAGGCTCTGGGCTGATGGCTCAGAGCCTGGAGCCTATTTTTCCTATTCTGTGTCTCCCTCTCTCTCTGCCCCTCCCCCGTTCATGCTCTGTCTCTCTCTGTCCCAAAAATAAATAAATGTTGAAAAAAAAATTAAAAAAAAATTTTTTTTAAATGTTTATTTATTTTTGAGAGACAGAGTGTGAGTGGGGCAGGGGCAGAGAGAGAGAAAGAAAGACACAGAATCTGAAGAGGCTCCAGGCTCTGAGCTGTCAGCACAGAGCCCAACGCGGGACTCGAACTCACAAGCTGTGAGATCATGACCTGAGCCGAGGTCGGACGCTTAACTGACTGAGCCACCCAGGCGCCCCAAGTGTCCACTTTTAACCGCAGTGGAATGAACTGAGACATCAATAACAGAAAGGTAACTGGAAAATACACAACCATCTGCAAATTAAACAATACGCTTCTAAATAACAAATAGATCCAAGCAGGAACCACCAGGTAAATTAGAAAATATTGTGAGCTGAATAAAAACGAAAACACAACGCATCGACATCTATGAGATACCGCTAAATTATATTTAGAGGGCTATCGTTAGCTTCGAATTATTATAGAAAAAAGAGAAAGATCTAAAATTAATGATCTAAGCTTCCGCCTTCAGAAGCTGGAAAAAGAGGAGCAAACTAGATGTGGAGTGGGTAGGAAGGAAAGGAAGGAAATCAAAAGGATGAGAGGAGAAATCAATGAAAGAGGAACCAAATAATGGAGAAAACCAATGAAGCTCAAAGCTGGCTCTTAGAAAAAAGAAATCAAGAAAATGTATAAATCAGACTGACTCAAGAACAGAGAAGGTCTACCTTCCGGGCATCTCGGATGGAAAAGCAGAGTTCACGCCAACGCCACGGACATAAAGGGGATGACCAGCACTTCCCAGACTCCATCCTGCCAACAAATTCTTAGATGAAATCTTTGCTCGAATGGGTACCACTTCCTGAAGTTCATTCCAAGTACACAGAAAACCTGGACATACTTGTCTCTTAAAGACACCGGATTCATAATTTAAAACCTCCCAACAAAGAAACTCGAAGCACAGAGGATTCCCTGGTGAATTCTAGGACACATTTAAGGCAGAAATAGTGCCATCCCTGTACAAACTTCCAGAAAGCAGGAGGGCGGAGCACCTCCCCACTTCCCACGAGGCCGGCATCACCCTAATGCGAAAACCAGATGAACATACTGTACGAAAGTAAAACTATGGAATCCTTGCTGATACAGATAACAAAAACCTTTCACAAAACGTATTTAAATTGAATCCAAAGCAAAATGATAGTAGACCGTGGCCAAATGGAGTTTACACTAGGAATTCAAGGTTAAAGTTTTACAATCAGGACGTCCACCAGTAACAGAACAGAGGAGTAAAAAACACGATCATCTCAATAGAGGCAGAAAAAGTATTTGACAAAATCCAACACTAATTTATGATCAAAACTCTCAACCAATTAGGAATTAAAGGGGGGGAAAAAAACCCTCAATCTGAGAAAGGGCGTCTACAGAAAAACCCTACAGCTGACATCATAACCGATGGTGAAAAGCTTCACTTTGTCTCCAAGATGAGAACAGAGCAAGAATATGCATTCTCACACCATGTGCTTCTCTCATATTAGGTATCCCAGCAGGAGCAGCAAGGCAAGAAAGAGAAGTAAGAGAGACAAAAGACATCCAGGTCTGAAAGGAAGAAGCAATTCCCTATCTGCAGATGTAGACAATCATAGGAAATCGACAAGAAGGTACTAGATCTACTGAATGAGCTTAGCTAAATCAATACACAAAACCAATTATATATATATTTTTAATTGTTTTTTTTTAATCTTTATATATTTTTGAGAGGGAGACAGCATGTGAACAGGGGAGGAGCAGAGAGAAGGAGACACAGAATCCAAAGCAGGCTCCAGGCTCTGAGCTGTCAGCGCGGAGCCCGACGCCGGGCTCGAACTCACGAACCGCGAGATCATGACCTGAGCCGAAGTCGGACGCTCAACCGACTGAGCCACCCAGGCGCTCCCAATTATATTTTTGATAAACAAAAAACTGCTGGGAATTGAAATAAAAACCCATTGACAGTAACATTAAAATATTAAATACTTAGTGATAAATTTATTAACACAGATTCAAGAACTTTACATTGACAACTATGTTATTGTGAAACATTAAAAGAAACCCAAATAAATCGAGAGATACCACATTCATGAATCAGAAAACTCAGCAATATAGACAGTAATTCTTTTCAAATTGTTCTGTGTATTTAGTACAATTTCAAAGTCCCACTGAAAAAAATTTTTTTTTCGTAGCAACTGACAGACTGATACTAAAATTTATTTGAAAATACAAGGAACCCGGAACAACAAAAGATGTTGTGATAGCTCGATGGGGGGAAAGGACTGTCTTTTCCACAAACGTTCTGGAACAAATGGATATCCATGCAGAGAGAATGAATCTCAGTCCTTTCCCGCCCCGCGTGAAGGTGGGCTAGACTGAGCGACATCCTTCCAAAGAGCAGAGTAAGGAAGGGGAAAACAGCAACTCGGCAGTGGGGAAGCCAGGGATTCAAAGGGATATCGTGGGCCCCCTCATTCTTTCCCCAGATCCATACCCTTAGGCTGATCTTGAAGAAAACCTCAGACAAACCCAGCCTGGGGGACATTCTATAGACTCTCCAAAGTGTCTGAGT
Source organism: Neofelis nebulosa (assembly GCF_028018385.1). Classification (NCBI taxonomy): domain Eukaryota; kingdom Metazoa; phylum Chordata; class Mammalia; order Carnivora; family Felidae; genus Neofelis; species Neofelis nebulosa. The sequence continues at coordinate 156,223,204 of NC_080786.1, read as the reverse complement.
CAGACGGCCCTCTCAGACGGGGCCAATGGAGAAGACCCAAGGGCCAGTGTGACACAGACGGACCGTGGCTTGGATGCTGGACAGAAGACGGACATCCAGAGAAAAACTGGTGAAATCCGAATAAAGTGTGGGGCTTAGTTAATAAAAAAAAAAGTCACATTCATTATCAAGTCAAGGGCTCGATCGCTGTTTGTTTTAAAAAAGGAATTTTCCTTCTAGAAAAAGTTAGACCTATTTTATTCTAACATCTACTATCAAGAGAATTGAATTAAGAGTTTTCAAAGAGCTACTGAAGCATTAAAAACATTTACTTTATTTTATTTTAAGTTTATTTATTTATTTTGAGAGAAAGAGTGCAAGTGGGGGAGGGGCAGAGAGCGAGGGAGACAGCGAATGCCAAGCAGGCTCGGCATTATCAGCACAGAGCCCAGAGTGGGGCTTGAACTCATGAACTGAGAGATCATGACCTGAGCCGAAACCAAGAGTCAGACGCTTAATGGACTGAACCACCCAGATGCCCGAAGCATTAAACAAATTTAAAGCAATCAGTGCCCACATGTAAACGCTGTCACTTAAAAATTTTTTTTGAACATTTTTTATTTTTGAGAGACAGAGCATGACCCGGGGAGGGGCAGAGAGAGAGAGAGGAAGACACAGAATCCGAAGCAGGCTCCAGGCTCCGAGCTGTCAGCACAGAGCCCGACGCAGGGCTCGAACCCACAAACTGTGAAATCCTGACCTGAGCTGAAGCCGGATGCTTAACCAACTGAGCTGCCCAGCACCCAGGTGCCCTGACAACTGTCACCGTAAAGATGAGACAAGGTGCAGACCCATAAGTGCCTCATCCTGGCCTGCATGGGATGGGTGGCTTCAAAATTCTATTCTGTGGCCATCAAGCTTATAAAAATCAAAATTAAATTAACTTTACACTTTAAAAAGGAAAGAAAATAAACCTCGACTTCTGTCTCAGGCCATACACAAAAGTCACCTTGCAAGGGATCACAGCCCTAAAGGGACAAACTAAAAATACAAAACCTTCGGAAGAGAGAACGGCAGAAAACCTCACAGGTAAGGGACGAACTAGGACTTCTCGGGTAGGGTACCGAAAAGCACAAACCATAAAAAGATCAAAATTGATAATCCGGGCCGAATCAGAATGGAACACTTCTCCTCATTGAAAGATACGGCTAAGAAAATGAAGGAGCGAGTTCCAGGCTGGGAGAAAATATTTATGATACGGGTCTGCCTAAGGGTGTGTGCCTCCAATAAATCAGGGACACTCACTGTTCAATAATAAGGAAAAGCAGTCACCTACCACGACGGATCATGAGAGAAGATTTATGACCGGTTAGTAAATACATTCGCCATCATTAGTCACTGGGGAAGCATAAAGTCCAACCACACGCAATATCACACCACACCCATTAGAATGATTAACTGACAACTCTGAGCGTGGCCGGGGACTGCTCACCCCCGGTGGGTGGGTGGGTGAGGCGGTGCCGCCACTTTGGAAAAACCGATGGGCAGGCTCTTCGGCGAATTACTTAACGCTACGACCTAGCGGTCCCGTTCGATCCGAGAGAAATGAAAACGTCCGTCCCCACGAAGGCATCCACTTGAATGTTCATGGTGGCCTTACCCTAAAAGCCCCCAGACTGGGAGTAACCCGCTGTCCTTCAACAGATGGATGGGGAACCACACTGGGGTCCAGCCACACCAGGGAACACTACCCAGCGATACAAAGGAATGAACCACTGGGGTAGCTGACACACACACACGTCCCAAAGCCGTTAGGCCGAGTCAAAAAGCAGGAGGCATCCTATGTAATCTCTTTTATACAAAGCTCTCGAAAAGCTAAATCTACGGGGTCAGAAAGCAGGTGGGTTGCTGACAAGAGGCCAGGGGTCATGGGCGGGGGTGGGGGGGCGGTTAACTGGGAAGGGACACAAGGGAACCTTTTCGGGTGACGTAAATGGTCCGCGTCTTGGTTTTGGGAACGGTTACAAGGGGGTATGCATTTTTCAAAGCTCATCAAAATATACACTTAAAAGGGGGCATTGCATTCTGCATGAATCATACGTAAGCAGGAGAGAGAAAAGATCCAGAAGGAAATGGGATTTTACCACTGTAACACCACTGACCGCACCCGGCGTCCCGGGGGCTGGGGGCTGGGGGCCGCGGACGGCCCACGGTCTGACGTGCGGACTTGGCGGCTCATGGGTCTGAGCGCGCAGGCCAGACTCCGCGCCCAGGAAGACAAGGGCGGACTGTCACCCAGGGTCTGCTAAGTCCGTGGGGACGGCCTGGGAGGGAGGCCCCCGAGGGGTCGTCAAGGGTGGAGTGTAAGACAGGGCTTCAGATTCTGTAACAGCACAGGGTTTACGTTCAAATGCTTACCTAATATATATTCAATCACAGGGGCAGCCTGGAGCCTTCTTTTTTTTCTCTTAATTTTAAAAATGATAGCAGGGCCTTACCAGACAGCTGCTTGATGGCCACCGGTCTCACTTTGTACGGGGTGCTGCAAGACAGAAGACAGTTCTCTGTGAGATGCCGTCCGAGGTGCTCCCAGCACGCCTGCTACGGGAGATAAGCGCTCGGGAGAAATTGGAATTCAGCGGATTAGGGTTTTTTTCTGAAATTAGTTTCTCTGGCTGTTCTGAGCTTCCTCGTTCGGAAGAATTCCAAATACTTTAAACGTGTCATTTAAATGATGAACTTCCTCTCTGATGTTCACGTGTGGTGAATTCAACAAATTTGGTGATCGGGACCACTGACGCTCGGGTGCGGGATCCCGCCGGGAAGGGCTCCTGTGCCCGCGTCCGTGCCAGCACCTGACTCGCACAGGGAAGGCGCTCTGCCCCTGGCCCGGTCGGAGCTCCTGACGGCCACATCTCCCAAGTGCACGAGAGCGGGTGGTGTCAGCCGCCCGGCTGAACACGCACGGGCGTCTCGGTGGCGCCATCCCCAGTCATCACGAGGCCCCGAGGGGATGGACACAGAAGGTTTGCCCCTGACACACCAGGGCTTACAGCAAGGGGCGGGGGGAGGGAAAGACGACTGAGCCAGCAGAGAATAGTTCCCAAGAATAGGCAATAGCTCGTAATCGTTGTTTAAAGAGGAACCTCAAGAGAGAGGCTGTTTGGGTTTTGGGTTTTGTTTTGTTAGCAAACTTGCAAAACCCGTGACTGGCAGGCTGCAAGGACACAGGGAAGCAGGTGTAAAAGCATCACTGGGGGAGTGTGGATGGTCACAGCCTTGGGGAAGGAGTCCCGGCAGGGCCGGTTAACAGGCCCACGCGCGATCCTTGACCTTGACAGGCCATCACATGACCTTGACTCAGCACAAGAATTTAGGAACAAACGTACCGGATGAAACCTTACTAGCCCGTGGGGATATCGTCCCGTGTCCTGTGTTCAGGTCGTTATTCAATAAATTGTTCCCGGAGGGCTCACAGGTCAGGTACAGGTGACAAAGACAAAAATGCTCCTGTCCTCACGGACGTAACGTTCTACGTTCAAATACGCATTAGAGGGCCAGGTATTCCCGCACTGCTTGAACGGCTAAGCTCTAGAAATTCTCTGGCCCCAGCCAACAGGCGGCTGAGGATGCACTGGAGGCGTCTGGACAGTGTCCTGTGGCCAACAGGCCCCGAAGCAGGCCGTGCCGGGAGCACTGCGATGAAACTGTGTTTGGGGCCGAGTCTCCTGGAAGGTGCACGGGGCTCGGCTGAGGGGCACCTGGAGGCAGAGACCAGGCGTCTGTGCATCGCAAAGCCCGGACGAGGGGTAGGACAGTCCAAAGCAAAGGCTGGCTGGGAGCATCTGAAGAAGGCATTAAGGGGAAACGTATTTTGAAGGAAGACTCAGATGATTATGATATTTGCTTTGAAATGAGCCCAAAAGTATCGGCCTGAGGGCCACCGGGACCCCGCTTCTCATCAGTAGCCAGGGGGCCAGTCACGAGCCCTCGGAATCTGGAGAAGAGACCCTGGAAAGCTGACAGTCACAGGAGCACCAGCACCAGCCCTGTCCCGTGAGATGGCTCCTGAGTCTGAGGCTGGGGAAGCAAGCAGGCGACGAGCGGCTGCAAATGTCTTCAGAAGTGGAAGACGCTGGAGAGACAGCCTGACCACATGCACGGCCTACTTGGCCACTGTTTGCTGGGAAGAAACAAGATTCCAGCACTTTCCCGGAGAGGAAAGCCCTGTGTCTGGTGGACACGGCTTTCTGGTGAGCACCGACCTGGGGTCAAGGGCAGTTTCTTACGTTTTCCACACTCTATACCAGTGGCTCTCCCCCGGGGCTGTATACTGGAATCACCTGGTGAGACTGAAAAAATCCCTCAAAAATTCACATTTAATGGGCGGTCCTAGTGGGGTCTGGACCTCGGGGCCTTTGTGATGCTCTCTGGTGGTTTTGATCGGCGGGAGGGCTGCAAGTCACTGGGTTAGCGGCACTGGACCCCCAGGCAACTAGAGAAGTGGCCTGGAGAGACCTGGGGCAGGCGAGGTCTGGGGGCCCGTGGGATGGGACCTGGGAGGTGGCATCCACCCAGCATCACCACCACCACCTGGGAGCTGAGAGAACAGCAAATTCTGGGGCCCCAGCCCAGATCCAGAGCGTGAGGACCTGAGGGGTGGGCAGGGAGGGGAGGGAGGACGGGAAGTCTCCTGTGCAGCTGGGTGGGGGGCTGGTGACCTGTGAGCAGAACGGGTAGCTCTGGAAAGAAAATGCCAGAGAGCACAGAAACCCGGGCTTCTTAAGTTCGGCTCCCCTGGTGTTTCAGGCAGTGGGTCTCTGCATGGAAGCCACCCTGCGCATAGTAGGACCATCCTGTGCACAGTAGGTCTGTCCTGTGCATAGTAGGACCATCCTGTGCACAGTGGGACCATCCACACAGTGGGACTGTCCCATGCACAGTGGGACCATCCTGAGCACAGTAGGGCCATCCTGCACACAATGGGATGGGTAGCAGCAGCCCCACTCTCCGCCCACCGCCCCAGTTGTGACAGCCACAGTGTCTCCAGACACTGCCCAGTGTCCCCAGGGGAACAACGCCTCCCCTGCCGAGAGCCACTGGCGCAGAATAAAGTACAAAGCAGACATTCGGAAGCCAGAAAGTACAGACAGACAAGCTACGGACAAACCGCTGTTGAGGAGAGATGCCGTTTCGCTCAGAGACCAGCTTGTGCTGGTTTGAGTGGAACGCCTCCCCCCCCCACCCCCCCACCCTAAGGTCAGTTTAGTCTGTGGACGTCGGGGGTGATAGGTCGCTCAAGACTCAGCTCCTGAAGCGCGATCTGGCCGAGCATGTGCCGTGATTTACGGGACTCACGCTGGAGTCTTTGGGGAGCAGGTTCGCGCCGCTCTTTCCGGGGAGCCCGAGGCTGGCAATCGGAGCCCGAGGGTGTGGGGCAGAAGCTCCCGACGGGCGGAATTTGGGAAGACCGATGGGCACAGTGGAGGGGAGGCCTGGCGGAGGCAACTGGGTGCGTGGAGAAGGACAGTGCCCACCACGGCTTGCCGAGCCTGAGAGACGGTGTGGCTACGAGGACGGTCGAGGACTTTGTGCCTCCCAGCGGCTTCGTGCGGCTCCTTGCACTGAAGCCTTAAGCTGTGCGGGGGAGGGTCTGCGCCCTGGGCAGGGCCTGGGGGACCCGGCACCCAGCCCGGGGCGGATGGCTGACAGGCTGGCTTCTGGGCGCAGGACGGAGAGCAGGTGCCCACCTCTGGGTGCTCAGGTGGGGGGATCCTTCTGGGGGCCTCCAGTGAGGGTCTCAGACCACCCCATCACATGGAGCCCAAATGTTTCCAACTGTCACTAAGCACTGTGGGCCCTCCAGCTGCTGGGGCACGAGTGGGGCCCGCCTGGGCATGCTTTCTCCTTCAGGTTTGGAATGGCCGGCAGGGCTCAGTCATCAGGTGGGACAGCCCAATGGCCGGAGTGACAAATGTCCCTCGGAGCAGATGTTCAGTGGGAAGCAGGAGCGGGAGAGGGGCTGGGGGGGGCGGGTCTTGAGGGGCGTACCCCGTGGGCCCTGCTCGCCCACCTTGCCCAGGTGCAGACACAGAGCGGAGGCCCCGGGGACTCGGTAGGTGGCTGGGCCAGGGGGCTGCTCAGGGAGGGGAGGGCCCCCTGCCCAGAGGCCCTGTCCTTCTTCCCGCCATACTGCAGGCTTGGCCGATTTTATGAATGTTCATGTTCGCAAATGTCCCTTTCACTTTCCAGGTGTCCCGCAACCGCTCCTCAGGCCCCCAGGCGCCCCCCCCTCCCCCCCCCCCCCCCCCCCCCGCCTCCTGTGCACACTGGTCTGGGCAGACAGCACCGGGCCACCACCAGATCTTGCTCCAGTGTGAACGCAACACCCCCGGGGCTGTGGTCAGGGAACCTTCTGGAGGCAGACAGTGGGGCCGTCAGTGCAGGGCCCCGGGACCTGGCTTCACTGCTCCTCGCCTGCCTTCTGTGCCTCAGTTTCCCCATCCGTGGCTCCTCAGAGGACTCTTGTTGAGAGCGAGCCCTCCTGAGCACTGTTGCAAATGTGACTGTCTTGGGGAGGGACTGGTCTGCAAAGGAACAAGCCTCCCTCACACCCCCCACCCCGCCCCTACCCCATCTTTGGCTTAAATTCGGATTTTCCTACAGCAGCAAATTGCAAGGACAACCTAGAGCCCCTCCCGCGCGTGTAGAGAAGCATCAGAGACGCCCCAAGAACCCCGAGCTGCCGAGGCCGGCTGGCTGCCGCTTACCGTTCTGAATTGGCAGGCATGGTGGGGTCGATGGACACCATGGCGTCATCCGCAGTCAGCAGAGAGATGGTTGTGTTCCTGGAAGATACACCGTGTCAGCGTCCCCATGCACAAAAGGGCAACAGGGGTCCCGGGGCCAGCCCGGCTCCCAGACACGACACTTGCGTTTGTAACACACGAGCGGCCGTGCGTAATTCCAAGGGGGGTTTACCTTGTCCTTTTTTAAGTAACTTAAAATAATTCTTGTTAAAGTTTATTTTATTTTGAGAGAGAGAGAGAGAGTGAGCACAAGGTGGGGAGGAACAGAGAGAATCCCAAGCAGGCTCCGCACTGTCTGCGCAGAGCCCAACACGGGGCTCCGTCGCACAAACCGTGAGATCGTGACCTGAGCCAAAATCAAGAGTCAGCTGCTTAACCGACTGAGCCACCCAGGTGCCCCCATTTTTAAGTAATTTAAAATGGGAATCGGAGGAAGTCTAAGTTACGGAGTCGGGAGATCAAGGCAGCGAGACAGCAAGGAGCGTTTATGTTGGCCAGCGACGAGTTCGGTTTGCTCCCCGACCGCACTGTGGGGGCCCGTGTAAGCGGGGCGCGCTCTCCTACGAAGCAGTTTCGAGTGGGTGAGCTGAATCTTCCCCCGACCTCTCACCCCTGGGGTCTCGCCTAAGCCGTGTGGCCTTGACCATGTTATTTAAGCTTCTCTGCCCTTCTGTGGCGTGCACGGGGTTGTGGGGGGTGATACCCAGATCCCGGGTTGTCCTCAAGAATTATACACATGTATTGTTCAGCACAATGGTCAGGGAAAGATGCCCGGGACTGTGGGCCAGTTTTGCAGCTACAAACTGCCATTCGTTGTCGTTCCAGGCACGCAATTTCCTCCCCTGTCTGTGAGACGCTCCTGGTGTTCCGTCCCGGCCCTTGATTGGGGCCACAGCTCTGGAGTGAGATGCCACGCCACGGCCACTCCCGACCACTCTTTACAATCAGAAAGTTAGGAGAGAGGGGCGCCTGGGTGGCTCAGCCGGATGAGCGTCCGACTTCGGCTCAGGTCACGATCTCACCGTTCGTGAGCCCGAGCCCCACGTTGGGCTTGTTGCTGTCAGACCGTCAGAGCAAAGCCCGCCTCGGATCCTGTGTCCACCTCTCTCTGCCCTTCTCCCGCTTGCGCTCTCCCCCAAAATAAATAAATATTAAAAAAAGTCAGGAGAAAGACTGCACTCAAACAGACTGTTGATTGGGGGAAATAGCTCTTCTGGAATTGTGATGATTCTGGGAGGGGGTCACTGGCCTTTTCAACTACTCTCAACCCGTCTTCCCAAACGTTGCCCCGTGGCCACCAGACCCGTCCCGAGATGGAAAAATCTCACCTGTGTTAAAGCCAAAACACAACCACCCTCCTTTGGCCTTTCTTCGAAAGCAAATAAACAGAAGGAGAAAAACCCCTCGGAAGACGGTGATTTCTGCCTAATTCTGCCCAGCGGTTTCCTCCGTGAACACAGGCCGTGGCCCAGGCCCGCGGGGTCTCATTCACGGATCCGAAAGGGCTCCCATGTGTGAACCGAGCCCACCGGGCCCTGGTGCACCTGTCGTCCTCAGCCTTGGTGGCTCGCCCTTCCTTCCCAGGCGCCTTCCCCTCGAGGTGCACTGGCCTGGCGAGGCCTGGCCGGCAGTGGGGCATCCGGATCACTCACCGAGGCAGGCCGGTGGCAATGCAGAACAGATCCATGATGTCACTGGAGTTGCAGTATTTGCTGAAAACCACCTGTAAGACACAAGCAACAGGGAGGTGATGGGCGGGCGGGGCGGCGTGCCGGTTTCCATGGCGACGTCAGGCGCCTCCAGCCCTGCTTCCCGCCCAGCCTGCAGGTTCACCGTAAAAAGAGACCATAGAACTGTGGGCACGAGAATGCTGGAAGAATGTGTTTTCATTCAGCCCATCCACGTGGACTGTGAAAACTTCAGTTTTTCTTTTGTGTCTTGGAAAATGTCGCGAGAGGTAAAGCTCTCACCCGTGGTGCACACCTGCGGGGGACGGTCACCATCGGTGATGTCTGACGCGCAGGCTGACCCCCTCGGTTTCGTGACACGGCATTGCGGGGAGTCTCCAATGACTCCTGGAGACCGTTACGGAAAAAAGTTTGTTAAAGGTGATTAACTTAAATAAAAAAAAAAGGTTGCCCTTGTGGACTTCGGGGGGCTGAGGCCGTAGGACTAAATCCAAGGGGGCATCACCACGGGAAAAGCCAAAGCGAACCGGCCAACCAGCAGTCTCCACAGCAAAACACGTAGCACGTGGGCAGGTGCACAGAGCCCGGGGGGTCCCGCCCCGGGAACGGGGGAGAAACACGTTTGCATCCGCCTCTTCTGTCCAAGGGGTCCCGACTGTGAGTCTCTGCTCTGAATCCCTCCCCGGGAGCGGCCGATCTCCGTGGCTGATGGGGTGTGGACAGTCCACGGCAAAGCCCCCATCTCCACCCACTGGACGTTTTCCTTCCACATTGTCCCTGGCTGACCGCCCCTCCCCTCGTCCCTGCGTGGCGAGAAGCAGCCCTGGGATGGGTGGGCATCTTCCGGTGCCCAGAGCACCACTTTCTCTTCTAAGACCCTCTGGGTCTCTCTTTACAGGACGCAGTGAATACTCTCCCCTGTGCACCTCGCCTTTCTGTGACCAACGCCACTCGCCGTGCGCTGCTGGCCTGGCCACGCTGAGGCCCAGCCAGCGCGCCCCCTCCCCGCCGGCCTATCTGCACCCGCAGTCACGGCGCTGGTGGCCCGCCCCGCGCTGGTGGCCGCCACCCTGGCTCAGCCTGGCGACCTGCAGTGGCCCCTGCACTGTCCCCGCTCCTGGTCCTGCCCCAGCTCCCAGCCTTGGGACTCGGACACGGCCGTGCCACTCTCCTGTGCAGCAGGGACTCTGGCTGCCCGTGTGGCCGTGTCCTAGCTGGCCGTGTCCTAGCTGGAGGGGGGGGTTCCGGCCTGGGGCCTCACCGGGGGCCGCCCCCGCTTCACTCCAGGCCGTGGCGCCCCTCCCCGGGCCCTCCGATCGGCGCCACCCCTGCTTTCTGGATGCCCCTCCCCCCACGGCTGGCTGCATTACGAAGCCTCCCCGCCCCCTGGAGAGGAGCCTCGCCTTTATCTGACGTGTGCCAGGCCCGCATTTTCACGACGGCGCATCCCCAGTGACCCCAGCGCAGGCCCGAGCGCCACAGGTCTATGCCTCGGCTTTTCTGGCCGTGCCGTGAGCGGGCAGGGCCGGCGGGGCTGGGTCTGGGGTCCTGGCGATTCGCCCACCGGCACGGCACCACTTCTGACGTTCTTGTCCTGAGCCTCTGTGAGGGTGACTGGGGGCTTTCTTCCAGGCCCCGGTGAAGGGCAGGGGTGCACAAAGGAGGCAGGCGAGGGCGTTCGCAGAGGGGAACGGAGAGTCACTTCTCCCCCTGGCCCTGCCGACGAGATGTTCCTCCAAGGGTGTGTTCGGTGGAAGAATGCCGATGTCTGGGCCCCGGCACGAGGATTCTGGGGCAGAGGGTCTGGGCTGGGCCCCGGGAACTGCGGGTCAGGAGCCGGGGGTCTCCCGGCTGCCGTGAGCCCCGCGCTCCTCCCTCCCTGCCTGACCACAGCAAGGTCCCTCCCGGGGGCCTGGGTGGGCTGGGTGGGCTGCCTCAGACCAGGAGAAGGGGCACCCGTGTCGTCGTCAGGGCAGACGCGACACCTTCATAGAGGTCGCCGCCCACGCGGCTCATGTGCACGGAGGCTCCCCACGGCGGGTCGGGGCCCTGTGCCAGCCTGCAGCGTTCACAGGCAAGGGCGGTCTCCGAGATTCCCTCTCTCCAGCTTCTTCTGGAAAGCCAGCTTCCGCCGTGGGCTCCTGGAGGCTGGACTGAGGAGGGGCGTGGACAGCAGCGTCCCCGGAGATGCATGAACGCAGCCCGTTGTGACGGGGAGGGCTCCTCTGACTCTGCCCAGTGCAGCCGGCCCGCGGGCGGGGATTTCCTGTTGCAGCGGTTGGGGTAACAGTGTGGGAACCGGGGCGCCTGAGGGACGCTGACGTGCTGCCTCTGACCTCTCCGACCCCGGGCAAGCTTCTCTGCGCTTCGAGTTTCTCTTCTGCGGGAACGGGCAGAACTGGGCAGCTGTCACGTCTATGCCGTGTCTCTGCATCAGCCAGAGGCCAGGCTGTGATTCCGCCCGGAAGGGCCACCTCGGAGCCCCAGAGAACAGGACGAAAACTACCTCCACGCCAAGGGGCAGACTCCCGGGGACGGGCTTCTGACGGCCTCGCTCAGACAGCGTTCAGACCGTGACTCTTTTTAGCTGGAACACAGACAGCTTCATGGGCTCACTCAGCCCACAATCGGTGGACGGGAACGCGGTCCAGGGGGGCGTGTCCTGTGCTTGTCCGCAGAGGCTTCACCGGCATCTAAGTGCCGCCTGTGGCCGCTGGAAGAGAGACACTGTCCTGCTCGCCCGCCCGGCCTCGGGACAGCTAATAACAGAAGCTTGAAAAAATGCACGTATGGGGTCTCCCGCTGAGACGAGGTCAGGCAGGCTCAAGGGGCGCCCCGGCCCGCCTGCTGCCCCGCAGAAGCTACCCAGCCACACCGAGCGAGGCCAGCCTCACTCCAGACCCAGAATAACCCCCCGTCGAGGTGATTTTTGACAACAGGCCAGGAGCCCGGAAGGAAATCCGGGGTAAACAAAACAGATGACGCTGGGTGTCTCCACTGGAAGGTCACGCCGCGTCCCCTTGTGATTCTGCTTCAAGATTACCGCACGCAAGGGGCGCCTGGGCGCCTCAGTGGGCTAAGCGTCCCACTCCGGCTCAGGCTGTGATCTCACGGTCCGTGAGTTCGAGCCCCGCGTCGGGCTCTGTGCTGACGGCTCGGAGCCTGGAGCCTGCTTCCGATTCTGGGTCTCCCTCTCTCTGCCCCTCCCCTGCTCACGCTCTGTCCTTCCCTCAAAAATAAACAAACATTAAAAAAAAAAAGATCGCCGCACGCAGGCGTATGGTCCTTGGATTTCCCTTTTGTGCTGGTTGTGACATCTTCCTAGCTCCCCCCCCCCCCCCTTCAGCTAATGACGTCTTGGACGTGGGGCCGTCTTACATGTGTGTGAGAGCCAGGCTTTCCCCTGACCGAATACGCCACGAGCAGGTGAGAGGCTGGGGCACAGCGACGGGCGTGCCTGATGGTGGCAGGGCTGGGACGGGGGTTCTTCGCTGGTGGCAGGAGAGGCTCCCCAGCTGAGGTCAGGTGGTCCTGGCTGTGGGAGATGCTTTTTCGGCTCGGGAGACCCCCCCCCCCCCCACCACCACCCCGGGCAGCCTTGCCAGGGGGCCCCGTGGCTTTTGGTTCGCGCGCCGAATCATTCTGCAAATCCTTTCCCTTTTGTGCAGCCAAGAAAGAGTGCTGGAAACAGGAAATGTAAACGGGAGATGTACGGGGAGCAAGCCCACAGAAAAACACAGATTTCGTATTTCCATCCGGCTCGAGGCAGTGCCCGACGCTCGTAAGTAAGCGACGTGGGTCCCCCTAGACCCTTTCACGCGGTTTGACTGGCAGCACCGTGATATTAGAGCAAGACACGAGAAACACACGAGGACCCATCTCTCGCCTGCTGGATGCTAATCTTCTTGTTCAGCCGGGGCCCGTGATGCCAGCAGGAGCTTCCATGTCTAGAACCTTCCTGCTGCCGCATAACCGATGAGGGGCACGGGGGCCACAAGCCCAGCCCCATGCCGGGATCAAAGCCAAAGAGGCCCCCTCAGGCCCCGCCAGCCAGTGGCGGTCGGAACGCGTCCAGGGCCGCCCCGCCCCGTGCACACGCCTGGCCGCAGCACCTAGACTCCCAGGTCGTGGGTGTCATTCCGTGCCTGCACTCACACCAGCCTCCTTCCAGCGACAGGGCAGGGCAGGGCAGGGCTTGTCCCCACCGGCTACTCCCTCTGCCCACCGGCTCCTCTCTCGCCCTCCCCACCCCTCACCGGGAAGACGGGAACCTTGGAGCCTCGGTTTGCCATCCTGCAAATGGCACCGATCGCATCAGGCGACCTGCTCCCGGGTCCATGAGGAGCGACACGGGAGGGCGGGTGGCTGAAGGCATCATTCGGACACCGTGTTTCCACACAACCCCAACGCCAGCCGTCTCCACTGCGCACGGACCTCACGGTTCCCGCTGGCTCTGGAATCTCGCGCTTCTGGGTGCCGGTCTCCCGGGGGCTCCGGGTTGCCAAACGCACCGGATGACCTCCCGCTCCATTTTGTTCGGCACCCAGTTTTGTTTTCGTAGGACTTCAAATTTACAGCCTGTGGGATTTCCAGGGCTTGAAGAAGGAACATCTAACCCAGTTCTCTGCTTCACTGTTTCTTGGGGAGGGAGCAATGCTTGACTCCAGAAAGGCAAAGACGGAAGTAGGGGTTGGGAGGGGGATCCCCAAGCTCACAGCAGGACGGTCCTGCTGCTTTGTGGCACTGATCAACCGTCGGTCAGGACGAGGAAGAGAGGCAGGTGTCACTGGAGCCCAGGTTGACTGGACTTTCTGGCTCAGCTCACAGTTGGGACCAGCCTTGACCCATTCCTATCGGGCCGCCCAGGGCTGAGACCCGGGGCTCTGGCCAGGTTGGCTGAGGGGGGCTCCTTCCTGACAGGCGTCCTCCGGGCCTGTCCTTACAGGTGGGGGCTCAGGTTCAAGGTGCAGGGACGGCAGTGGCCAATGCACACCCGTCAGAGCGCAGGGCATCTCCACCCGCTAGCTGTCCAGCACATTTCCCGCAGCCCCAGATCGGGACCCGCCCGTACACACCTCCTCACATCCGTCCACCGCGAACCCTGAGCCTCTTGAACTGACATAACCCCACTTCTGTTTCCAAGTATCAAAAGCACCTCGACCGACGTATTTAGAGGAGCAGGGCTGGTGGCTGCAGAGGGTGGCCATCAGCCACCAAACCCGCGACCGGGTGGTCTGCGGGTTACAGACACAGGACGAGCCGGTTCTAGACGACGGGGTGTGGCTTCTTTCTGATTCTGGGTCCAGAGGCCTCTTCCCGGAATGTGATTCTGTTCACAGAGGGCCCTGGTCTGTGTTTTCCCCGCTCTCCCCGGACTCCCCTTTCAGAGGCTCGTGGAGGGAGCATGCGGGGAGGGCCCCCCAAGGTCCCGGCTTCCAGCCACACTGTGCTGCTTGCCTGCCAAAAGCAGGGGGGTGGACGGGGTCTCCGGGCCGCAGTCCCAGCTCCAGGCAAACGAGCTCCCCGCTACAACGCTAGGCGGGTGAAGATTTGATCGTGGCTGAACCGCGGCTCCCGGAGGGCACTCTGTGTGCGGTCTTCCTGCAAACCCATGTGCAGGACAGCGCTGCTCCCAAGTCCCCTCCGGGAGCTTTCAACCAGGACCTTCCATGGAGCGATGAAGCTGCGTATCCGGCAGGAAGTGTGCGGTGCGGATGTGGGCGGGCATCCCGCGAGGAGAGGAGACCCCAGTGACAGTGATGAGCCGCCTGGGATGTTCCAGAGCAGAAACAGGATTTCGATGGGTGCACTGACTGGGAAACAGGACGCAGGCCAGCAGTGACACGGGGATGGGGTACGGCGGGGGGGGGGCTCCAGGCTTCGGCGAGACCAGCAGGGGTGATGAGGCATTCACCCACAGATGGGGGCAGCCCGGACCTTTTCCAGAAGGTTCTTCCCCCTACTCAGAGGGCCTGGGAGTTTGGGCTTCCTCATCCTCGGCCAGTGGCAAGCTGCCAGGGCTCCTTCGTGTTACCCTCCCGTTTCCGGCTGTCACCTCTCACCCGGACCACTCTTGCGTCACCACACCTGGCTCCGTGAACCTGAGAGGTGTGGTGTTACGCCCAACAGTACGGAGGGACTGGCCTGGCGAGACACCTTTGGTGGCCAATTCTTCAACTCGGCAGCAGTGTGCATGGCGCGGGCAGTGGCCAGCGGCCAGCGGCCAGGCTGTGGCTCAGGCTTGACGAAGCTCCTACTCCAGCGGAGGAAGGCGGTGGCTGGTGTGCGTCCCGGTCCCCGCCCGTCCGCACCCCTCCCCGGGCTCCCACCCTGCTCCGCATCTGGCCGTGTCAAGGCAGGCCCGGCGCCTGCTTCCACGTCCACCCCAGCCCTGACCACAGGTGGCCGTGGCCGCCACACCGTCCGTGTCTCGCTCTGCTATGCCCAGAGCCTGGCGCGGGTCCAGCGGGTGGCGGATGCTCAGGAAATGCCGGATGCCTGTGGCGGGGCGAGGCACTGTGGCGGCGGGGGGGGGGGTGCTGCATCCCACGTTGGCCAGATACCGGGGACCGTTGAAGGATGTATTATGCCTCATGACACATTCACGTGCGATTCACAGACAAAGCAATGTTTGAGGAAAGCTGGTCTTAATGTCCACCGTCTGCTCTCCTTTTGTTTCCACTTTCCCCTCGGGTAAGGACGATGACAAAGCGTGGGGGTGCACAGCCCCGGGCTGGGCCCCGCGGTCCCGGTGCACAGAACCAGTCCAGCTGCCCCGGGAGGGCCGCAGGGTGGGTGGGCGCTTGTGTTCCGGAGGGGGCAGGTGCACAGAAGCGGGCTGATGGCGTCTTCATGGCCTTCACACACATGACTTGCAGCTTCCTGCCCGCGGGCCTTGCTCTGCCAGCTGTGGCTGGCACCGACTCCGAGGAAATGACCCCCTCTTGGGAGCCGTCGGGCTCTTGGGCAGGAGTAGGAGAGCCGCCGAGGGCTCAGGCCTGTGGGTGCCCCCCCAGGCCCCACGCTGCGCCCTTCCAGGTTTCCCGCACCCCAGCGCCCCCCCAGGCCCTGCACCCTGTCCTTCCAGATCTCCTGCACCCTGTCCTCCCGGGTCTCCCACACCCGCTCAGGGAGGTGGGGGCCCGGCCGAGGCGCTCCCCCGCAGCTGCTGAGAACGACTCTTGCTGGGCTTGTCACATTCTCGGGTGGACTGGCACGAAGTCAGTGACCACTAGAAGCTGGGTTTCCTGCGCAGATATCTGTGGTTTTGCATTATGAAATGCTCCCCATCTGGACAAGTAAGATAACCAAGTGGCTGTGTGGGTTTGGGCTGAGTTTTGCAGCCTGGGAAAGACGACGACCGCCACTATCGCAGAAGAAAAGTTCAATCTGCGGATGTCGGGAGGGGACTAGGGACCGGGCAGGGTGGGGGTGGCGGGGGTGGCCTCCCGAGGGAGCTGAGCGTCCCCGGGGATCTCCTCCGCGAGGCCGGCCACCATCCTGATAGGGGCGCGCGCAGTCTCACGAAGCTGGCAAACCAGACGGCGTTAGTCACCTTTCAAAGTCACGGAAAACGTCCCCAGAACCCCTGAAAATCATTAAAAAACTCTCGGTGTCAGATATGTCGTGCTTTCGGGGTTGGCTGTTGTAAAACATGCAATCACGTTCATTGACTTGCTGTTCCCGTGTATGGCGCCTGTGAAATTTTTTACTCAATTGCCTTAGCAACAGTTTTCACAGAGCTGCTTAGAACCTGGGGGTAACGAATCTCAGGCAAAATTGTCCTCATTATGATTCTCCTGCAGTGTTGCCCCCCAAGGGATTTTACGGGCTTCCGCTGAGGATACTGAGTCACGGACACCACACTGCTGGGGTCCTAGCATAGGGAGGGAAGACGCTTTCCTCTTCCACCAAGTCCCCCTTCCCGCGGAGCAACGGGTGAGCTCTGCTTCTCCACACAGGGAATGTTCCGTGTGGCCTCCTCTGGTTAATCAGAACTGGATGGATGCTTCCGGGACGCTCGCTTCTGGCCCCCCCAACCCCCCTCACTCTGTTCACACCGGCTATTGATCTCAGCCCCCCGGGGCATTTTAAATCTCAGTGTTAACTTGTATTTACTCTTGTAATTGATGACGATGTTCATTAATTATAAATGTCCCGCTGACATGAAAAATCTGTACTCCACCAAAACAACGGTACGGACTTCTAAAAATAGTCATATCGGCCTCCAAGAAAATAGAAGGGAATAACCAAATTGACGATGGTGAAAGAGTGATAGACGGCCAAAATCTGGAAGCGACGAACGCGCCCTTCAACGGGTGAACGCCAGCACGCTGGGGTCCGTCCACACCACAGAACACCGCTTAGCAAGAAACAGAAATAAATTACCGGTCCACACAACGACCGGATGAATCCGGAGGGATTCGTGCCAAGTGAATAAAAGCCAATCCCCGAAGGTTCCATACTGTGTGATTCCATTCAGATGACACCCCTGAGATGACAAAACTTTAGACACGGAGAACGGATTAGCGTCAGCCAGGAGTTGGGGACTGGGTGGGTGGCGGCAGGAGAGGGGAGGATGAGTGGGGGGTGGGGTCTCAAAAGGGGTGATCGGGGGGTGGCAATGAGAATCTGTGCGTTTGACAAACATGTATACAACGCAATACGCACACGCGAACAAGCACGATAAAGCGGGCGAAACCTGAGTGAGGTGTTGGGTCAACTCAGCGTCCACGTCCTGGTTGTGACACTCCTATAATTTTGCAAGAAGTTGCCACGAGGGAAACTGGGTTTCCCTCTGGTTTTTTTTAAGTTTATTTCTTTATTTTGAGAAAGAGAGAGAGAGAGGGAGCAGGGGAGCGGCAGAGAGAGAGAGAGAGGGAGAGAGAGAATCTCGAGCAGGCACCGTACCGTCAGCACAGAGCCTGGTGCGGGGCTCGAACCCTCGAACCGTGAGATCATGACCTGAGCCAAAGCCAAGGGTCAGATGCTCCAAGGGCTGAGCCACCCAGGCGCCCCTCTCTGTATTCTCTGCTACAACTGTGTGTCTACCTATCGAGAGGTTTTGTGCGGTAGCTCTGGCCGGGGGTCGTGAGGGGGCGCCCTGTCCGGAATGTGCACCCACACGGCCCTGGCGGAAAGTGGTTTGGCAAACGCGTGCCCTCTGACCCAGAAAGCCGTTTCCAGGAACCGCTCTTAGGGAAACAATAACAGGGAACATAATAATAAGAGCATTTATAAAGTGCCCTTCTAACACCGTTCGGGCCCTTTTCACGAGTGAGCTCACGCCTACGGCGAGCCAAACCCCTGACCTGCGCGGCTGCTTTGCAAGCAAAGAGCCACGGCCAGGGAGGCTCCTCTCCTGTTACGTATTGCAGAGAAACGGGATTACGAGAAATATCACATAAACGACGAAATGACTCCATTTGAGCTAGTCTCCAGGACGGAACATTATGTTGGCACTGAAATCATGTTTCTGAAGACGACTTCACGTTCTATCGGAAAGTACGGCTGACGTAATGCTGAGTGAAATGATCAGGGTAAAGAATTATGTAAATAAAAGAGAGCCACACACGCACACACACACGAGAACACAGCCTCAGGAGAGGTCCCGAAACGTCTGGTGGCACAATGGGTTCTTTTCTTTTTATATGCTCTGCGTTTCCCAAATATTCTACAGTGACTCTGCAGGGCTTTTAGAAGCAAGAGTTATCTAGATCTGGAAGCTGAGGTTAGTAACTGATAACAGAAGTAGCTTTATGAACATCCCCCCCCCCCCCAGAGCACGTGCTGTGCTGCATTTACATAGAATTCTTAGGAGACAAATAACGGCCTTTACCATTTTTTATTCGGAAAGAATATTCTTTGGCATTATGCCAAGCAGATGAGGAAATTAACCAGAGGACAAAACCCAGAATTTAAATAGCGCTCAGCAAGGAGTGTGGGAACCAGCGTGAGAGGGAGGCACCAGGGGAACATGGGGGGCAGGGTGCAGAGCCGGCAGGGGGTGGGGGGACCCAGAGAAGGCGTTGGGGGGAGGGCACAGCAAGAATCCAGGGCAGAGAACGAGGCCAGGTGCCTCCTGGGGCAGAATGAGGTGAGGGAGAAAACTGGGGCCTGGAGGGACCCCACGGGGCACTGGGACCCGGAGGAAACCCGAGTCGGGGAAACGGAAGGGGGAGGCCGGGGGGGGGGGGGGGGGGGGCGCTCCCGTCCCCAGCAGGTGCTCTGAGTGCTGGAGACGCAGCCAGGTGCTCCCCCACGGGCCGGGACTCCTTGTTAAAGAATTCCTAGGCTCCAGACCTTACTGGAACGCCCCTCAGACCCATGCGTCTTCAGGGCCCTGCTGACCAGGGACCAGGAAGGGTGTGGAGGCCCGGGGCCCCCTGCTGAGCAAGCTGCAATGAGCAGGCTCAGGGGCCCCTGCAGAGTCCAGACCAGCAGATGGGCTGAGACCGGCTCCGGCGGGGAAGCGGCTGACTTCTGAAGGGCGCATTCTGGTTGACCAGAGCCGCCCTGGGGCACAGGGGCGCAGGACGGGGTCTTGGCAACCCCTGATTCAGATTTCCTTCCTTCCAGTAGATCGCCTCAAACTCCTTTAGATGTAATTACAAAGCAAACCCTCGGCTGTAATAACCTAAGTATCAATGATCTGAGGGGGGGACACATTATCTTTGGGGCCAGGTCCGCTGGGTTGGCCCCCACGAGGCTGCCCCTGACCGCTGTCCTAAGGCCGAGTCCTGGCCCCCAAGTCATGGGGCCACACAGCCCTGCTCACGTCCGCAGGGCAGTGTGGGCCAGGGTGCGCTCCTCAGGGAGTGTCTTGGGGGCCAGCAAATCTGGGGCCAGTGACGTTAACTGACGCTGAGGCCGTTAGCCGGTGGATGCCGCCCCGAGCTCCCGATTCTAACCCCAGTGCTCACGCAGGGACCCCCTCTGTTCCCATTCATTCTTTACTGCGTGCCATAGATGTGAACTTACAGGACAAATGGGTACTAACACATGTCACTTAACTTTATATAAGCTTCACATATTAGGATTGCATGTAAAATTTTGTGTATGGAGGGGGAAGCAGTTGGGTTGCTAGCACTGTGCAAATCACAGCACCGACTCTTTGGCCATCAGGGCAGAGTTAAGTGGGTCTGACCACGAGGAAGTCAGCTGGGTGAGCGGCTGCTCTCAGCTGGCTTGGTCTGAACCGGCCGGTCTTGGTTTGCCTGGAGCGTGGGCCATTTTAGCTGTCTCACATCCCTTGGATTACCCCTGGCGGGACGCTGGTGTGGTGCACTGCTCCAGGCACACGCAGGGCAGAGGGGTGAGCAGGGAGGAGCCACAGACGTGAGTTCACTTCCAGCCTCTCCTCTTACCGGCTCAACCCAGGGCAGATTTCTTAACCGCTCTGAGGCTCTGACTCTCCGGCAGAGTGAGGAAAGTAGTTTTCCTGTGCCTCTGGGACGTCAGGAAGGTTCATCATGACACATAGAGAGCTTGGTGTGCACCAAGTGCTAGGTTATGTGGCCGCTGTGATTACAGGGGGGGCCCTTTGAAACCCTTCCCTGGGGCTGGGGCCGGGGAGGCTCCTCCTTGACCCCTCAAAGGCCATTTTCACAAGCAAGAGGCAGCAAGGGCACACAGCTTCAGCCTCGACATGTCGGCGTTCCTGGGTGTTTCAGCAGAGTGTGGCACGAAAGGACGTGCTATCTCGGGAAAGCTGTCACAGAGCAGGTTCCGTCGCTCTGGTATCCTTGTACTGCTCACCAACCACATTCAACTACATCCACGGTGCAATGAAAACTGGGGTCAGATCGACGCAGACGTGTATTGATTAGTTCATCAAATCACCAAGCAGGAGTTGAGAAAACTTTGCTGGGCTCAGGGATCAGCGTGACCTCACTCTGGTCCTGGTTCGTTTTGTCTCCATTAAACAGGAAGAAAGTCTTCGGAAGATGAGGTCCCCGAGGGCAGAACCGTGGGCGGTTCTTTGCCTCCCACGGAGCACAGGATCTGCCCATCAGATCCGGGAGCCCTGGCGCCCAAGGGTTGGCCTGTGCAAACGAGCTGGGGCTGAAATTTGCATCCGCTGGTTTGTGTCACACCCCTGATGATGCCAGAGCCACCATCGTCACCTCGACTGTCACCTCCGCCATCACCTCCACCTTGACCTCTGTCATCACATCTTCACCACCACCACCATCACCACGACCTGACAGGATCACGACTATTCTTGAGCCAGAGTCTGAGCCCAGTGACCCTGGGACATCATCATCACCCCTGTCACAGATGAGGGCTCCGAGCCACAGAGAGAGAAGAAGCTGGCCTGGCCAGCGTGGTCCCGAATGCAAACTTGGACCCGCTTGGCTCTGAACCCAGTGCCGCGTGCTGTTCCTGAAGGGAGACCTCTAGGGGCGGTCTGCACGGGAAGCAGGAGTGGTCTCTTGGCCTCTGCCACTGTCACTTGCCCGTAATGGCGTATCCGTCCTCCGTTTGCCTTGTTTTCACTTATCGGTACTTCTGATGACATATTGACTTAGGCTCCTCTCCCAGAGGAAAATAAACCAATTCAAATTCCTTATCTTTCGTCTATCAAACTGTGACTTATTTTCTGTAGTTCCTAGAACCTATTCAGGTTTACATCTGCTTCTAGAAGCTTTCATAAGGCTTTGTCTGCCTTCAGAGCACACCAGGGTATTTCGGTCTGACTCCTGGATCTCATGCCCCACCTCCAGGAGTTAGAGCTCAACCCGCACAGCCCATAAAGCGGCCAAATCACGGCCCATCCCTGGACTCACAACTTTTCTATCTTTGAGGGAATTAAAAGACGAATTTCCACCGGCTTTTTAGTGCCCAAGAATTACAAGTGTTTAATATAGAGAACAGGCTAAAAAGAGACCAAGACCAAAATCCCACATTTTATGTTTTTAAATACTCAAGAAATAAACACGTGTCGCCGAGGAAGCATGTGGGCCGTCTACCTCTCTCTCCATCTATCTATGTCTGCAATCTGTCTGCGATTCACCTCTAATTACAAATTTTACAGTCATATAAATGTGAGCACAATATTCACTGTTTTGCCCCTTGTTTTCGAACCCTTAAGGATGATGCCACAGAGTGGATTACAGTTAACTGTCAGGCAATCCGCTAAAATAAACTCTCTATCAGGCCTCATTTCCCTTTCCAAGTTAGGAGGTATTTTTCTGGTCACTGCGTTTGAAAAGAATATAAAATAACAGTGGAAACTACCATTTATAAGTATGCACCAGACTCATTACATACATTCCTCTACAGAAGAGAAGTTTTGTACTCTGGAAACGTTCGAGTGTGCACGACAGCGGAGCCCCACCGCGGCCCCCTACCCCCACGGCCACCAGCACAGGCCCAGCCCGAGTCATCTGCACCCCGACATCTCCCCCGCGGGGTGACTGAAAACCCAGGGTAGACATATGGCTTCATCTGTATGGACTTCAGCGTGGATCCCTAGCCTACGGGATCCTTTCTTACGGTTCAAGACAGCCACGGGGCGATATTCACATGGAAGGAAAACTAACAACAATCTCCCTTATCATCCTTCGGGGCGTCATAGCTACAGGTGCATCTGTATTTCTATATCTGGGTCTGTATCCGGGCCTGTATCCGTGTCTGTGTCTTTAAGGATCAGAAGTAGCAAGCGTTCATCTCCAAATAAATGGCAAGGAACGTAAAGGGCATGAAATACGCGGATAGGAAGAGACTTAGGGAGACCGCAAATAAATACAATGTGTGGGCCAGGTTTGGATCCCGAACTGAAAACAAACATGTGTGTGAGTGTGTGAGACACGGTCCCCTTTCCTTTCCCTGCGCGATTTGGTGAAGAACGCTCATAACCTTTGGTCCTTAAAGTACCCTTGAGGGTGGGTATCCTTCTTCCTGTTTTGTAGATAGGAAGGCTCAGAGAGCGTCAGGAACTTTTCCAGAGTCACACAGCGAGGGAGCGGCGATGGAGGGGAAAGGCGTGCGTGAGTGTCCGGCAGAGGGGCGATGGTTGGAGGGGAGGGGTGAGGACGCGACGGCTCAGGGTGACGAAGGACACCCGGAAATACTGACGACTGCCCTCGGACGCGGCACAAAGTCTCCCGGACTCGTGGGAGGGCTAGCTGGGAGCAAACACAAGGGGAGTCCCCCAAATACCACCCTCCCTGCCCCTGAAGGGCCCTCTCATCCTCACAGTGGGGGTAATACAGCTCCACGTGCCTCGAGGTGCCGGGAGGCCCCCACGGGGCGGTCGCCGCACCGAGCCCGAGGGCTGGAGTGACCCTCGCACCCCATGGGTAGACCTTTCCCTGAGGTCTGTGCTGTGGCGCGCGGCACCCGAAGCCAGCCTTCCTGGTTCAGCCCCAGCTCTGCCTCTGACGCGC
This sequence comes from Neofelis nebulosa, assembly GCF_028018385.1. Taxonomy (NCBI): domain Eukaryota; kingdom Metazoa; phylum Chordata; class Mammalia; order Carnivora; family Felidae; genus Neofelis; species Neofelis nebulosa. Next base: position 156,200,338 of record NC_080786.1, on the reverse strand, counting down.
CCTGGGGTTGGTGGGCACGCTGTCCTCATCTGCAACACGGGGAAGACGAGACACTGGTCGCCCTTGTAACATACTTGCAAAGCCCTGCTACGTTGTGGGCGCGAGACGAATGTGTGCTAGGCAGGGACTATCCCCGTGGCGCAGGTGTGGAATCCGAGGGTCAGGATCCTACAGCTACACGAGTGTCTGTGCCAGATGCAAACTGCAGTCTGCTGATCCCAGGGCTGCCGGATAAGCAAGCCACGGTGGCGGAGGGGGCTGGGGGGCGGGCGCACGGCTAACGGCCCACCAGGCATCTCCTCTCGGCTCCCGTGCACGCACGGGGGGCCGTCTCGTCTGTTAAGCGAACGGGTTTGGAGGCACGTTTGCTCAGCACGGCATGAGTTAACTCCGTCAAAATGAACAGCAAAATTTGGTGTGGGAGTAGAGTAGACAGAAATGTAGGACCCTGCTTGGAGTGTGCGGGCAGCCGGCAGGCAGGGGAGGCAGTGACGTCATCACACGCACAAATAAAGGCAGATGTGACCCATCTGTGAAGGAGGGCCGGCCTTGAGGGACGGGAGGCCACAAGGAGCACGATGCACCGGGCCGCAGGTGCAGGGAAGGCGCGACCGCCCCACTGCGCCCCGTCCGCGCTCCAGACCGATGATCCCGCCGGCTTCGGGGAACAGCCGTTATGTGAGGAGCCTTGGAGACAAGGGCCTGTGGTTTAATCCGAGGCCGGAAACACGTACAACTGGGGGGCTAAGAGCCCTGTGGCGTCCTTCTCCGCCCTCCGAGGCAAAGCCTCAGCAGACGCGGTAAGATTGGGGATCCTGGGAAGAGATGAGCCCGGATTCTCTGGATGGGCCGTATGGGAAACCCCCGAATGGCGAGGCCGCAGAGAGGGAGAGGTGACACAGGAGGAGGAGTGGTGTGAAGACAGAGAGTTCGGGAGGTGCTGGAGCGTGTGGCCACGAGCCAAAGGGTGCTGACAGCCCCCCGAAGTAGGAAGCAGCGAAGAACGCTTCCCTCTAGAGCCTCCGGGGCGGGGGGGAGGGAGGGGAGCTCTGCCAGCATCTTGAGGGAGGTCCCGTGGTGCTGATCCTGGAGTCTGGCCTCCAGAACCGCGAGAGAATAAACTGGTGCTGTTTTCAGTGACGCTGACAGCGGGAATGCGCTGGTGTCGGCCCAGGAGCCGTTGTGTCCTTGGCCTCCATCCTAAGACTGGACTCTCTTTGCAGAGAATAGGAATCCTTGAGGCTGTGTGAGGCACGGAGTGCGGATATGACTGGGGGCACACCCCAGGAGGGGCCGGGGGGGCCGGATTCCAGAGAGGGGACCCATCACCTTGTCCCCCCGCCCCTCCCCTCCCGGAGGGGCCGATGTGGGCCTGGGCGGGGAGGCCGGACGAGAGCAGCCTGGGGATCCATGGGAACTCCTGTCTTGGTTGACAATGTTCATCAGCAGGACACGGCCGCCCAGACCGTCTAAACAGCCCTCCAGCTCGGGCTCCGGGCCTGGGCTGGGCAGGATTTCAGGGCCCCTCTCCCTGCGCCTGTGTCTGCGAGGGCCCACGGCCCCCTCCGCGCTGAACCCATTTGTCATGGCCGATCCATTCACCCCTCGTGTCACTCTCCGGCTTGCTCTGTTTTGTTTTCTACTTCTGGTGTCTGAGGCCAGTCTCCGCCGTGATAAATAACGGACCACAGGGGACGGAAAATGCAAAGAGCAGACAGCCGAACGGGTAAGAAATGTGTGGGGGTGGAGTCCCCTTCCAAGGACTGTTTTGTGTGGGGACATTTCTGAAGGTGTCTCTCCGGTGGACAATTGCTTTACTTCTGGGGTCCCATTCAAGGGTGCCCGACCGTCCCGTGTCCCCTCACTGGGCCCCTGCCTGGCTCTCCGGCCCGACCTGCACCCTTGTCCCCCAGGGCTCTGTTGGGCTCGGCTGTATCAGGAGGCTGAGTGCGGCCAGCGAGACCGTCCTGGGCCCCAGGCTCCTTTGTGCCCGGGAGGAGGGGCCGCGAGGAGGGCCACCCACGGGAGACCCCCGGCCTGCAGCCCGCAGCCGCATCCGGGAGGGGCGAGGGGGTGGCGGGGCAGGGTGAAAAGACGTGAGGAAGCCCTGTGGCAACCAGACCTAGCCTGGGAGTCAGGAAAACCCTCCCCAGGGAGACCCCGAGCTCCGCTCCGGCACCTTGGAAAGCGAGCGAGCGGCATCACTTCCATTGTCTCTCCCTACAGGAATGAAATCGGGGCGGGGGAGGGGGGAGGCAGAAGTGCGCAGGCGGAGGGGCTGTTCACGGGAAGCGGGTCCTGCACGGTGTCCCAGAGGCCTTGGCCGAATGGCAGGTGTTGGCTCTGAGGTCAGGAGCGGGGCGCAAACCCTGGGGATCCGGGTCCTGCAGCCCTTTGAGGAGAACCCGTCAAGGCGGAAGGCTCACGCCCCTTCCTGCTCCAGCCTCCTTCCCGGGCATCACACAGGGGACCGCGGCTTCTCTCGAGAGGAATCCGCGCACCATCATTCTCTCCTTATCCAAGTATTTTCACGGAACCCCAGAAATCACTCACCACCTCTGGCCGCCTCGAGACACACGATGGCCCGAACTCGCATGGAACCTGGAACCCACAGCTTCCGTGAGCAGAGACAGCCCAGGATGACCCGGAGAAGCGGGTCACATTTTTCCGTCCTCCCGTCCACCTTCCGGGGGGCCGGCCTCGGGCAAACCCCGCTCCCTCCTGCCAGCGACGCCACGCGGACCGTCCTGCGCCACACCGCTCCCTCTACAAGGCCACTCTGCTGCCGGCGCGGAAGGCAGGCAAACGGAGGCAGGGGCATGTTTTTATTCAAAGTTCTTTTTCATGACGCTCCTCCAAATATAACTTCAAATCCTCTTTGAAATAACTGTAATACTCCCAGAAGGACTGGAGGTTAGGATGGGGACAGCTCATCCGGCATCAGTCACGAGCTGAGGACGACGGGGGCAGTGGCACAGGGAGGGGACAGCACGGGCAGGCGGGGCCAGACGCCCTCACCCAGCCACCCTGGCGAGCCGAGGCCAAGGGCGTGGAAATCGGAGACGTGGGAGAAAGTGGGCAGCTGGGTGGCCACCCGGAGTGGAGGGATCCAGAAGCCCTCATCTGCACGGGGGAGGAGTCCCTCCTTCCTGCGTCCGGGGTCTCCTCTTTTCCCTTTCCTTTTCATGACCTTGAGATTTCATTAGAAAAATCGAGGATGGTTTTCCTGCCAGAAAACAAGTGTCTCTGGGTGTGGGCGGCAGGGGCCTCGCGCTGGTCCCAGCGGGCTGCGTGCCTGCCGCCGAGGTGGCTGGAGTGGCCCCCCGGCCCTGCTTCTTGTCCTTCAGAGGCTGACCTCCACCCGCCAGGCTGAAACGCCTCGTGCCTCCTGGGTGGCTGCCACATGTCCCTGCAAAGGTCAGGGTTTCTGCTCAACGCCATGGGACTCTGGGGGTGGCCTGTCACCGCGATGGAACCTCAGCCGGGGGCCGTGTCTCCGCAGTCCCGCAGAGCCAAAGGCCCGCACGCGGCTCACCGTTTAGTTTGATGCCTGGGGCTCACAGCAGCTGCGTGAAAGCTGCCAGCTCCCCGACTCTTTCTTCCAGAAGGAAAGCCTGGCCCTTAGGAGGGGTCCGTTTGGTGCCTGGACCCGCCTCGCTCCAGGGCGTCCTCTCAAGCTGCCTGCTCCTGGATCCCTCTGGAGGACGCACAAGGGCTCACTGCAGGGGCTGAGACCGAATCAGAAACCCACACTGGGGGGTCAGGGGCTCTGCATCCAGCCTGCGGCCTCGGCTGCTCCCGCACCAACACCCAGGAGACCCAGGGTCCCCATCCCTGGGGAGGCCCCGGGCTTCAGGGGAAGCCCTGGGGGGTGAAGCTGCAGGCCAGGAAGCTAGCTGGAAGAAACAGGGTGCTCCGGGCAAGAGGTGGGGCGCAGGGTGTGGGGTGGCCTGTGACGCGTCTCTACCTTCAGAACAGGAGCCCGTGGGAGCCGGTGCGCCCAGCCACAGCCCTCCAGGCTCGTTCAGGGCCATGGCGTTAGCACTGGCGACACTGACTAGGGCTCTAACACAGGCAGCACCTGGGGGGCAGGTCTGATTCTGACTCCAAGAAAGCCCTCTCCCCACCCACCTGTCGCTTCTCGGCGCCTCCCCCTACCTCCCGCCGACCTTCATACTACCTGCCCACCTGCTCACGTGTCCACGCAGCGCCCCGAGGCTGATGCCCCACCTCCTTCACCTGCTCAGCCCCGGGCCACCCGGCACCGCTTCCAGAAATATTTGCGGGGGCACGGAATTCACTGCTCCTACACTTCCCTACTCACTCCTCTGCTAGGGGAAGCTCCTCTCTGGACCCCGGCTCCTTGGAATTTTCTGGGCTGGCTTTGCCAGGTGGGGGGGCACAGAGGCCACCTCCCTCCTCTGCTGCTTAGGGCTCAGCCTTCCAAACAACACCCACAAAATGGGATCAAATTCACGCTGGGATGGGACCACAGCTCTGCACCCTGGCGGCTCGAGGGCGGAGTCTGAAGTCCTAAGGGCTCCGCAGGCCACGGCCATCTCTGGAGTCCTGTTTCCCAGCCCTTCTGGTGTCTGTTCTGAGCTCCGGATTTTCTGTTCTCCGCAGGGCCGGTAAGACGTCTTAGGCTTCAGAAGCTTCTAGAGATCTGAGGGGATGTACGGACCTTTAAGCACTGCTCACATCTTAACTGTTCTCTGTGTGAAGTTTATATAACGCAACTCTGGGCGAAGACATCATTCTGGGGGCCTCCCCCCAGCACTTTGGAAATGGCTCAGGCTCCCCAGCCACGCCCAGCACCCAGTGGCTTCGGTGGACAGCCAGCCTTTCCATAAGCACCCAGGGGGTTAGCCGCTCTTGCGAATGTAAATTTAACGTTATTGAAGATTCTAGAGGATAATGTCAGCGGTACTGGGTGCTGCCTCTCTCTCTGGCATTTGTAAGACTATAAAAGTTAAAAAAAAAAACACCCGGAAGGCAGAAGCTGGGAGGATAAAGAGCCTGCATCACCGGGCTCCAGGGCTCTGTTAACCGTTCTGCTTGCAAAACAAATCGGCCCAGTGGGCGACTGGCCTCCAGGGTGACCAGACTCCATCTGGACACCATGCCCGTTACCCTGACCGTCCCTTTGGTGGTGCCGATTGCAGAACAGAGTGGCAGCTTTTCCTCACGGCCGTGTTCTGGGCTAAACGGAGCGGGGGACGTACCAGGTCCCGCTAACTCCCGCCACTGCACGGGTAGGCTCTGACTTTGTTTCCCCGAAGCACCTCCCATCTCTCCCAGGGCTGAGGTGCTCCCCCGGGCTGCACATGGGGGGCCAAGGGCCCGTGGGGGGAGGTGTGGCCAGCAGCCCCCCGCGGGCAGCCCGGGCAGCGACCAGCCACACACCGTGAGCCCGAGCCCTGCTCGCTTCAACAGCACAATTACTGTTGAGTGCTTGTGGCACCCACACCCCTTCCGGCAAATCAATGAAGCTGGAGCCTGGAGCCCTAATGCGGCCGGTGGGGGGGGGGGCGCGGGGCAGGCTGTCCCCGTTCATCCTGCGCAGCAGGCGCGGCAGGGTCAGCGGCCACCCCGCCCGCCCTCCCTCCTCTCCGCAGTCCCCGTGGCCCCACCTCTGGACCGGCGAGAAGAGAAAGGAAAGGCAAGTGTGGCTCCTCTCTTCGGTGAGAAGGCTGGGGGGCAGGAGGGTGGATGTAGGGCTGCCCCGGGAAGCACGGTGTCCCTGGGCGGGAAGCATCCCTGCATGTCACAGAGCGCGCCTGGACACGGGCCGGGCACGGGGACTGACGGCCAGCTGCCCGGGAGCCACCTGCCGCCCCGCAGCGGGAAGCCGGGGGTCTCGGCGAGGCCCTCCCAACAAGACACGGGCATCTGACTGCCTTCCGTCCGCAGCGTGAATAGATAAACTCTCAACAGATCAATACAAGCGGCGAGGGCTCTACGCGGCACTCACCACGGACTGGCCCCGCTTCGGCCCTGGACACACAGTCCTGTGTCTCATCCGAACGACCCCCGAGGGAGACGCTCCCTCCACCCCCCTTCATGGATGGAGCCACCGAGGCACGTAAGGAACTTGCCTGCATGCCCCAGAATCCGGGCTCTGGACTGTGACATCATAATGTCGGTATGTGGACAGAGCGTCACTGAATCTGGGAAGCGCCCACCCTCCCCGAACTGTTTACCGTCCCCGCCTGTAACATGTCACCCTTCACGGCCACAGCACACACCACGTCCTCGATTAACGCAACTGCGGCCAGGAAACGGCGGAGGGCTTTGGGGAGGACACCGCTTTTCAGAAAAGACAATAAGAGTGCCACCACAGCACGGCCCGCGCTTTGCACTCTGAGGAAAGAAGGGAAACGACAGAGGTTGAAAGACCGTCAGGCAGGTTCACCGAGAGTGGAACGGAGAGACAGAACGTGGGCCATACACGCGGGGGGATGTTATTCAGTCTTAAGAAGTCAGGAAGCGGACCCATGCCACAACGTGGACGGACCCCGAGGACATCGTGCTCAGGGAAACGCGCCAGGCACAGAAGGACAAGGACTGATTCCATTCGTCCGAGGGGCCCGGAGAGTCAGGTCCACGGAGACGGAGCAGGGGGTGGGCGCCGGGGGCTGGGGAAGCGGCATGTACTGGGGACACAGTTTCGGTCGGGGAGGATGGTCGGTGGGGATGCTGGTGACCTGACTGTGACTCTGTTTCATGCCCCAGAGCTCCACAGCCAGGAGTGGTTAAGATCGTAACTTTTACACATATTTTCTTAAGTTGACTTATTTATTTCGAGAGGGCGCGCACGTGTGAGAGAGTCCCAAGCAGGCTCTGTGCTGCGAGCGCAGAGCCTGATGCAGGGCTCGATCCCACGAACGCTGGGATCGTGACCTGAGCCGAGATCAAGCGTCGGACGCTTAACCGACTGGGCCACCCAGGCGCCCCCAATTTTATATCTATTTTGCTATAATTTAAAAAAAAAGTCACGCAGGGCACCTAAAGCTAACTCGATGAGACTTTCTGGCTCTACTTTAACGCTCTAGACCGTGTTTTTAGGGGCACTGCTTCTGTTCAGGCAAACGCTCCCCTCGGGCGATCAGCTTGGGGATTCGGGGAGCAGGCGTGGTACCGCGGTGGGGGCGAGGGGGGACAGGAGGACGGGGAGGGTGCGCTCAAGGCAAACGAACCACACCGTCAACTACAGACATTTGCTTTTTTGAGGTTGCAACCGTCTGGGGCCATCTCCCGCCACGTGGCCGCGTGCCCAACACACCCGGGGAGAGATGCCGCGTGCTCCTCGTGCTCCCGCAGGTGGCTCTTGACGTGCGCGCTTAGGATGTTTTTTGCTCAGAAAGATCCGGAACCCTGGGAACGCAGACACTCGACCACCAAGCGGGAGGAGACGGCCCCGGGAGCCGAGTAAGAGGCTGTGGGTCCAGCTCCAGTTCGGGGCCGGGGTCGCTAACTTGCAAACCACGCCGGCTTCGAGCGGTCCCCGCGGCCTGGAGCTCGTGCCTCCGCGGAGGATGGGAATGTTGGGCCTGGATGTGCCTCGAGGCGGCCGCCTCTCAGCTCGTTGTCCGCATGCCCGAGGGGGTAGTTAGGACGTGCAGGGACATCCTTCCTAGGGGCAAGATCAGCTGGCGGGTTGCTGTCGAGGTGGATACTTGGGGGGCCCTCCGCGTCTTCCGGGGACTCTCTTATCCCTTCCAGCCAAAGACCTGCCCCAGTTCCCAGTAGTGCTGCCGCTGGGTCATCCGCAGCCGAGGAAGCGGGGGCTGGATGTAGGCGGCTTGGCCTGTGCCTTTTGCTGGGGGAAGGGCCTTGGGGACGTGCCCACCACTCCCAGGAGGCAAAGCCAGGGTGTGGGGACCCAGCCTCCAGGGAGCCACGGCTGCCTGTGCCCCCCCCCCCCCCCAGTCCCTGCCGTCCCACCGCCGGGCTGGGCCCTGGGCTCCCCGTCAACAGCACTGACATCGGCGGCTCGGCCGCGTCCCTGATTCGTCTTTCATTTGCAAGTCACGTGAGCTGTCTGATGGGACACCAAGCCCTTCCTCTGCCCTTGCTTTCCTTCCCTGAAGACCAGAGCTGTGCTCTGCATGTGTTTGAGGCCACGGCGGCCCCGGGGAGGCCGCTGGCCCAGGCCGCTCGGGGCTGCAGGGGTCGTGTTTCCAGCAGGCATCCGGGGTCCTGGGGGCTGAGTTCGGGCTCGCGGTGGCCTCACAGAGATGCGGACAAGTGACAAGAGTGCTGCTTCGGCTCCTGCCGCGGTCTCCCAGGGGAGAGGGAGGGGCAGGGGGTGGTGGGGGGGGGGTGCCGGGCCGGGGGCTGCTATCAGGACAGGACGTGAGCCTCCCTGCAGGGCCGGCTCCTCCCTGGGCACTCTGCCTGTCACTTGGTGCCATCCGCGGTCACCCCATGGGGGCGCCTCTGCCGTGCCCGCCGTACCAAGGAGAAGGCGACTTCCCTCGGGCTTCCTGGCGGTCAAGCGACAGAGCCGGGTCTGCGGGGCCCGTGGTCCTTGCCACTCTGTGCGGTCACCCCTCCAAGACAGGGTGAGCTGCAGGCCGTCTGAGAGATCTCCGCATCCTTCTGTTTAAGAGACCTTCGGGCCACGGCGAATGGGAAGGGGGAGGGAGACCAGTGGTTCCCTGACTCGTCGGTGCCCTCGGGCTAGACAGGATTGGACAGGCCTCCTCTCCGAGAGGTGTCCGGTCGATCTACTTGTCCAGTAAGAGACCGGACACCCCCATTCTTGTTACATCCCCCCTCCCAGCTCCCACCCAGCTGGAGACAGAGGGGTCATTGCAAGCCCAGGGGGACAGAGCTGGAGGCAAAACACCTCCTCCCCCATCACTACCAGACCATCTCCAGCTGGAGACCCTCTCCGAACCTGGGCATCTCCGAACTTGGCGATTAGCTTATGTTACCATTTCAAGTATCCACTTAAATATCGTTAAGTTACAAACACTTAAAGGAAGAGAAGCAGACTGCGCTGGAGGATGGCCACGGGGAGTCGCCGTCACCTGGCGGTTGTGCAGGGGTAACAGTGGCGCCCAGGCCCCGAGAACTCACGACGGGTCGCGCGGCCAGTGGACGTGGTCCTGCAAAATGGAGCGGAGGCCCCTCCGTCGTCGGCTCTGCACGTGGGCAGGGCAGGGCACACATCTCAGATTCCAAAGGACAATTTCACCAGGCTCTGCCAGGTGGCAAGACGGACATATTTTCCAGGAAGGGGGGAGATACCCCAAAGGGGGTCTCCGGGCCTGGCTGTGTTGACCACATGCGGGGGGGGGGGGGGGCAGGGGGCAGCTCCACGTTTCGCAAAAGAGAAGGTGGGGTTGCCCTAAAGAAGTGTAGTAGCTGCTTGTGCCCAAGGCAAGAAAGGAAGGCAGAGGAGCCTGGAGTCCCTCGGAGGGTGCGGGGCTGGAGCAGGGCGCGTGGCAGGCACAGGGAGGCAGGCGGCGGGGAGAGGGACGGCGGGCAGGGCTGTTGGAGGCCTGGCCGCAGAGGAAACCGCAGGGACTCAACGGGACCCAGGCACTGCAGGCCCAGGCTCTGGGGACCACGGCTCCTGGTGAGAAGGGACGACAGCCGGGTGCACTGGGGCGGAGGGACCGCAGTCAGCGGGTGGGGCGACCGCAATCGGTGAACCCAGCACAGTCTTTCACAGATACTAGAACAACTTTCCAACACCGCTCTCCGCTTTCGGGTTTTCTCATTTGTTCCCTCGTTTTAGAGCAGACACAGCTTCACCAAGTCAAGCGGCCGTTTGCTTCTGGGGACCTGGGCTCCAGGTTCAGAGTGAGGCTGGGGTCCCAGCTGCGGTGAGGCTGGGACAAGAATGCAATGGCTCGGAGTGGGGGAAGGGAACGTATCCATTAAGCCCCCCACGTCCTGCTCCGCCCCCGGGTCCTTCTGTCCGTCCCAGGGCGCCCTGCGGCAGCTGTGGTTGCCTATGTGTGAGGCCATCGCCGGGGGGAACGGCATCGTGGGTGTCACGGTCACACCGGACCCAGCGCTCAGCACACGGTAGCTGTTCAACAGCTCGTCCGGACAGCGGGCTAAGTGACTCGCCTTGTCCCGTTGATTCTACGTCAAGCGGCACTGGAGGTTCTCGCACCTTACGAAGAGGTTAAGGACCGCCCCCAGGGCATGTGGACAGAGGGGTGAGGCTCTGAGAGTGTGGCCCGCGGTTGGCCTGGCTCTGTGTGCTGCCTTTGTGTGTGGGGGGGGGGGCAGGAGGGGCGCGGGCCCCAAGCAGAAGCCACCTGTGCCCTCCGAGCCCACTGTGCACAGCCTCTGAAGGGAAGCTCGCAGGCGAAAGATCGATTCCCCAAGGCGGTCCGAGGATCCCCCCAGTTCCCACTGCTGTCGTCACACTGTATGCCCCGGGGACTGTATGTGACGGGCGCGTCTGGAGTTGCCTTCATGTCAAAAAGCACTGAACCAACTATCCGATGGCTGCAACGGTGTCACCGGGCACCTGAGACGCCCCAGCCTCATCACCCCAGGACAGGGAAGGCGGCCTCCCTTCGGACAACTCCGGACCATCCCCCTAAGCTCTGTTGAACCCGGTTCTATCTGTGGGGGTCACTGCTGGGGCGTTCTTCCCCTGCATCTGTGCCCTCTCTGGGGGGAGCGTGCAGTGACCAAGAGCCGGGTGAGTCGCGGAGCACAGGGCAGAAATAAGGCGGAGCCACGGGACTGATGACCAGGGGGGCAAAGCAGCGCCAACGCCAGAAGACACGCGCCTCAACCCTCCCCCGTCCCCCCATCACGCTTTCCCCTTGGAAGCAACGTGGGGTCTGCGTCCACGGCCTTCGGTGGGGGAGAAGAGCTCTGCTGGGTTAAAGGGAGACAGAGCGCGGCCAGCACGCGGGGACCTTTCGGAATCAACCGGGCGCCTGTGACCTTAAGGAAGGAGGGCGTAGCCACAGAAAACACCGCTGGAAATGCTCTCGGCAGAGACGTCTGACGTCCCCACGGTGCTGCTGGGCGTGCGGTGAGTGGCCCATTGTCATTTTCCGGCACGTGCCTGGAAACCCCAAATGCGTCGGCTCTGCCCGGGGCTGCAAGTCCAGCCAAGCCTCCGACAGCGTCAAGGGCAAAGGCAGAGCGCTTCGAGCAAGGTCGAGGAACAGTAACAGGGGCTGCAGACGCCTGCCCGCACTTCCCCTCCCCTGCGCGCCGCGGCCAGAGGCCGTTCGTGGCCGGAGCCGGGGGTGGGCGCCTGATGCCCACCCTGGTCCCACAGCCCCAGGCGCTCTGGCCGCCCGCTCTTGCTGCTTCCCAGGCCACTCTCTAAAGCGGATGCGATTGTCCCACTTTTCGGATGCGGAGGCCAGCTCCGCCGCGGGGGGGGGGGGGGTGGGGGGGGGACTTGCTCAGAACCACGGGAAGGGGTGGAGCCGCCCCGGGCAGCAGATCGGGCCCCTAGGAGGCCGCGGCCTCCCCGCTCCTGAGGGCGGGTGTGCCTTCAAGGGCTGCCTTCTGGAAGTCGCCCCCACCCCAGGTGCGTCGGCTCCTGCACGCCAGCCTGCCCGCACCGCCGGCGGAGCCCCCAGACTCAGCCCTCCCCTCGCACCCTCCGACACCTGCCTTCCGCTTTTCACCCGCTTCCGGTCCAGCTTCTCAGGGAGACCTTTGGGAAGCTCTGGGGGAGAAGCTGTCAGTGCTGACCCGGCGGCAGGGTCTCATCTCACCTCTTTCGAAAGATCGAGGGGGCCGGCCTCAGAGAAGTCCCATCCGGCAGGGCGGGAGAGCGTGTGCTCGTGTGTGTGCGCAGGCGGGTGTGCGGGTTTGTGTTTGTGCACGTGTGTGCTGTGTGCACGCATGGCTCCGTGCGCACGTTGTGCGTGGAAGCACGCGTGCACGCGTACAAGGGCGTGTGTGGGGCTGCGTGTGCGTGCACCTGAAGTGGGGCCGTTTCTTCCTCTGAGGAGGCCGCTGAGGCTCCTGAGCGGTCCGGCAAACGCCTGGTCCTGGAAGTCGGGGGGCCGGAGGCCCGTCCTGACCGCCTGCCCGGCGCTCACGAAACGAGAGGGTTGCCAGCCTGCCCTCGCAGATGCTTCCTGTCCCCCGCCCTCTGATTCGACCGGGGCGGGATGGGGTGGGGGAAGGGTGCGTCCTCACGTCCCCGGGACGGACATGGGGACAGTGGCAGTGAGGGCGGCTTGTTGGCAAGCCGGCAGAGGCACTCCAGATCTCTCGGAGAGACCCTCTCCTGCCCCCTGCCTACTCCGTGACTGGCGGGGGCACCCTCCCCTGGCTTCCTGGCAGGGGTGGGGGTGGGGGGTCCTGGAGAAGAGAAGGGGAGAGACGGCAGCTCCGGGGGCTTCCGTGAAATGTGCAGCTGAAGAATGGGAGTCAGTGCCTCACGGTGGCTTCCCCCCCCTCCCCCGGGGCCTTCAGGAAGAGCTGAAAATCCCCCCTCCAAGCCAGCTTTCTTATTGTCCCTCTCTGCCAATCAGAGGCACAGGTCCAGGACTCTCTGGGCTCAGGCCAGGGGTTTAGAAAGGGAGGGGCCCGGGACAAAGAGGTGGGGGGTCTGTCCCAGAGCCTCTCCTATGAGACTCAAGTTGGTTAGGGTCACTGGACATCTGGAGGGTTTCATGTCTCCAGAGAAGGGCAGAGGGACCACAGAGCCTTTCGCTTTGTGGGGGGGGAGGGGATCAGCAGCCTCAGGGAGCCCCCTTTGCGGTCAGAGCTGACCGCCTGCCTGGGAGGGGACACGGAGGGAGTGGGGGCAGGTACGAGGGTCCCTTCTCTCTAAGACCCCCATCCCCCCTCTGCACCTGCTCCCCACTGGGCAGGAGGCACTGCTACTGGTCGGGGGGGGGGGGGGTGGCGGCACACTCGGTCACTCTCAGTGCCACGGTCACCATCCCTGCGCGGGGACACATCCCCCAGGGCTGCCCATCGCTGCCCACTGGCTCGGCGGTGTCTGCTTCGGGGTCGTTTGGAGCGAAATGAAAGGCTTAACGTACCAGCCCTCTGAACATGCAAACTCAACCGGATGAGATCTGTTACAGAGAAAGCTCTGCCCATGAGGCGGAAAAAATACCCCCGCGTGGGTCGTCCCCTTTCCACGGGGCCCGAGGCGTGGGGATGCCAGCTCCGCAGGGCCCCGCCGTCCCCCAGCCCAAGTTGTCAGAGGCTGCAGCCCGGACCCACCACGCGCGGACGCACAGACGACGGTCCCCCACCCGCCGCGGCGACCGACCCCCCCCCCCCCCCCCCCCGCCCCGCGCGTCGCCCTTCACCCGGGGAGGGGCCACGGCCCGGGATCACAGGGCCACGGCGCTGACGGGGGGAGGGGGGTGGGGGCGCGGACGGAGCACAGGGGTGGGGGCACCCAGCGGGGGCTGCAAGGGCGGGGAGGAGGCTACCTTCTGAATGCGCCCATCGATGTCCAAGTAGATGGCCTTGGGCCGGTAGCTGGAGGAGCCGGACCCCATCTTGTGCGCCGAGCGGCTGCACTTGGACTTTTTACTGTACTTTCTCGACGCCAGCCGCCGCGGGGAGGGCGGGGAGTGGGAGGGAGGAGGGGGCGGCGGCGGGAGGGAGGAGGAGACCAGCCAACCAGAGCGCCGCGCCGCACCGGTGCGGGCTCTGCCGCCGCCTCTGGCGCGCGCGTCTAGGCTCGTGCTCCGCCTCCGGCCTCGGCCTCCCCCCTCCTCCCTCCGCCCCCTCCTCCTTCCCCCGTTTCCCTCCCACCTCCTCTCTCCCTCCTCCCCCTCCCCCTCCCTCCCGATTCCTCCCCTTCCCTCCCTCCTACTCCCACCTCTTCCCTCCTCCCTCTTCCCTCCCTTCCCACATTAGGGCACACCCCCTCTTCTTCCGCTTGACTCCAGCCTCCTTGGGGACCAGGCCAAGAGAGAAGCCTATCTCCAAGTGACCTCTGGACAGGTGCCCATAGCGAGGGACCCCTCTGGCTGCAGGCTGGTCACCTCCCCATGTGACCAGATTCCCACAGTAACCCCCTCTAGCTGCCGGCTGGTCACCCCTCTGCCGGCCAGAAAATCCCATAGCGACCCCCTCTGGCTGCAGGCTGGTCACCTCCCCACACGGACAGTTGCCCATAGTGACTCCTTTGCCCCAGGTGGCTAATCAAACACATCAGGGACTGGGGGCACCCACCCCCCCCAGGCTACCTGCAGTCATTAGCCAACCCCGGCCCCCTTTCACATCGGGCACCTCCCCTGGGTTCAGCCTCCCCCTGCTGCGATTGCTATCCTCGCCTAATTTGACGAGGAAATGAGAAAAGTTGCTTCTCATTCATGCACGTCCCTCGCCTAAGTTTTCCATACATCCTCGGGACTGACAGCCTCTCCCAGCTGCACCCAGAGCTGAAATGGCAATTTTATTTCTGTCCTTACTGGAGCCAGAGTGAGGATTACCCAGCCACCGGCTCCGTGCTGGTTTCCGCGCTGTTCTGCCCACCCTCCCCACACCTGGTTCGTGGCTACAGGGAGTGTGGGAAAGGCAGGAGGGAAAGAGAAGGGATTTCAGGCAGCGAGTGATCTGCAGACCACAGTGGGGGCTCCTTTGTGGCTCCCAATTCTCTGGGATCTCCCAGTGGGAACCCGATGGGGGGAGGGCTGGTGAAAACCGGGTGTTGCTTTTTGAGAGAGGGCCCGGTGCACACAGGCTCCTCCCGCCCTCTACGCCGGCCCGAGCCAGCCTGACCACTGCCAACGGTCACCACCTTTGCCTTCTCTGGCTATCCGGTTTTCGCCTGGTGCCCAGGCTTTCCAGAGTTCCCCCCCCCCCCCCAGCCACACGGAGCACTGGCCAGGCTGGAGCCCCGGGGAAGGTGGGGCTCATCGTCTTTAGGCGAAGTGGTCTTCCTCACTCAGCCTTTGGACAGTCGGGCACGTGTGGCTTCATGTCCCCGTAGCGTTGCCCTGGCCTCCAGCCTAGCAAAGGGGCCACGTCAGAGCCTGGGCACACGAGACTTGATTCGGAAGTGACTAGGGGGAGATAGAGGGCAGCAAGGGAACTTTGGTGCGGGGGTGGCCTCGTTTGGGTGGCTGTCATCGGTCACCTGACTCACAGTTGTGATCACGTGCCCCCAGAAAATTGGAGCAAGCACTGTTGTCATGGTTCAGTTCTGTTGTCGAATGTTCTGATGCTGTTTGGGCTAAGCCAGCGATGGGTCCGTGGGGCTGGTGCGCCTTGTGGTGTGGGAATCTCACCACCCAGCAGATGGCTCATTAGCCCGGTGCTTGTTTATTCCCTGTGTCTTACAGTCATCTGGTCTGACCCTCTCCAATCATCTCCCTCTGGCGCCCCGGAAAGGCCGTGTGCGGCTCTCCGCAGAGCTCTGGGTCCCAGATCGGAGCGTGGGGCTCTGTGACTGCTCCCGGCGTCCCGGGGGGGGGGGGGGGGGAGGGTGGCGTCCTCACACTGGCTGGCTGGGTCTGGATTCAGAATAATAATCACTCTCCTGAGTGTTTCCTGGACCGGCCCTGCACACACATTCTCGTTCAGAGAGCCCGCAGCCGTTGGGGGCCCAAGAGGATTTCCCGCCGTCACCTTATTCCCGAGCGGGCCGGCGGATCTAGCCAGCACTGTCCTCACTGTGCGTCGCTGTGTCTCTAGGAGCTGGCGGTCAGGAGGGAAGAAACACGGTCTTGGGCCTGGAGGAGCTGGCGTTTCTCTGGGACACAGACGAGACAGGACAGACAAACGTGACCTGTGGCCTGTGGGGTCATGAGGAGTGCGAAGGAGAGAAGTCACGGGGGAAGGAGATACAAACTGGGGCATGTAGGGAGCTGACATAGACAGCACACAGGCGTCGGGGAGCCAGGAGCAAAGAACCTTCTAGCGAAGGGTGGAGAGGCTCCATGCCAGTGCGGCCGGTGGGCGGGAGGGAGTGGACAGAGGGGGCCTGGAGTGGGAAGTGAGGTCCCAGAGACGAAGGGGCGGCAGGCCCCCATGTGGACCGTGCAGGTGACCCGGTGGCACTCTCCTTGGCCAGCCCCACGGGATGTGGTCTACTCTAGTGTTGGTGTTTGGACAGGATCATCCCGCTGCTGGCCAGCAGGGCTGTGGCAGGGAGAGCCGAGAACACACCCCTACGGTAACGTTTGCTAAGAACACTGGTGGTTGGACCAGGGCCGTGAGAAGTGGCTGGAACCTGTAACCACTTGGGAGGTTGCTCAGATCTTTCCTTTCTGCTCATTGCTTAGGTTGACATTATTTCTGCTTTTTGCTCTCCTTCCCTTTTATATAATGTGGCCCTGCCTAAATTCACGCTCCTTCATCCTGGACGGCCCCTGGGGTAGGCTCGGAGGGGCCAGCTCTCCCCTCTGTGCACCAAATCAGCCCAAGCGTCTCCCCGGTGTCCTTGACCTGTGTTCCTGACCCTGGCTTGGCCACCAGGAATGCAGCCAACGTAAGTTCCCAGAATCAAGACAAAAACGAAAGAAACCGCCTGCCTCTGCCAGGTGGGCTGGGGGCGGGGGGCAGGAGCCCCAAGAGCGTTATAGGAACTTGGCCGCTGCGTTCGCATAGTCCCAGGGGGAGTCCCAGGGAAGGAAGCTTATGATTGTCTGGGAGGTCCGAGTGCCAGTCTCACAAGGAAGGGGGAGGAGAAGGAGCCCCCGGAGGCGCGAAGCCCCCGGCGTCTGAGAGCCAGGGCTGGGTCCAGCCTCCGTCTCTGGCCCGCACGTCGACCACATTTCTTCTGGTACCACACACTCAAGCTCGTTCCTGTGCGCAGAACCTACTCTTTTAATCTGCCACAAGGACTGTGCCGAGGGAGACGCCAGAGTCAGGCATCGGGGCCAAAATGAAGATGTTGGGGACTGAGCCGAGACCGGGGCTGGAGGGGCCGGGCCCCGGTCCCCGGGTCCCACGGCTGTTCATCTCCGGCTCAAGGAGACGAAGCCACACAGGGAGGAGAGAGGGTCCGCCCCGTCCCTTCAGGGTGGGCAGTCTCCGGCAAGGATGCAGAGATGAGGAAGGGGGTTCGGGCACTCGGGAAAAGTCTAGAGGATGTATCCGACCGCAGAGGGAGACGCGTGTCCGGAGTGGCCGGGCCAGGCACGGCGTCTTCCCCTGTGGCCAGCAGCACCCAGCGCTGGCTCCTGGCGGGGCCCCTGGACCGGGACTGGTTGGGGGGGGGGGGACGGGGAAATGGGTCAGCGGGCTGCTGTGCCCCGAGGACACCGCCTGCCTGTCCTTTCTTGGGTCTACTTGGTGTTGGTAATAACCATTCTGAAAAGGATCCAACCGCCTCCTCTGCCAACTCTTTTTCCGAACCCCGGCGGGGGAGGCGCCAAATGAGCGCGTTGAACAAGCAGAGTGTATTAGTGCCCCCCACACACCAGGCACTGAGCGGCCTTATGAAGGGGGATTGGAGCGCCCTGGACTCTGGGAGCACCGTGGGGCAGGGAAACGGATGAACTGCCCAGAGATCAGGCACGTCACACTCTGACAGCCGCACCGCCAGCCTCTTGGAGGGACCCGCCTGCTTCACACGTACATAACGAACCGAACACCCCACAAGCTGCTCTAACCCTCACGGAAAGCCGTTCAGCAGGATGCGCCAAGAGTTTGAGAACCGGCCTGCCCCGAGCCCCGGGGCAAAGGGAGGAGAAACGTGCAGGCAGCAGCCATCCGGGTGCCAGCGTTCCCGGCGTTTGATTTATACCCACATCAGCTTGTTTCTTTTTATGGCTTTGGTAATTGCAGAATTATGACCGGTTGTAAATGCTTCAAACGGTGCAGTGGAAGAGGCAAAGTCCCATCCGGATCCGGAGGTGGGGACGTCCCCTCTTCCGAACCCGCGCCCCGCAGGTCCCTGACACGCGTACGTTCGTTTCTCTTCCCTCGTTCGCCGGTTCCCCACGGGACGGGCCTGGAGATCTTCCCAGCACATCGTGGTTGCCCGTGGTGCAAAACGAACCCGCGTGTGTATCCCTGGGTAGTTGTGCTGTTATTCTGTGCGACTGATTCTTGGAAGTAAGACTTCTGGGTGGGAGTGTGTGCACAGCTCAATTTTTTATTTTGCTTGATTGCCGTCTGTGACGGTGTGGCTGACGTACGTGCCCGCCGTCATAAAGCGGGGGTGCCGTGCCGCCGCACTCTCTGCAAAATAAGGTCGACTTAATCCTGTTTGTTTTCCAGTCCGAAGAGGGAAGAGACGTCTCGTTTCGACTTGCATGTCTGTGTTTACGAGCGAGGGGAGACGTCTCTCCTGACTGTGGGCCGTTTGTGTTTCTGTGGCAAATCCATTTGCTTTGCCCTTTGTTTTATTAAAAAAATCTTTTTATTATTGATTAAAATATTCTTTTTAATGTTATTCATTTTTGAGAGAGAGAGAGACAGAGCGCCAGCAGGGGAGGGGCGGAGAGAGGGAGGCACAAAATCCGAAGCAGGCTCCAGGCTCTGAGCTGTCTGCACGGAGCCCGACGGTGGGGGGGCTCGAACCCATGAACTGCAAGATCATGACCTGAGCCGAAGTCAGATGCGTAACCGATTGAGCCACCCAGGTGCCCCTTATTATTGATTTTTTTTTAACCAGCTCCTTGTGTGCAAAGGATAGCAGCTCATCGACCATCATGTATTTTACAAATATTTCCTCCAAATTGCTGGCTTATCTCTCAGCTTTATTCATGGTGTCTTTATAATGTGCCTCTTATGTGTGTAAGGAATCAAGGCCCTTCTTAGTCTTCAGGGGGGCACTCTGGGTTTCCTGCCAGCTTGGAAAGGAAGTACCATTTATAATAAAAAAATTTAAAAAAGAAGAAAGAAAGAAATGACCTGCATTTCCAAAGACTGGCACGGGCTAATTAATTGTGGCACATTTGCCGAGGGGAATCCAACAGGGTAAATCACGACGAGCGTGTGGAGACCCAGGGAAAGGTCACGCGCGGAACGTTCAGCGACGCGGCAGGATCCTCAGAGGCGTTTACACGCAGGCTGCTCGTTCCCGCATACCATCCATCCGTGGGGCGCGAGCCACATGCTGAAGCTGGACACCTGCCGGGGACAGGACCATCCCGGGGTGCACAGTTGGCACACCGGGGTTGCTCTGCGAAAACCACCACAGAGCTGAACTGGTTTGGAAAGGGAGTAAGAAATGCTTGTGTGTTCAGGGGGTAGGATTCTAGGCATTTTCTTTCCTTTTCTTTCTCTCTCTCTCTCCTTTTAAAGTTTATTTATTTATTTGGAGAGAGACATCGTGAGTGGGGGAGGGGCAGAGAGAGAGGGAGAGAGAGACGATCCGCTGTGGGGCTCGAACTCCTGAACTGTGAGATCATGGACGTGAGTCGAAGCCGGATGCTTAACCGACTGAGCCACCCAGGTGCCCCTGGGCATTGCCTTTTTCAAAACACTTTTACATTCTGTGGTGTTATTTTTGCCATAAAATTGGGCAAAGGGGGAGCATCAGGTGACTGTTGAGCGGGACTGACGGGTCCCCTCCCGTCGTCTTAGCAGTGGCTGGATAGGAGAGGACGCATCCCATTTACAAAAGTTGTGCCGTGGGACCCTTGGTTTACCATGCGGTGTGGAGATAGCCTGCTTCCCTGGGCCCTCAGCGGGCCTCCCTCCTCCCCCGCTCCTCGTGGACAGTGATGGCCTCCGTGGGAAGCTGGCTGGCCCGGGCCCTCTTTCTTTCTCTCTCTCGGTCCATTTTCCTTCTTTTTAAAAAAAGTTTATTTATTTTGAGAGAGAGAGAGAGAGCGGGAGGAGCAGAGACAGAGAGAGAAAGAGGATTCCAAGCAGGCTCTGTGCTGTCAGCACAAAGCTGGACCCGGGGCTCGATCTAATGCACCTTGAGATCATCGCCTGAGCCGAAATCCAGAGTCAGACACTTAACCGACTGAGCCACCCAGGTGCCCCTCTCTTGGTCCGTTTTAGCGGCTTCCTCCCGGGGATCCTGCTTCCCCAGCCCCTGTCATCCTTCTGGAGCACGTGTCCCCAGGACCTTCCTACTGGGCCAGTCTGGGCCTGTCACTTCCCTGACTGGCCTCTTTGGGGACATTTCCTCACCTCCCAGTGTGGTATCGTCCCTGGCATCTGTCTGCCCTGTCCTTGTCCGTCCACACCAAGGAGACACCAGAAACTCACTGTCGCATCTGTGACGTTGCGCCTCATTTCATCGAGAAGAACGTCCCTCCCTGTCTCCTCCCCTTGATCACCTCTTTTTCAAGTTCCATTAAGGTGTCACCTACACGGTGCCAACTTCCCCGAACCCCCTGACCTCGGGAGCCAGGCAAGGAGCTCCTGCCCTGGGCCCCTGAGACCCAGCACACCTCTGCGATCCCACATGTGGCCCTGGACAATTTACATGCCCTCCCTGTGCCTCGGGATCCTCACCGATCAAATGGGGAGGACGACCCGGCCCGGAGCCCTCTGGAGACTAGTCGGGAGCACAGGCTGATGCGTGGGAGTCCGCCGGCCCAGGGCCTGGCGCGCAGTAGGAGCACGGGGCCGTGTGGTTGTCGTGTCAGGAATAAGCCGCGTTGTGCTGGGCGCGGTGACTAACACTGTCTTCTCCGCTGAATTATGACGTCAGGAGGGAAGACCGATTGTGGGGGGTCTTCCCGATGGGGGCCGGCCCTCCCCCTGGGGCTGAGTGGACAAACCACGCCCCGTTAAGGAACGAATGGCCGTGTGTGATTCAGCAGCCAGCCTTCCTTCTGCACGTGGCCTGTGCTGAATTTTTGGCCTTGCCCTTAATGGACATTAAGAGGGTCCTGGGAGCCAACCGTGCATCCTTGACGCCTTGGCTGCGGTGACGTTTCCGAGGACGGAAAGGCTGCCTCGTGCTGACCCTGCAAGGGCGTCTTTCGCCCTCCAGCCTCGGGGTGAACTTGGTTCCCGTCTGCCCCGCGGAGCTGGACAGATGCACACCGGGAGCTCAGGAGTCGCGCGCTGCAGCCCCGGGGCCTGGTCAGCTGACAGCTGACAGTGGGCTCTCTGGGGCACCCTCACCTGTCCCTGGGCACGTCTGCCGGGCAGACCCCCCCCAACTTTCCACCGAGGCTTCGTGCTCCCCGACCTGTGGCACAGACCAGTGCTGACCGCGGCCGCCACCCACCCTTTGGAACCCTGTGCGTTTTCGACTTGCAAACCCTCTCGAGGGACCTTGGCTGGTGTCTCAGGCCGGTTCTCTGCGAGGAGCTCCGAGGTCGGAGGTGAGTGCGACTGACTGACACGTGCCCTGGGTCGGGGGCTGCCGGCCTGTGAGGCGACCCCCAGTCTCTCTGGACCGTGTTCCCTGTGATCGGGTCGGGGACAGAGCGGAGAGCGCGTTCTGATTCCCAGAGCTGTGTTAACTGCCAGAAGGGCACAGACCAGGCTCGTCGTTGAAAACGAGAGGAGGTTCCAGGCGTGTGAAGGTGGGCCGAGTGGGGGGCTTGCACATGCCGGCCCGGGTCACCCGGGGGGGGTCCCAGCTTGCCAACCCACCCCGCCCTCATTTCGGCCCCCGTCACCCCCAGGTTCTTTGGCAAGTGGGGACATGGCTGCCCCAGACACCCGCCCAGCACGCTGGCTTCTTTCTATCCGGGCCCCTGGGCAGGTGCTGGAGACCGTGCTGGGCCACCGAGTGGGTCCTTCGCGCCCCCTGCGTGCGGCAGCGCCCTCGGTGACCGTGCGGGGCAGCTGCAGAATTTTACGTCAGGATCCAGGCTGGTCCGAGAACCCAAATGACCTCCCGGCCCAGGCTGACCCGGTGGCCGTGCGTGGGATCCACGGCAGGCCGATGACGTCATTTCCAGAAATAGGGCCCAGAGTCATTGTTATGCAGACCTGTCCTTGGTTATTTACTGACAGTGTGTGTCCGCAGATCCTAGCACTCCGGCTCAACGGGATTCCTCCTGGGTGGTCCTTGAGCGCGAGGCTTGTGATTTTGGATGGCTTCCACAACGCCTTGGGGCACCTTAAAAATCCGCCCAATGCAAGTTCTAAGGGGTCAGAGCCGGTACGCATTTCAGTGCAAGAACCTCTTCCGTGAACTCCAAGTTCCGCCCTGGCCACGCCTCTTGTACATTTGTGGTTAATTTCCTAAGTGGCCGCCTGTCCACAGGAGCTGGAGGTTCCCTGTCCCCTGACCTGAGAGCCGCCCTCTCTCTCCCACGGGACCCAAACCGGAGGTGTATGAGGCCAACGGGAGGGGCCTCTGAATCCTCCCAGCAGGTGGGGGACAACGGCTCCTTCCTGCCGGCGTCTTCTCGAGCTTCCGCCAAACGCAAGCGCAGAAACCCAAGGTGCCCCTCCGCCAACAGGTGCCAGACTAGAGTTTAAAAACGGTAGCGTGATGGCAAAGAGAGATCTTAACAGTAGGAAAAGCCCGTTCCTTTTTTTTGTTTTCTTTCTTAGCAACTGAGCTGTTACTGGTATTTGTTCATTTAAATCATTTGGGTCTGAGAGCCCGGGACTGGGTGAAGTTCCCGGCGTCGGCTCGTGCGCCTTGGGCCGCGCCCCCTCAGAAAGGTGCCTCCAGTCTGTCTCTCCAGACTGCAGCTGGGCTGGGTTACGGCTGCCAGAGGACAGCTTTATCACCCCCTGGACACCCCCCACCCCTGCTTCGTTCTACAGCTCCCTTAAATTGCCCTCCCGCCCCCCTCCACCCTCCCCACCCCCCGCCACACCAGTGGATTTCCTTCTTACCTTCCTTCCTTCCTCCCCCTGGCCGAGGGCCCCTGGCCACTGGGCCTGGCTTATTCTTTACCACCATCATGACACCCTTAAGTGAAGGAGAGCATTTTCCTTGATCAGTGGACCAGATAAGCCTGCAGATTTTCCAAGAAGCTTCCACTACGAAATTAGGCCAGGTGGGAGACGGGGGGCAATCAAAAGGGTTTACCGGCGTCTCTCATGGCCTGTTTCTGACCGGAACCTCACGAAGGCCAAGCGTGAAGCAGGTGAACTGACGGGATCCATCAGGCCTTCTGACCTCTGGGTCCAGCCCGGTTCAGACGACAGCAAATAAAGCTCACCGAGCATCGGTCGAGGTGAAGCACGGGGCCAAGGGCAGGGAGCTGGGAGCCTGGAGCAGGCTTGGGGCAAAGATTTGTGGGGCTGGTTCTGCTCTCTGATGAGCTCGGAGGCGGAGAGAAGGATATAAAACAAAAGCAGACACACCGTTGCCGCCCCCCCCCCCCCGCCCCGCCCCGCACACCCGCACAGTGTAAGCCCCTCTCTCCGGGGCGGCTGGAGGAAAGCTCTATCAGTAAATAAGGCACGCACAGTTCTACCAACTTGAGACTTATATTCTGGTGGGGAAACCGACCACAAACACCCCCCTACCCCAGGACTTGTGTTCTGGCGGGGAGATAGGCAATGGAGGAAAAACCATACAATACGCTGTATAAATAAATGTACAACACCAGGACAGAGATAAGACCCGTAATGTGACAAATAAAGCAGAGAAAGAGGATAGTTTCTTAGGCTGACATTGTAGATATTATGGTCAGGGAAGTCGTCACGGAGGAGGTGACATTTGAGCAGACACTGAGTCAAGTGAAGGAGACTTGTCGGAAAGGAGAGCTGTGCACACGGAGGGAGCAGCAGCGAGGAGAAGCCAGACGCAGCCAGCGCTGGGGTGGGGAGACGGGTCGGTGGGGGAGGCAGAGGAGGGGGCAGGGGTCAGAGAGGCCGGCTTGGCAGGATTTGGGGCTCCATTCTAGGTGTGACGAAAGCCACCGGAGGATCAAAAGCTGCGGCGAGAGCTGACTGACACGGATGCAAGCGGCGTGTGCGAGGAGGCCGGGCTGACCAGGGCCGCGGGTCCTGGGACCAGGAGTCCAGCTCTTCCTTGCTGGGCACCACTGGCTGAATTGCTAAGCCTCAGTTTTCCGCTCTGTAAAATGGGCCCACGGGGCCTTTGCAAGGATTAAATGGTAGAGGTGTATACAGCACCTGGCATGACTATCCGTGCCTTTCTTCTTCCCCGTCCTGACTCTTTATGCTTCCTTCCCTCCCTCCCTCTTTTCCTCCTCCTTCCCTCCTTCTCTCCTTCCTCCCTCCCTCCTTCCTTCCCTCCCTCCCTCCCTCCCTCCCTCCTTCTTTCCCTCCTTCTTTCCCTCCTTCTCTTCTTCCCTCCCTCCCTCCTTCCCTCCTTCCTTCCCTTCCTCCCTCCCTCCTTCCCTCCTTCCTCCCTCCTTCCCTCCTTCTCTCCTTCCTCCCTCCCTCCTTCCTTCCCTCCCTCCCTCCCTCCCTCCTTCTTTCCCTCCTTCCTTCCCTCCTTCTCTTCTTCCCTCCCTCCCTCCTTCCCTCCTTCCCTCCTTCCTCCCTCCTTCCCTCCTTCCCTCCTTCCTCCCTCCTTCCCTCCTTCTCTCCTTCCTCCCTCCCTCCTTCCTTCCCTTCCTCCCTCCCTCCCTCCTTCTTTCCCTCCTTCCTTCCCTCCTTCTCTCCTTCTTTCCCTCCCTCTCTCCTTCCCTCCTTCCTCCCTCCCTCCTTGCTTCCTTTCTCCCTCCCTCCTTCCCTCCTTCCCTCCTTCTCTCCTTCCCTCCCTCCCTCCCTCCTTTTTTCCCTCCTTCCTTCTTTCCTTCCCTCCTTCTCTCCTTCTCTCCCTCCCTCCCTCCTTCCCTCCTTCTCTCCTTCCTTCCCTCCTTCCTTCCCTCCCTCCCTCCCTCCTTCCCTCTTCCTCTCCTTCCTTCCTTCTTTTCTTTCTTTCTTTCTTTCTTTCTTTTTCTCTCAAATATTTTTTTAGTGTTTATTTATTTTTGAGAGAGAGGGAGAGAGAGAAAGAGCACAAGCAGGGGAGGGGCAGAGAGAGAGAGAGAGAGAGAGAGGGAGACACAGAATCCGAAGCGGGCTCCAGGCTGAGCTGGCAGCACAGAGCCCGACGCGGGGCTCGAACCCACGAACGGCGAGATCGTGACCTGAGCCGAGGTCGGATGCCAGGCGCCCCGTGCTTTCTAATGTATGTGGATAGAATTGACACCACTGTGTGGAAGCCCTGTGCACGGGATCACGGTTGCCATGGAAGTGGTGATTTTGTCCCCCTTGGGGCAGCGGAGGTTTGAGGGTTGCTAAAGAGGCCCCTTGAGAGCAAGTTGAACACGACAGAAAATTTCTAACGCCCAGCGATGTGTGGCTGCTGGGAGGGTGGCCCCTCCGCCCCCGGGTCACTTCGGTCCTTAATGAGAATCACCTGGGGCCCGGCACGGGCTTCCCATCCCCCCCACGCCTTCCGCCTTCCAGGAAAGGAGCCCATCCTGCTGACGCATCAGCCGGAGCCCCGCTGGGACGCCTGCGTGCACAGAGCCACCCTTCCCAAAGGCCATCTCCCTGGCGACCAGCCGTCCGCATTTCAGTGGCATTTGAACAGGAGGAGTTCTGTAGCTGTGGTCACAGGACACGCCTGGGGTGTCTGCACACGAAACTACTTACTGCCCCTCCTTCCCCTCGAGCACAGAGTAGCCTAGCAGCAAACCCTGCGGTGCCCTCCGAGGGCCGGCCAGTCCTCAGCCGCATAATACGGCAGGGGGACTCAAGGGGGTCCAGCCACCGTGTAGACGAAAGCTCGGTGCTTCGGCAGACAGTCTGAGCTTCTCCTCTGGACGTGCCCCATAAAAATTCCAATTTTTTGACGATGCGAGACACGGCATTCCAAATTTCTCCCTGTTCTAAAGCACAGGACGGCACGCAGGGTAAAACGTCATATCCGAGGCGCGGAGCGGGGCTTCCTTACATCCAGGGGTATCAGGACGCTTGGATTTGCAAGCCACCGAAAGCAAAGGCAATGAACGCTCTGATCCGGGTCTCAGTCTGTGTCTGTCTATCCGTCTGTCTCCCCTCCGCCCAACGCCCCTTCCCCCTGAGGCCCGTGCCAGGGCTGGCTGGCGGCCCGGAGCCCCCGTCCTGTCAGCCCTGTGACCCGAGCAGAGGGTACTTCCTGGGCGCTGGGTGAGCAGCTTCCCGGAGGGAACCCGGAGGGCCACACGGGGCCCAGCATGAGTCACTGCAGCAGGGGCCGAGGTGTCTGGGTCACTGCCGAGGCAATACGACCCGTGAGTCACAGGCTGAACAGTTCATGACGGTTTATAAAACCAAGGTTTTATGGTGGAACTGCTCGAGGCTTACAGAAAACTTGCAAAGGTCCTACAGAAAGCTCTCGTGTACCCTGCCCGGTGTCCCCGTTGGGAGTGCCCTCTCTTCGTGAGCTACACTTGTCACAGTGAGCGGCTATGGATGCCGTATTCTTTTAAAAAAATTTTTTTTAAGTTTATTTATTTTGAGGGAGAGATATGACGACTGCGGGAGGGCTGGAGAGAGACGAGAGAGAGAATCCCAAGCAGGCTCCGAGCTGTCAGCACAGAGCCCGGCGTGGGGCTGGATGCCATGAACCGTGAGATCCTGACCTGAGCCGAAGTCGGTCGCTCAACCGACCGAGCCCCCCCAGGCACCCCCTTGATAACTGTATTCTTATGGCAAGTCCAAGCCTTGGTCAGCGTTTCTTGTTTCGTTTTTGTCTTCTTTTATTTTGCTTCCCTAATATCCTTGGTCTGTTCCGGGATCCCACCCAGGAAGTCCCCTTACATTTGGTCATCAGGTCTCCTGAGGCACCTCTTGGCTGTGACGGTGTCTCAGACCTTCCCGGCTGTCAATGACCTTGCCAGTTTTAAGAAGCCCTCGTCAGCTGTGCCGCCCCTCCGCTGAGATCTGGCTGGTGTTTTTCTCATGATGACACTGGGGTGTGGGCGGGGGGAGGAAGGCCACAGAGGTTAAGAGCCATTTCGACCGTGTCGTGACCAGGGCGCACGCTGTCAACACGCCCCGTCACTGTCAGCACCGAGCCCGATCCCCGGGCTGGGACGTGCCTGTCAGGCGGCTTCCCTGCAAAGCCAACCCACCGTGCCCTCCCACAGTGTCCTCTTTGGGGGGAGGTCACTGAGCCCAGTCTGCGCGGGAGGAGAGTGAGGCGTGGCCCCCGTCCATTCACAGAAGTCGTTCTGAATTCTTCTGCGTGGGAAATTGGTCTGCTCTCCCCCTATGTATTTGTTTATTCAACCATTTATTTTCTCTGTACGGGCTCTTGGATATTCAGTTTCTTCTCTGGGTTATAACCCACTGTTTATTTTCTTGCTCCAACTGTCCCAGTCTTGGTCACTGGGAGCTCCTTCAATAGGCTCCTGGGTCCCTTTGACATTCCTGTATGTGGGCTCTTCCTCCCTCCCTCCCTTCCTCCCTCCCTCTTTCCTCCCTCCTTCCCTTCCTCTCCTTCCTTCTTTTCTTCCTTCCTTCCTTTCTTCCTTCCCTCCTTCCTCTTTCTTTCTTTCTTTCTTTCTTTCTCCCTCTTTCTCTCCTTGCTTCCTTCCTTCCTTCCTCTCTCTTTCTTTCTTTCCTTCTTTCTCCCTCTTTCTCTCCTCCCTTCCTCCTTCCTTCCCTTCCTCTCCTTCCTTCCTTCTTTTCTTCCTTCCTTCCTCTTTCTTTCTTTCTTTCTTTCTTTCTTTCTTTCTTTCTCCCTCTTTCTCTCCTTCCTTCCTTCCTTCCTCTTTCTTTCTTTCTTTCTTTCTTTCTTTCTTTCTTTCCTTCTTTCTCCCTCTTTCTCTCCTCCCTTCCTCCTTCCTTCCCTTCCTCTCCTTCCTTCCCTTCCTCTCCTTCCTTCCTTCTTTTCTTCCTTCCTTACTCTTTCTTTCTTTCTTTCTTTCTTTCTTTCTTTCTTTCTTTCCTTCTTTCTCCCTCTTTATCTCCTTCCTTCCTTCCTTCCTTCCTTCCTTCCTTCCTTCCTCCCTTCCCTCCCCTCCCTCCCTCCTTCCTTCCTTCCTAATTCCTTACTTTCTACAGCTGCAAGATACTCAGCTTATCTTGTGTAATTCCTACCCTAGTCCAGGATCAGCCATTTCCCCAGGAGCCCTGGGGCCTCGGACTGGAGGATGGTGTGTGAGACCAACACCCGGGCTGGGTGTGCTCACTGCTTCTGGGCTGCTCAACCGACAGAGCAAGAAAATATATGTGTATATTCTGACCCGTGTGTAGGCACAGACTCACAGCCTCTGTATCTATATCGCATCAGATGCGACCATACTGGCATCTTCAAATTTAACCCATTACCACACAAAGGGATCTTTCCGGCCCCTCCTTTTGCTTCTGTCCCCTCCCCACCGGCCATGGTGGGAAATCTGGCTCCCGCCGCCCTTCATCCTTTGCTTAATTGTTCAAGTCCGGGATCCACGGGTCCTACTGTTGGGGTGGGCGGGATCTCAGGGCCGGGCCACCCGGATGCAGAGGTGAGGAGGGGGACATCTGATCCTGCAGTGTCCAGCTGGGCAGGCTGCCAGGGTGACCCAGCACATGGTGTGAGCTGCCCGGCTCCGGGACCACCCCAGGCTCCCTGCCCAGCAGTGTCTGGGGAGTTAGCCTTCTGCTGTGGAGCTCAGGGCCCGTGCAGCTCTTTGTCTGCACCGTGTGCGATGCAGGGCCTGGATGGGTGCCCTTCTCCTACCCCGGCTAGGGCAGGACTCGGAGTCTGTGGAAAGACGGAGACAGTAGGAAGGATGTTCTCGTGCGAGCTTCCTGTGCGGGCGGCAAGTGGCTCCCATCAAAGGGTAGTGAGGGAATAAATAGACACGTTGGGAAGGGACCTGTCAGACCAGCCAGGGACGGCCTCACACCCAGGCACGTATAAAAATGAAGACGATGCTGGCCGAGAAGGAACGCACACTGATTTCGAACGAAGCAGCGAACCTCTTGGTGGGAGGCCCAAGGTTGAAATGGCAACATCAGGGCTCACTGTTGAAAGGTAGCCCTCGCCTTGCCCTTCATCCAAAGTGACCTGCCCCTCCTGCGTCCCCAGGCCAGACCCAGCTAGCCTAAGGGGGGCCCTTTGGAGCCCACTTGGTGAAACCGATGGCTTTATAAAAGTATGTGGGGCAGGGTCTGCTCGTGGGGCGGGTCTCCCACAGGCCGCTGCTAAAGCCCTTGCTGTCACTTTGTTCTCCTGGGACCCACTGGGCCGTGAGCTTGGAGGAGGCTACCCTGAGGGTTGTGGTCGGCCCTCTGTGGGGGGCAGCTGTGGCCAGGAGGCAGTCTCTGTGCTTTGTAGGTCAGCAGAGACAGCTTCAGGACTTTGCTCAGAAATAGCCCAACAGGACACCTGGGGGTCTTAGTTGAGCATCCGACTCTTGATGTCAGTTTAGGTCATGATCTCACAGTTCATGTGTTCGAGCCCCACGTCGGGCTCTGTGCTGACAGTGCAGAGCCTGTCTGGGATTCTCTCTCTCCCCCTCCCCCCAAAATAGCCCAACACTAACCTTCAGGGCATATGGGACGTCCTTGTAGAAATTAACCCTCAGTATTGGTTTTCTGTTGACACCCAAGCTATCATTTGCAGATTGCCCAGTGAAGCAAGCTGTCCTCTGCGTTCCCCTACACCTCTCTGTTACAGAGCTGAAATATGGCATCCCCTTGTTGTCACAAGCTCCTTTCCCCATCATGAGGATGAGACATTGCTTCTTAACAGAATTTGCAAGTGAGATCACAGAGCTCAGAGATTGATGGTTCTGGGAAGGAGACGTGGGCCATTAGAGGCAGCTTTCCTGTGTGTGTGTGTGTGTGTGTGTGTGTGTACGTGTGTGCATGTACCGGAAGATCCTATTCCCAAGCCCATTTAGCACCAATGGGGAGTCGACACGTATCTGCCTTCTGGTGCATGCTGATTAATCTCACCCCGCCTAGAAAACACATACACCCTCCATGACCTACTCCATGAAAACCTCTTAACGGTGGCTTAAGAAAACACACAGTCCTTCAGGAGTCTGGAAACATTCATTTTTATCATTTTGTAACCCAGATTGGTTCCTTTAAGGGATGCCATTATTAGGCACATGAGTTTGATGTAATAATGTGCATGGTAATAATAATGCACATCCCACGTTACCAACAAATGACGTCATTTGCCCTGTTCCATAAGGTGGCTTTTATCCTGGCTTTCCGCTCATTTTCCAGCTTTGAGAAAGAAAATGGTGCATGAAATGCCATCTAACTAGAAAAGGCAAACATCTTTGGGAAGTCATGCAAGGCTTATTTAGAAATGCTCCTTAACTGAGTTATGGTGTGTGCAGAATGTTATTAATATGTTATGTAATAGCACATTATTAAGGTATGAGTATTACAGAACAAGAAAACCATTGCTTCAGTGGAAAAGTTAGTTACTCTGTGGAATAAATATCTAGTAATTTGACAGTGTAAACCCTTCCACTGACTGATTTGATGTTCTGTAGACAGAACTTTAATGAATCATTGTTAAATCTACTTAGCTGCCTCATGGAGACAGGGAAAAAAAAAAAGCTATCTTTAAGTGAACAAATGAAACCCAGACGATATGCCCCAGAGCTCTCTGCCTTCTATTCTTTGCTTTAACTGGGGGTGGAGAATAAGAAAAACTGCCACAACCAGTTAGGGCGTCCCTGCCTGCCCATCCTATGGTGGGTGTGAAAGTGTTCATCCTGGACCCTTGGTCAGAGAGAGAGCTACTTTGCCTTAGTGTGGAGATGGGCTATGGTGACCTAAGAAGCAAGGCTTTCTCTGGGGTATCTGCACCTCAGTGTCACTTTGTGTGTTTCTTCACACAACCTCCAAGAAAAGAAGTCAGAGAAGTTAAAGATGAGGTTCATGTCATTAGCCACAGGCACCTGGTAAAGTGATGGTGGTGCTGAAAGGGATAAGAGAATATATCTTAAATGACTAGATGGGTGGATGGGTGGATGGGTGGGTGGATGGATAGATAGATGGGTGGGTGGTTGGATGGATGGACAGATGGATGGATGGGTGGATGGATGGATGGATGGATGGAAGGATGGATGAATGGATGGGTGGCTGGATGGGTAGATGGGTAGATGGGTGCATGGGTGCAAGGGTGGATGGGTGGATGGATGGATGGATAGGTGGGTGGGTGGGTAGGTGGATGGGTGAATGGATGGATGGATGAGTGAATGGTTAGGTGGGTGGATGGATGCATGGATGAATGGATGGGTGGATGGATGGATGGATGAATGGATGGGTGGATGTATGGATGGATGGATGTATGGATGGATGGATGGATGGATGGGTGGGTGGGTGGGTGGATGGATGGGTGGATGGATGGGTGGGTGGGTGGATGGGTGGGTGGGTGGATGGGTGGGTGGGTGGATAGGTGAATGGATGGATGGATGGATGAGTGAATGGTTAGGTGGATGGATGGATAGATGGATGGACGGGTGGGCGGATAGGTGGATAGGTGGATGGGTGGATGGATGGTGAGATGGATGGATAGCTGTATGGATGCTTGGACGAGTGGATGGATGGATGCTTGGATGGTTGGATGGATAACGGATAGATCATGGACACTTAGATATGTGGATGGGTCCTTGGATGAATGCATGGATGGATGGATGGATACTTGGTTATATCTATGGGTGGATGCACGGATGCATGAATCATGGATCACAGATGTATGGGTGGATGAATTAATAAATACAGATGTTTGGTTTGGGTTGGGCAAATGTCAGCACATTCAATCACAGAAGTCCTGTAGATAGGTGGACACATATCATGGAGTGCTTACTTTGTGGGAGACACAGTGCCAGTAGGAGGCTTACCTTTTAGAGAGTGGGGACCCCTGTGGTTTGTAGAGGGTCAAGAGACCGTCTGAGGAGATGGCAGCTGGCTTGAGCCCAAGTGAATATGGAGCTGGCCTGGAGCAGGCAGGAGCCAGAGCTTTCCAGTGGGGAGAAGAACTATGGTAACAATCTGGAGACAACAGCCTGGTGATGATACTGAGTGTCACAAAGGCCTGCAAGTCTGCAGCATGGTGCTACAGGGCAATGCCCTCTAAGTCCACTCTCTGTCCCTTTTCTTCACCTGTCCTGGGGCTGACCCATGTGAACACACCAGGCCCCTTTCTATTCTGGCTTCTGGTGGGGTTCAGCCAACAGGGAGTCCTTCCAGAAGCTCAGAGTTGGAGGAAGAGGTCAGGGCCTTGGTCTGTGTGACATTGCTCTCATCAGGTTGCTGTTTCCCATGACTGAAGGTCACTACTCGGCTCAAGGTGTCCTACTATACATGGCTGTCTTCTTTCAGGCTCCTGCTAAATGCTTTCCCCCTCCTTATGACCCTTTGGGACAGGGTGGTAACAGCTCCAGGTTGCCCCCTGGCCTGCCCACACCTTTATAAATAGTCCTTTTCCAAATAACCTACAAATTACCTTGATTCTGGAGTTGGTTCCTGTTGGGATCTTGACTGTTAATATAGTTAGTACAAGAAGGGGCCTAGAAAACAGATCCTCAAAGTGGGATCTGGGAATGGGTTGGTCATATATTCGAGGAACCCAGGAGCAGCCCCCTTGCCAAGGGAAACGACATAGGTAAACACAGTCACAGTGGCATCTCGGTGATTCTGAAAATCACTGGTGTGAGCATGGACTGGAGGATGTGGGGAGGACAAAGCACTGGGACAGAAGCCCCTGTTAGGGCAACAGTGATGACCGAGGAATGTTTAATCTCCTGGCTTCGTCCTACCTCCCTAGAGAAAGGAAAAACTTAGATTACTGGACACACATGAGATAAGGGCCCTGGTGGGCAAAGAGAGGGACCCCGACACATGGGATGAAGACACGTAAGAGCTGAAAATGTTGAACTTCCAGGTTCCCTGAACCCCATTTCCTCCTTGAGACAATCTCCTCCCTTGTCCGAGGACACCAGCCCTGCTCTGCTCCAAAACCTTTCAAGGACTAGACTGGGCCAGGTGCCCCCTGAGCTGATGCTGAGTCTCCTTGTTCCTTCTCCCCACTCCAAACACCTCCATTCCCACCAGGTGCAAATGAAAGTGGGGTCAGCTCTCCCATCTCATGCTTCAACGTGTGTGTGAATCCTCAGGGGGTCATGTTAAAGTGCAGATTCAACTCAGTGGGTCCAGGTCGGGGCCTGGGAGGCGGGTCCTAACAAGCTCCTGGTGCTACCACTGGGCTCCGGACGGCAGGTTGAGCAGCAGAAAGGCAAGTTCAACACAGTCCTGCTGGGGAGGAAAGAGGCAGTCTACCCACGGAGCGGGTCAGGACTGTGACAGATGATCAGCAGGAACCAGGGGAGCAGGTGTGAGGGGACTCTGATGGTGTAAGTTCCAGTGGGGATATGAGTTTACAAAGGCTCACCCAACCCACTGACCTGGGGCAGGGGCGGGCTGCAATCATCTGCAGAGCCTGAGTGCCACCTCTAGAGCCTCTGATGTAATGATCTGGAGTGGTAGGGCATTAGGAGTTGTAAACATTCCCCAGGAGAATCTAATGGGCAGCCAGGGCTGGAACCACTGGTTACATGTGGTTAAATGTATTGTCTTCATGAGTGCTGTACTGATTGCTCGTCAGAGCCTGGACTCAGTGATGGCCTACAGAAGGGCCGGGTGAGCCTGTGACTCTGCATTTCTGAGAAGGGTCCTGGAGGGGCAGAGGCCAAGTGTTCACCCATCAGATACAAGTGGGCTCCACTTCCATATCCAAATAGGAAGGGTAGTCATTAGAGTGTTCGGACAAGTAGGATGTGTAGCAGTGGCTAACTGATCATGGAATTACTAGAAATGGAACAGGTGAACAGCCTCTCTCAAGAGGTATGTGTTTAAGGAGGGAAATTCTATCTTCTATCTATTATCTATCTATCTATCTATCTATCTATCTATCGATCTATCATGTATCTATCTATTATCTATATTATCTATCATCTAATCTATCATATCATCTATCTATTATCTATCTATCTGTCTATCTAATCTATCATCTATATCATCTATCTATCATCTATATCTATCTATCATCTATATCTATCTATTATCTATATTATCTATCTACCAACTAATGTATTATATCTATCATCTATCTATTATCTATCTATCATCTATCTATCTAATCTATCATCTATATCATCTATCTATCTATCTCAATCTGTTTATGGAAAATTCAAGTTCTAAATTGACTGGCAGAGATCCAACTTAAATGACCATAGTAGGGATGTGTGACCCATTACCCAATCTGGACCTAAAGCCAGTTCACAGATCCGGGTGCCTGCACTGATGGAGAGGCTGTCTTCCTTTGAAGAAGGTGTGTTGCAATGAGGCACAGGTGTGTATTGTGGCCCTTTCCTCAAGCCTTCCCTAGCAGTGCCCATGTCCTGGGGCTAGGGCATCGGCCAACCCTCTGGGTGTAATTAGATATTGATATGGAACATACACTGATCCCCAAGGGACGCTGTGACCCACTAATAAAAGTGGAAGATTTTGGCACGGCGATCATGGAGTCTCGGTCCAAGTTCACCTCACGTGGAGTCCAGTGGACTTACAGATCCATTCCTGATTATTTCCCCAGACCCAGAATATATAGTGGGGATAAATACACTTAATGTCTTAGCTTGGGTTGCCCTAATAAATACTACAGACTGGGTGGCGTAAACAATGGACATTTATTTCCCGCAGTTCTGGAGGCTGGAAGTCTGAGATCCGGGTGCCTACAGATTCTGTCTGGTGAGGCCTCTCTCCTTGGCCTGCAGAGATGGCTGCCTTCTCACTGTGTCCTCACATGGCAGAGAGAGAACCAGTTCTGGTGTCTCTTCCTCTTATAAAGACACCAACCCCACCATGAGGGCCCACCTTCATGTCCTCATCTAAACCTAATTATTTCTTAAAGGCCCCACCCCCAAATGCCATTGCACTGGGGGCTTAGGACTTCAACATATGAATTTGGGGTAGCGGGGGTGGGGCACAGACATTCGGTCCAAGTATTTAGCAACTGGCCAAATGTCCGTGTTGGTAGAAGGGGCACCATACCCTCTACACCATACCCCTGGGAAATAATGACTCAAACCCAAAACTGTATCCCTGAGAACCTGAAAAGTTGGGGCACCAGCAGACTTGGGAGATTCCAGGGTGAAGATTCGTACCACGAGCCCATTTAATATACCCGCTTAGCTGGTACACAAGTTAGATGGATCCTAGAGCATGATAGTAGGTTTTCACAAACTTGATTAGAGGTGATGATGACCACGATTCAGAGGTATCTTTACTGGAAGAATCAGCATAGCTACTGGCACCAGACTTGTCTCTGTTGCCTGGAAAATGCCTTCTTTTGTGTTGTGTTCTGATCAGTAATGAGAATCGTTAACAGTCTCCATTTACATGGCAGATTGGGGGACACGCACGGGGGCTCAGCCACATGGTTCTCCTCTCCCCAAAGCTGACCTGGTTCCTACCACCTGCTGAGTGCTGACCTGAGACCAGGGTGGTGTCCCCCATTTTCCCCACTGGGACAAGCTGACTACCTGGTGGCTGGCCGGTTACACCAAGCCCCGCCCCCAGTGCTTCTGAGCATTACCAGTCTTGTTCTGCAGGAAGTCCCAGCCACCCACTCGTACTACATCGCCTCCAACGGCAACACATTTCGTGGCCAGCAAGTGCTGCTGCCCCTGAAAGAGAAGATCACCAGCTGGTCATGTGGCCCAACCGTGAAATTGGATACACACAACAGAATTCCATTACAAAATGGAAGTTTTCATGGGAGATCCTGGGCATGAGTAGACCACAAGGCATATAGAAACTGCATGGCAGAGAGCTCGGACTCTATGGGATCCATGAGTCCCTTCATCACCTTTCCCTTGGCCCACACCTGTGGCCACCAGGGGTGTTTCCTATGGCCAGTCAGTGGAGAAGGAGCAGCAAGGGCCTGGCCAAGGGAGGGTCTGCAAGTGGTGCTGGCACCAGCTGGGAATAGTGGCAATGTGGTGCAACCAAGGCACAGCCTTAAAAGACAATGATGAAGGTGCAGAAGAATGAGCTTGGACCACTTCTGTAAACCATGCACAAAAATAAACTCAAAATGGATGGACTACCTAAACATAAGATAGGAAGCCATCAAAATCTTCAACAGGCAACAACCTCTGAAACTTCTTACTTGATATGTCTCTGCAGGCAAGGTAAACAAAAGCCAACATGAACTATTGGGACCTCAAGATAAACAGCTTCTGCACAGCGAAGGAAACCATCAGCAAAACTAAAAGGCAACTGCCAGAATGGGAGAAGATATTTGCAAACGACATATCAGATAAAGGGCTAGTATCCAAAATCTATAAAGAACTTATCAAACACAACACCCAAAAAACAAATAATCCAGTGAAGAAATGGGCAAAAGACATGAATAGACACTTCTCCAAAGAAGATATCCAGATGGCTAACAGATACGTGAAAAAATGCTCCACATCACTCATCATCCAGGAAATACAAATCAAAACCACAATGAGATACCACCTCACACCTGTCAGAATGGCTAAAATAAACCACTCAGGCAACAACAGATGTTGGCAAGGGGGTGGAGAATGGGGAACTCTTTTGCACTGCTGGTGGGAATACAAAGTGGTGCAGCCACTCTGGAAAATAGTATGGAGGTTCCTCAAAACATTAAAATAGAATTACCCTACAACCCTGTAATAGCACTACTAGGTATTTATGCAAGGGATACAGGTGTGCTGATTCGAAGGGGCACATGCACCCCAATGTTAATAGCAGCGCCATTGACAATAGCCAAAGTATGGGAGAGAGCTCAAATGTCCATCAAAGATGGGATATATGTACACACACACACACACACACACACACACACAGTGGAATGGAGTATCACTCAATGTTGAAAAAGAATGAAATCTTACCATTTGCAACTACGTGGATGGAACTGGAGGGCATTATGCTAAGCGAAATTAGTCAGAGAAAGGCAAATATCCTATGACTTCACTCAGACTTTAAGATACAAAACAGATGAACATAAGGGTACGGAAGCAAAAATAATATGAAAACAGAGAGGGAGACAAAACATAAGAGACTCTTAAATACAGAGAAGAAACAGGGTTACTGGAGGGGTGTTGGGTGGTGGGGTGGGCTAAATAGATGATGGGCCTTAAGGAAGGCACTTGTTGGGATGAGCACAGGGTGTTGGAGGTAAGTGATGAATCACTAAATTCTATTTCTGAAATTATCATGTTATATGTAAACTAAGTTGCATTTAAATTAAAAAAAAAAAAGACAATGATGATGGAAATCTTCCTGGTGGATGCAACACCACAAAACACATGAAACACATTTAGTTGTCTACTTCATGAGATGTAGAGCTCACTGAAGGTGACAGGTCTCTGTTGGCTCACGGGGAGTGGCAAAAAGTTGGCCAGTCTTCCAGAGATGTGGAAAGAACACAAATAGAAACCTGATGACGAAGTGCGTCCTGGGGAGATATGTGTGGACCTTGCAGAAAGGGCAGAGTGTGAAGATATTTGTATCCGACATAAGTATCCACCGGGGGATGTGGGGGCATCCCAATATTCAGGGCTCATGGGTGACCCATCTTATGGATATCAGCTAATTTAATCTCCTTCTTCAACCAGCCTCGTGCTTCCTCATTGGATCCATGTAAAAGAGGCAATGTATTTTACTTACTTACTTTTAACTGTTTGTTTATTTATTTATTTTGAGAAAGAGAGAGAGAGAGAGAGAGAGAGTCAGAGAGGGTGAGAGAGAGAGGGACAGATCTCATGAACCGTGAGATCACGACCTGAGCCAAAATCAAGAGTTGGACGCTTCACCGACCGAGCCACCCAGGTGCCCCAAGGCAAGATATTTTAAAAATTAAAATGCACAAAAATCCATAATAAACAAAGTATTGAAGTTTTAAATAAAACCTGGTGTACCAGCATACCATATTGGAGCCGGGGGAGGGGGATAAAACAGAACCCCTGGTGTATTACTCTCCTGGGGCTTCTGTGACAAGCTAGGTGGCTTAAAACAAGATAAATATATTCTCTCCAGGCTCTGGAGGGAGAGTCCGAAATCAAGGTGTCAGCAGGGCTGGGTCCCGCTCCGGGCTCTGAGGGACAGTCTGCTCCAACCTCTGTCCCAGCTGCTGGCTGGGTGCTGGCAGTTCCTGGTGGCCCTCAGCTTGTGGCTGTGTCACTTCCACGTGTGCCTCCTTCTCCACGTCACTGTCCCCCCTGCGCGTCCCCCTTCTCTTCTCTTCTAAGACACTTGTTTTGGATTTAGGGCCCAGCCTGATGCAGGATGCTCTCATTTCCAGACCTGTAATTTAATCACACCACCGCCCCCCCCCCCCCCAAGACCCTTTTTCCAAATAAGGTCATATTCATAGGCTCCAGGTAGACCTATCTTTTCGGGGGGTGGGACCACCATTCAGTGCACTGCACTTGCCTTTCCCGAAGCAAACGCATCAATAATATATCCAAAGTGGACTTGTTTGCTAATCTGATGTTTAATGGAGAGAATTTCCCAGTTTGACGATTTCTCTTAGCTAAGCGGTAATCTTAAATCATTTTTAATTAACTTGATTTGAAATAGACTTATAATAAATTCTGTTTCAATCTAAAATTTTTTTAATGTTTACTTATTTCTGAGACAGAGAGAGACAGAGCATGAGTGGGGGAGGGGCAGAGAGAGAGGGAGACACAGAATCGAAAGCAGGCTCCAGGCTCCGAGCCGTCAGCACAGAGCCCGATGCGGGGCTTGAACTCACAAACCGTGAGATCATGACCTGAGCCGAGGAGCCCCAGACGCCCCAAATACTGTTTCAATCGAAATACACCAGTCGGGTTGTGATTTTTAATACACCTACTTTTCAGCTTTTCATTATTTTTCGACTGCTTTAGCGCTCTGGGGAAAAACAACCAGCTACAACTCCAAAAAACATGCGTATGCGGTCCATATGCTTCCTTTTGTCCCAGGTCTACTCCAGGTTGGCACAGCACTGCTCAGGTATCAAAAGCAGGTGGGGGGGGGGGGCGGCCAGTGGCCGGGCTGGTGGCCCCCAAGGGATGAAGGCAAAGGGGGATGGGCCGGCACTGAGGTATCATTCGGATTAGACTTTCGGCCGCTGCCGTTCATAGTTCAGGGTTCTCTCCCGGTTTTGGTGTCTTTACCATGGCGGGCACATCTCGTGAAGGCTTCCCGGCTTGGCAGGAATCAGGATCTCACCACGGTCAGGGGCCTCAGAGGCCGTGGGAAACCAGCCCAGCTGCCCATCTGATTCCCATGTGGGGCTGGGTGGGTTCCACATCAAATCACCACGGCCGAGGCCCTGACGGTGGCCCAGACAGGCAAGAGCCAAGCCCCCGAGTGTGGGCTCTTTCCCCAAAGCATCCTTTTGGCCGGCCTCCTGGGCCTGGCTTCCTGGGCGACCAGTGATGGCTTTCCCTCAGAGCATCACATAGATGAGGGCGCCTGGGACAGACCGCGTGTCACTTCGCGGTCCTCAGTGGGGAAGGAACACATACGCCATTTTACATGAAAATGCGCTGAGAGAATATAAACTGAACAGCTTTCGACTTTGAGCTGTTTCTCTGCCGGATTTGTGAAGAGCGGACAAATGCCTCCTTTCTGATTTCACAAACTGGGCTCCAGGCCTCAGCAGGAAAAGATCCTAGAAAGCGAAGTATTGTAGGTGGGCCTGAGGATCCCGCTGTGGTGACCTGTTCTGAGGCTCCCTGACTCTGGTGGAAGCCAAGCTTCTGCGTGAACCCCAATGACCCTATTTGCAAAAGCATCTTTGCAGATGTCATTCGGTTAGAGATCTCGCCATGGGATCATCCTGGATTTAGGGTGGGCCTCAAATCCCATGGCAGGCGTCATTATAAGGAGAGGACACACACACAGGGAGAATGTCACATGAAGACAGAGCAGAGGGGGCACCTGGGTGGCTCTGTCAGTTGAGCGTCTGACTCTTGGTGTCGGCTCGGGTCACGATCTCCCAGTTCGTGGGATCGAGTCCCATGTTAGGTCTGCTTGGGATTCTCTCTCTCCTTCTCTCTCTGCCCCTCCCCTGCTGGTTCTTTCTGTCTCTTAAATAAATAAACTAAAAAAAAACAAAACAAAACCCAAAAAACCACAGAAAACCCAACAACCCAGCCTGGGCCTGCGTGCGGTGCGGGGTCGGGTGGGCGACCGTCGGGTGGGGCTGAGCCGTAACCCCGAGTGCTGGGCACTGAGGAGGTGTTCGCGGGACCGCGGGTCCCACTGCTTTTTGCAAAGCCCGTTAGAGGCAGGCCGGGTGTGAGGGCTTCCTCTCCCACTGCCCCCACCTGCCGGTCCGGGCCCTGCTTTTCCGGCCGCGGAGTATTACACACACAGAGCTAAGGCTTCGCTTCTTTCCCGTTTCAGTTATCGCCAACTGCACATTTAGAAGTTGCGTATAGCGTTCTGTTCCGTTGCCTGCTTTGGCAAAAAGATTTCGCAAAAGCCTGAGGGCTCCACGCGTGTTGGGGTGGTGGAACTCCTATTGCCTCCGGGAAGATCAGCCCCTGAGCCCCTTTCCTCGCAGGGGAGCTGGGGCCACGTGACGGCAGGTCGGCCGCGAAGGGGCCCTCGCCTAGACCTTGGGTGCCCAGTGCAGGCCAGAAGCAGGGACGAGGGGGAGCCTTCCTGGAGGAGGAGGCAGGAGCTTGGGGGGCCGTGTCCAGGCCCGCGGGGGCGTCCGCTGCAGCGTCCTCGGCAGACCACGTGTGGGGCTCTGGCTCTATGCCGGACCCTTGCCTGGTTCTGCCGCCTTCCTGCAGACGGAGCACGTCCCCCGACATCCCTTCAACACCCCCCTTTCTGATCAGCTCGGCCAGGGTCGGCTGGCGTCCAGAGCCTGGCCGATCCGCGGGAAACAGCAGCCGCCGCTCCCTGAGGACGCGCCACCCGCCACACCGTGCTGGTGCCCTGCCTGCGGTCTCCTTCGACACATCCAGTTGTTTCCCCGCTTCCCCCGCTTTCTGGACCGCTAAACCGGAAGCCGGAAGTCCCTCTGGCCCCCAAGACCGCGGGAAGGGGTGGGGCCTCCAAGCCCCCGCTGAGCGCCACGGTGACCCGTCGTCTGGGAGCGGGGATCCCCGCGCCAGGGGTCACTCGTGGGCAGGACCACACCGGATTCTCTAGATGCCCACCTTCATTAGTCAGCAGAGGCGCCCAGCCTAGGTCTGGAAGGCGCCCTCAGGGTGGATATGAGGGCAGGGAGCAACCCGAACCTTCCCGCACGGCTGGTGGGGGGCGCGTAAGCTGCCACGTGGCTCTGGAACACGGGCCAACGGCACGCAGCGAGCCCGGGAGCCGCTAGGACCCAGCCGTCCCTGCCCCCGATACCTTATAAACCCACGGAAGCTGCGCTCGCGTGGGAGCCGAAGACGCGGACACCGTTCACAGGGCCACGTTCATCTTCGCCCCGAGCGGGGAGCTGCCGAGGCACCCGTGACCCGCAGCATTAGGGACCGAGCCCGTGGCACCGCGGGCGGCGGGGTTGACAGGTGCGTTCGTGGGGCGAGTTCATAAAACTAGATTCTTCGGAGTCGTGCATTAGCTTTATGCAGGTTATACTTCAAGAAGGAGTTAAAAGAAGAGAGGACATGAAACTGGGGATGGGTGGGGGCGTGCGGGGAGCTGGGTGTGGCTGGAGCTTGAACTCAGGTTCCCGACACTGCCACCAGGAAGGCAAGGGAGGAGGGAGAGGAGGAGGAGGAGGAGGAGGGGAGGAGGAGGAGAGGAGGAGGAGGAGGAGGGAGGGGGAGGTGGGAGAGTGAGGAGAGGAGAGGGAGGGGGAGGAGGGGGGAAGGAGGAGAGGGAGGGGGGGAGGAGGAGGAGGGGGAGGAGTGCTGCTTGCGGGCCCCTGGGCTTGGTTGACTCGGGCCTCCCTCCCTCGGGTCTCAGCCTGGACCCTGGACGGCAACTGGTGACCCTGCTTTCCCCGGGGGGGTGGGGGGCCCACTGGTGCTTCTCCAGCAGGTGCAGCAGATGTCCCGTGGTGCAAGATCCCAGCTCAGCGCCCCCCCCCCCCAGCCTTGCCGCGGCCACGTGGTGCAAGATCCCAGCTCAGCGCCCCCCCCCCCCCCCCCAGCCTTGCCTCGGCCACCTGGTGGACAGGGAAGATGGGTGGCCTCCTCCTGCTCAGCCTCGATTCTGTGTTTGACCACAGTGAGGACTGGAGGAAAAGTGTGTGATTCCCAAGCACGGGCAGGGGAGAGGTACAGCGTGGGGCGGGGCAGCAGGCTGGGGAGACGGGGGTGCTCAAGCTGGGGGGCCGCAGGTGGGTGGCAGGCCGGGTGCCAGGAAAGGGCCCATGAGCGGGAGGGGCTGAGGAGGCCCGGGGAGCTGGGCTGGTGGCAAACGCACTCACTGAGTCCCGATGAAAAGCCCCCAGCCGGGCCCCCCAGTCCGCATCAGCTCTCGTCGAGGGCTCCCGGTCCGAGCGTGTTCACAGTTCAGTGCGTGGCTGGCTCCTTCCTGCATTTTCCATCTTGTGTTAAATGTGAGGGACTTGGCACTCCCGAGGCTGGCTTTTATACAGAAAACATAATTCAGAAACTGGCTTTCGTTGAAAAAAAAAATCTTCATCTTATCAAAGTGGAGAATTTGAGTAACTAGCTTCTATCTTTCGGAATTTAAATAACTAGCTTGTATCCTTATATCTAAGTTCAGCTGATAAGTTGGGAAGCAATTCCTTTAACTAGGCCCTTGTTTAATATGAACTAACGTCAAACACCTCT
This sequence comes from Neofelis nebulosa, assembly GCF_028018385.1. Lineage (NCBI taxonomy): Eukaryota > Metazoa > Chordata > Mammalia > Carnivora > Felidae > Neofelis > Neofelis nebulosa. The sequence continues at coordinate 156,157,832 of NC_080786.1, read as the reverse complement.
GAATGCACGTGTCAGTTTAGCAAAGTGGCTTTTCTTGCTTCAGCTATTTGATTAACAAGCAAACCAAACTTCCCTACTGATCTAATTAGGTAAGAAATTAACCTTGTAGACGCGGAGATTCTCAAGTTCTCTTGAATGTTCCCATGCTGGAATAAATTTAGTAAAATTTCTGCCTAACATCCCCAGTCTTGAAATCAGTCACTTCTATTTTAACTGAACAAAATAAGCCAGGCAGCCCTTGTATTGCAATTATGAACACAGCAAACCCCAAATATCCGTAAATTCTTTAACGTGAACATATGGACTATGAGTTTGAGTTTCTTAAAATTCCTGTACATGACTCCAAACATTTCAGCTGTGAAAAGTCCTAAGAGGTGAACCCCTAGAAGGCCACCAAGGAAGCAGTGGCATATTCCCAAACCACTTTGGGGACAGAAGGTCATGTCTCCATGATGATAAGGATGCTCACTGCATTTGGACATATTGAGCTTGTAGTCTATAGGAGGGGTGGTGTCGTAAAAAAGATCCCTTATTTTATTTTATTTTATTTTATTTTATTTTATTTTATTTATTTTTTATTTTTTTATTTTTATTAAAAATATATATTTTTTAAGTTTATTTATTATTGAGGGACAGAGAGACAGAGCATGAGCAGGGGAGGGGCAGAGAGAGGAGGAGACACAGAATCCAAAGCAGTCTCTAGGCTCCCAGCTGTCAGCACAGAGCCTGACGTGGGTCTCGAACTCACAAACCGCGAGATCATGACCTGAGCCGAAGTCGGACGCTCAACCAACTGAGCCACCCAGGCGCCCCAATTTTATTTATTTTTTAATGTTTACTTATTTTTGAAGGAGAGAGAGACAGAGTGTGAGTAGGGGAAGGGCAGAGAGAGAGGGAGACACAGAATCCGAAACAGGCTCCAGGCTCTGAGCTGTCAGCACAGAACCCGGCGCGGGGCTCGAACTCATGGTCTGTGAGACCATGACCCGAGCCGAAGTCAGACACTCAAGCGACTGAGCCACCTAGGCGCCCCCATGCATCTCCCTTTCTGAACGATGCTTGGGCTTCGTAGATTCCCAGTAGCAGCTGCCTCTATACTGTGACCGTAAAGGTCGCACTGCTTACGGGGACCTTTTAAATACAGGGAGAGGGTTGACTGTCAGCCTTTCAGAAACCACCTGTAAGAGGACACAGGCTGGCCCGATGATACAGGGCCGCCGTCTGTATAAAGGTAAAGTCAACACCCCAGGCTTGCTTTTGATAAACAAAGGGAGACCGAAAGACCTCTTGCTGAAGCTTGTCCTTCACCGCTCGCCCTCCTCCTGCATTTCTTCCGTAACATCCACCGTCGGATTCTAGGTTCTGGGGGGACAGGGGCTCGGTCAGCCTCCAGGCAAGGCCTTCACTGCTGGCCCAGGGCCTGACTTCACCACTTGGGAGAAACCATCGGCAGGAAGAGACTAATGTGGTCGGGGTGTCTCAGTCTGCTCGGGGAGGCACAACAAAATCCCACAGATGGGGCGACGTAAACAGTAGAAGTTTATTTCCTCACTGTTCCGGAGGCCGGACGTCCAAGGTTAACGTGCCGGCAAGTTGGTTCTTGGCGAGAGCTCACTCTCCGCTTGCAGATGTCCGCACGTGGCCTTTCCTCAGCACGTGCACTGCGCTAGGGGTGGGGGAGGGACCGAGCTCGCTCTCCTGGACTCTCACAAGGACGCTAGTCCTGCGGGATCAGGGCCCCACGCTTAGGACCCCATTTAACCTTATTGCTTCCTTTCTCCAAATGCGCCTGCCATGCGGTTAAGACTTTAACCTATGAGTTTGGTGGGGGGCTGGGGGGACAGAATTCAGTTCACAGCCAGGTGGTAGTTTAGGAAGATTCACGGGCACAGCAGAGAGGGGAGGTAGTGGAGAAGAAAAACATTTATCGAGTACCTATTGTATACCTGGAAGTGTTAGGGGTTTCGTGTACCTTTTATTTATTTTTAATTTTTTTTCAATATATGAAGTTTATTGTCAAATTGGTTTCCATACGACACCCAGTGCTCATCCCAAAAGGTGCCCTCCTCGATACCCATCACCCACCCTTCCCTCCCTCCCACCCCCCATCAACCCTCAGTTTGTTCTCAGTCGTGTACCTTTTAAAACATCATCCTTACTTACTCTTCTTTCACAATAAGGGAAACTGAGGCCAAGGTGGTTAAAGAACTGCCCAAAGGTATACAGCTCCCACGTGGGAAGTGAGATTTGACCCCTGGGTGATCCTACCGGAGCCTGGCTCTGTAAGATGGCCAAGGCAACGAGCGCTGGAAGGGGACATGGCTGGGGGCAGAGGTATGAGTTTGCGGGTGCTCTGGGCACGCCAGGGCACAAGGGCAGGCGGGTTCAGGGTGGGCTGTTTTAAGGGTACACCTGCAGGATCTGTGAGAGGGCCAGGTCTCACCCAGAGAGACCCGGAGAGAAGCCTGAGACCAGATCAGGCAGCAATCGTTGCGTAGAAACATCCGGCTGCCGGGGGATCTCGTGGTCTGAGCAGGTGCAAAGGTCTTCGTGAGGGGCTAGGAGGGTGTCAGGTGCTGTTGTCGACCCTTCTTTAGTTACGTGGCCGTGTTGGGGTGCCGTCAGAGTGCCAGAGGGAAGGGGATGTTTGTCAGGGGCCCGACGGAAGCGTCTACAAGGTTCCCTGTCTCAGAGAAAGGCAAGCACAAGTGCTTGGAATCCACAGAGACTGGGCCCTCGCCACCTTCGTTAAGGGAGAACACCACAGCCGTTCAAGTCCTTGGTAAACAAGGTGATCCGAGCACAGGCTAGAGCTTACGCAGGAGGGGGAGGGTGGGTTTAAGACAAAGCATTCCCCAAGGAGGCCGAGCCACTTGGCACAGATCTCCCTCCTCAGCACAGGGCCGTATCTTCAAACCCAACCAACCAACTCCAACTCAGCATTTAAAAAACCTGTTGTGGGGCGCCTGGGTGGCTCAGTCGCTTGAGCGTTCGACTTTGGCTCAGGCCGTGATCTCACGGTTCGTGAGTTCGAGCCCCGCGTCAGGCTCTGTGCTGATGGCTCGGAGCCCGGAGCCCACTTCGGATTCTGTGTCTCCCTCTCTCTCTGCCCCTCCCCTGCTCACGCTCTGCCTCTCTCTCTCCCACAAAAATACACAGACATTAAAAAACCTGTTTCTCAGTCTTTTATGCAGAGGTCAAAACCCAGCATAAAATAATTCACTGCCCAAAGACCCACATACCAAAAGGGGGAAAAATTAAAAGGGGACCCGTTCCTTCTGGACAGGGCAGTGAGGGCCTCACTGCCCAGGGCTGTCTCCCATCCAGCCTTGGATGTCTCCTGTCCAACCACACTCTGGCCGCCACGACCTCCATCAGCCGTGATAACCCCCGCGGTTCAGAGAGGTAAGTGCCTCAACCGTGACAGAGATGCAAATTCGGGGCACTCGTGTGCCCCGGGGTTCCTGTCCTGATGGCCCCCCAAGATGGGCAGTTCTCCTGCCGGGCATTTCCATCCGCGGTTGGCTTGTTCTGTGAATGTGACACGAGCACCAGATGGGAGAAGGGAGCCGCTCCCGCTGCTCCCGGGCCTGGCAATCCTCTTACGTTCATGAGCAGAAGCCGGTTTGACACTTGCTTCCCGGGGAGCTCTCTTGTGTTCTTCCTCGTGGAGTAAGAGAGGCAGACAGGCTTCTCCAACACTGCCCTGCGTGGGGCCCACCCCACAGGGTGCGGGGCAGGTCTGGGTCAAAGGCACATAGAACGGAGTCCGGGCAGGCGGGCGGATTCGTCAGGGCTCTCCAGAGGGACAGATGATATGTGTTGAAGATAAGGAATCCGTGCACGTGATCACGAGGATGAGAAGTCCCTGAACCTGTGTCTGTAGCCTGGAGACACAGGAGGCCGGTGGTGAGATCCAGTTTGAGTCCAAAGGCCTGAGGTCCAGGTGGTGTGAGACCCAGTACAAAGCCAGGAAGTCCGATGTCTCTGCTTCAACAGCCAAGCAGACGGCAAGTCTGCCCTCTCTGCCCTTTGCTCTCCGTTCAGGCTCCAACAGGCTGGACGGGCCCCCCAACGCTGGGGAGGGGTCCTCCTGCTTTACTCAGTTCACCAGTTCGAATGCATATCTCATCCAGAAACACCTTTGCAGACACACCCAGAACCATGTTGAACCAAATACCTCCGAGTCCCCCCTGGCCCGCAGCAGTGGACGCACAGCATTAGCCCCGACAGTGGCCTTGAAGTCGGCAGGAGAGGCCCTTCCTGCTCACTGGGCCTGAGCCCAGGATCCATCCACTCCGTACTGTTAAGAAGCTGGCACCAGCGTCCTGCACTCGGGCAGTGGGGCTGTAAGGGAAGGGGCGTGGCCCTCCCAGCTGACCCACGGGATTGGGAGAAGATGGTGTGGTGGACCCCTTGTTTCTTGAAACGTGTGCGTGTCAATTCACGATTGTGTTCACATGCTTGCCCAGACGTTGCTGCGACATGAACCGGCACGCAGATATGCACCAGGGAGTCATTTAACATCACTTAGGCTCAGGTTCCTAGTCTCAGCAATGGAGACCAAAAGGTGCCCCTTCCCTATGGAGACCAATGGGTGCCCCTTCCCAATGGAGAACAAAAGGTGCCCCTTCCCAATGGAGACTAAAGGGTACCCCTTCCCTACGGGGACCAATGGGTACCCTTTCCCTATGGAGACCAATGGGTGCCCCTTCCCAATGGAGACCAAAATGTGCCCCTTCCCAATGGAGACTAAAGTGTGCCCCTCCCCTATGGGGACCAATGGGTACCTTTTCCCTATGGAGACCGATGGGTGCCCCTTCCCAATGGAGACCAAAAGGTGCCCCTTCCTAATGGAGACCAAAGGGTGCCCCTTCCCTATGGGGACCAGTGGGTACCTTTTCCCTATGGAGACCAAAAGGTGCCCTTTCCCTATGGAGACCAATGGGTGCCCCTTCCCAATGGAGACTGAAGGGTGCCCCTTCCCTATGGGGACCAATAGGTACCCTTTCCCTATGGAGACCAATGGGTGCCCCTTCCCTATGGAGACCAAAAGCTGCCCCTTCCCAATGGAGACTGAAGGGTGCCCCTTCCCTACGGGGACCAATGGGTACCCTTTCCCTATGGAGACCAAAATGTGTCCCTTCCCTATGGGGACCAACGGGTGCCCATTCACAGATTTGGTGACAGTGCTATGAGATGAGCTGCTTGTCTGTAGGACCCTCCTTGCCCATTTGGTCAGCACCCTTGTGTGAGGCACAACCTAGCCGGGTCTATGCAGTAGGCCTGGCTGTATTGCCATGGCAGAGCGGGAGCAGGGGAGGAAGGTGGCATTTCGTAGTGCATACTTGTAGGAAATCGGAGCTTAATAGGTGCTCCCTGAAGAAGGAGGAGTTAGGGGCTGGCCTCCCGCACCAGGTGACAGTTGAGGTACAGACAAAGCGCTAACAGTGACCAGAAGAGACCAGGATGCCAGCACCCTGCAGGGCACGTGTCAGAGGCACCCTATCCAGACATCAAATCTGGGAGCACGTGGGGCTATCAGCGGGCAACAACTCTCTGAGGGCCCCAGGGGACAGGAGCCAGTGGGGGCTGGTGCCCGACGCCAGGATGACAGTCAACCTGAGGGAGGGATATTTGTTTCAGGATCAAAAGGCCCCATCAATTCTCTTCCTTTGAGGTCGTGTTCTGTATGGGGAGGCTAATGACAAGGGAGGTGGGGGTGACCTTGGGAAATGGGGTAACACCAGGGTGTCTGTGCTGGGGACCCTGCTAGACACCACGCGGCTCAGCTTTCCTCTCCCTCGGGGTCAGCCTGTGCCCAGGGCCACAGTCATCACAAAGGATGGCCAGTTATTCATGAGTGTCATCAGCGAAAACAAGAAAAAATGGAAACAATCAATTCAGGGTGTGGAGAAGCCATGCTAGGACAGAAAGGCACACTGCAGTCTTAACACCAAAAATGGCCAAGGTGGGGACATCAGTGACGTTCCAAATGGAATCCACAGTCTGACTCCACATCCAGACCTTCCAACTCCACTTTTCACTTCAAGGTCTCCCATTGTGTGTGTTTGGAAGGCTTTGGCCATCAAAGGCGTAGTGGTTTCTGTGCTCTGTGGCTGAGGCTGGGCTGGTCTCGGGATGAGGTTTTATAGGGTGCCATGGGGCACAACTCCTACATCTCCTTATTGTGCATCCCGCTCTGTGGGAGAGAGAGGTTTCAGGTTCCTTGTTCTGCAGATGTTGAAAACATCACTAGGTGCCAAAGGCCTTGGTTAATCTCATGTGTGGTACGGGTATCTGTTTTATACAAAATTTCACCTTATATGTTTGTCGATATGAGAAACAGCCATTTCACTATATTGTTTCCGGAAAGAAGTAATAGCTTCTCAAGGGAAATAAGCTAAATTAGTTCAAGAAGTTTGAAAGAGGGGCATCTGGGGGACTCAGTGGGTTTAGCTTCCGACTCTTGATTTCGACTCAGGGCATGATCTCACGGTTCGTGAGTTCGAGCCCTGTGTAGGGCTCAGTGCTGACAGCATGGAGCCTGCTTGGGATTCTCTCTCTCTCCCTCTGTCTCTGCCCTTTCCCTGCACTCTCTGTCTCACAAAATAAATAAACATTAAAAAAATAAAAGAATTTCCGAAGAAGTCAATATTTTAATTCAAGCAAAGATGTTTTGAGACATGTGCTCCAGACCTGGGTGTAAGCTGAGTCCAGGAGAAGACAATTTGTTAGGGCTCAGGGTCCCCCGCGTAGGGTCTTCTGGAAGAGCGATGATTCTCAACTCTGGGTGCCCGTGGATATCTACTGGGGAGTATTTTAAAATGCTGATGCCTGGGCCGCACTCTAGACCAAAGGACCCAGAATCTCAGAGGGCGGGCCCGGGAATCTGTCTTGCAAAAGGCTCACCCTGGGTGGATGCTGAAACCCAGGGCATAGGATTATCCGGGCTGAAGACCAACCACGTGGAAGGTTGGGTGATTGCCCTGCAGGGAGGTTGTAAAGTTGACAAACACTAACTGGGCCAATCCCTTCTCGGGAGCATCTCAAAGCAGACAGCTCTCATTAGCTCCTCTGCAACGTGACTCATTATCCAGCCGCCCCTAAATTAGCCTGAGCGCATCCCCATGCGTTTCAGGGAAGCGGTGAGTGGCAGCTTGTCCCAAAATGGAAATGCAGATGACAGAAGCTTAATTGAAATAGAATAATCAGTATTTTTAAGACCCCCATTCTTGGAAGCATGGCTTGGGCTGCAAGTGAAGGCGACATGGCCCCGAATCACAGTGAGCTGAGCTGAAATTATCGTGACTCAGTGGTACCGACGGGGTGGCTTTGTAGCCTCTGGACTTGTCTCTGCCGGTGTCCCTGAGTCCGATCACATTTTGCCCCCTTAGCGCACTGCACACACCTCCAGCGCCAGACTACATCTTACCCATCTCAGAAATCTCCGTGGCATCCGGCGTGGCATCAGACTCCTGACAGGAACTCAGTGTTTCTTTTTTGAAGAATGAACGAATCATGTCACCAGTGTCTGGGATGTGGAAGATGCCGCCAGCCTCCGTGAGGCTGACGGGAGGCACACCTCACCAGCGGCTGAAAGGTTCCCGCCGCCCCAGGATGCCCCGAGGAGAGAGACAAATGCCAGTTGGCGTTTTCAACATGGCGGCGATCCGTCCTTTACCAAGTTCAGTCACTGGAAGTAGGAACGAGGGAGCTGAGGGACGTCATATCTTCAAATTCAACAGCAGTGAGCGTGTTATAGCTGCTAAGTCCTGCATCTAAGACCCACCTGTATGCAACATCCTTGGGAAGGATGGGAACTGACAGGTGAAGGCCCCATTTGTCCACTCACTCATTCAATCGGCAATGCTGTTTGGAAGGTCAGTGTGTGCTGGGCACCGACCACAGCTTGTCCCCATAGAGGTCGCCATCTAATGTGGACACAGACTAACACAAACAATTCCAACTCCATTTGAAGGCCAGCGATGGTACACGAGAGGCATGGGGACCCTGAGGATAAACACAGGGCCTGGCTGGGAAGGAGAGTACCCACAGATGGTGGGCATTACTAATCCAGAGAAATTAGGGCAAGGATAGGAGAGGTCAAGATGGGAGAGATCTTCTCTCTGGCGTTGTGACCACTTAACATCCTGTCTAAATGGTGCTGATTTTAGGAGGCCAGTGGGTTGCGCGACTGGGCCGTATGTCTTTAGGGTGTCTGTGCAGAACCGAAAACCATAGAATTGTCAAACAAGAGGACTGGACTCCTAGTTTACGATGAAGTAGAATAAAACACGTACCGTCTACGAAACTACCTGGAAATGCAGCGAAATGTTGAGCCCTAGGTAAAAGGGACAAGTAGGCTTTTCTTGGTTCCTGAGAGTCAAGAATGGTGGAAGCTGGTTGAGGACATGAGCGGGTCTCTTGCGACCAAGTCAGTCATGTTTGCTATCTAATCCATGTCTTGTTTCCGGTAAGTTCCCGAGACATTGCTGGTGAGCCATGGATGGCTTGCCCAAGCAGGTGCCTGCCCTGTGCCGGGATGGTGGCAGTTGCCTTGTCAAACGTCTTTGGGTTTCAACGGCCAACATTTCTCTTGGCTTTTCATTGCATTTCACTGGAATGCTAACACCAAAGAAAATGGTCTGAATGTTTGGACGTGATTTAACTTGTCCATATGGAAGACGGTGTGCCTGGCAGCAGCTGTTTACGTTTACTCCTCAGATCTGTTATTCCTACCAGATTTCTGCTGCCAGACCAGCGTCTTGTAATCTTTTAGAAGCAGGGCTGCAGAGCAGATTTTCCACAACATTATACAGACCATAAAAGTACTAGGAAGAAGGCAGGAGGTGTGAGTCCAAGGGCACAGCTATGTATTCTGGCACCGTTTTCAGGGAGGCTTTGGGTTAATTCCTGTCAATTCAAGCGGGCAACGATGCCGATGAGCGATGGCCAATCTGTCCTCACCCAGAGCCTCCTTTGGACAAAGATGGGGGCTTTCTATTTCTAGAACATGTGCTTTAATGAAGCACATTCCTGTTGGGCATCTTTCAGCAGGCTGCTCCTGTGACAACAGGTCAGCTCTGAGCACCGTTCCTAAGAGGACAACATTGTTCCCTGCTGGTGACGGGGCAAGGCGAGGGGTTGGACCTCACAGGCGATGAGCGTTTTCCCCATGTCAGTAGTTGGAGTCAGTAAATGGGCCCGTTTGAGATTTGTGCTTACGCACACTCCTGAATCCCCCATGCAGTCCTGTCTTCCTCCTGCCATCTTGAAGACAACCACGTAAAAGAACTTAAAATGTGTGTTTTGCCTGAATCCCCCACGACAAGAAGTGAACTAAACCAAGAGAGGGCTGCTGTCCGGGAGTGTGGACGGACTCCGATCCCTGGAGCCCTTGACAAATGGTCTCCCGGTGGTGGAACCAAATTGCCACTTAAGTCCCCGTGTCTCCTTCATAAACGTCTTTCAAGAGGTAACGTCCAGTGGAAAAGATGCGAGCATCGGTACCAAGATACTCTCTGAATGAAGGTCATGAGCCACAAGGGCCGCGAGAGCGGAATGTCGCGTCCTGAAACCCGTGTGGAGAGAGAGCTAGGGGCACAGTCTCCCCCTCGGACCATGGCAGTGTCCCTCTCCGATGAGAAAAGTAACCGCAAGAAAACTCGAGTGACCAAAATCTCTTTAATAAATCCACTGAAGAGTAAAAGATATGAACCATTGTCTTCAGTTGGTCTGCAACCCAGAAATAAACACTTACTTCCGCACGTCGGCTGTGAAGCATAGTACAACCAGGGTGTCTGAGTAAGGAGGCGTGGTAAAGACTACTATTTTTATACTATTTAAAAATCCCATGGCCGGTATTCAATAAATGTTCACTGAAAGAATGAATTAGAATATCGGGCAGTGAACAACTATCTTAGATACAAAAACATCGCCTTTACACCTAGACTATGGATCGGCCCCGTCCAAGTCCCTCCCACCACCCGGTGATGGCTTCCATCCCTTTTTTCCCTGGCTAACACACCTCGATTTTTTTTGAGTGCCATTTTCCCTCGCCCTAGGATTAAGTATTTTCTGACCCAAGCCAGCCGTGGCCGTCCTGTCCATTTGTCCCTGCGGGCATCTACGGGTTCCGAGTGACCGACCTGTGGCCAGTGAGATGCGCAGGGAGTCAGCTGGATTGTCGTGGGGCCCCGCTTCCAAATATCCTCACCCTGGAGGTCGCAGCTTCAGCGTGTGAGTTTTGTCGGCGCGTGGACGTAGGGCCCATAAGCGAGGGGCTCGAGTAGGAAGATGCGGCGAGATCGACAGTCGCCCCATCCCCGTTTCGGGGAAAACGACGTCGTGCACACGGAGCGTGGCGTCTCCGGCTGCGTTCTCCGGAAGCGGCGCCTGAGGTGGGGACTTCTGTGCAGGTGACTGGTTGGGGGCGTGCTCCCAGGCACCCAGGACGTGACAGAGGGAAGCCAGGTGGGGTCTCGGCAGCTGAGGGCTGGGTCTGGCCTGACCCTACACAGGCGCCCTGGAGGGACACTGCTCCACAGACCCCATCGCCCCTTGAGATGTGCTTCTTGGGAACCGTCGGCCGGCCCCGCACTGTGGCTGGGGGGACGGGGGAGGGCGGTACCCCGGGGTCGGGGGCGCCCCCTTCCGACGCCGGACACCTGGCCCCTCGCCCCTCACCCTCCCCGTGGTGGTGGGATGTGTGCGCCGACCCGGCAGGGGCTGGGGGTGCGGGGAGCGCTCTCCATTGCCCGCACCCCTCGCACTGCGCAGACCCGATTGCGTCCGCCTGAGTCCTCTCCGTCCCACAGAACAGCTCCAGGGGCCAGATGGTCGCGGAGTCCGGGGACAGTTAAAGGAGGCTTCGAGGGACGAACTGCACTCCCTCTGCTGCTCACCCTGGGACTGGGACTGACACTCAGGGTCCCCTCCTCTACAGCCCGGTCCAGGTTCTCCGCCATGGCTCGCGTTTCTGCAGGGCTGGGTGGCTGGCTTGGTGGGGCCCAGAGTCACCCTTGAGGGTTTCTGTGTTTTCATCAGGCTGCATTTAAGCACTTGTCTGTCTGCAATGAAAACTGGTCATGAGAGAAGCAAGGCGTGTCCCCGGGGTTGGTATGGGCCCCAAACACATTCCCTCCCGCCCCCCCCTCCCCCCCGTATATCAGCAGCCCTACACGTCGGTCAGGGTCAGCTGCCCCTCCCCGCACGGCGATGCCTTTCTCCTGCCTGGAGGAGTCTGAACAGCGGCCTGTTTTTCTGGGGTCCTGTCACCCTTTTTCTTATGGTTGCTAGGGAGCCGAGGGCTGAAGGAGCACTACCCACCATGAGCCCCGTCCTGCAGGGGACGCCACCATTGAGCGGTGGGACCCCCCTCGTGGGCGCATCTCTAGGACACCTGGAATAGCCATCACCAACGATTACGACAAAAACTTGTCAGTGTCTGCGGTGCGTACAACGTAAAGACGGCGAGGCCGAGGACTCAGGACTGAATTCATCAACGAGCCCGTGAAAACGTCTTCCACCTCACCAGTAACCCCGGGCACACAGATTAAAAGAACAATCTGACACCATCCCTTATGCTTCAGATTGGCTCAGCCTGTTAAGCGCCCGGCTCCGGCTCAGGTCACGATCTCACGGTTCACGGGTTCGAGCCCCGCGTCGGGCTCTGTGCTGACGGGCTCGGAGCCTGGAGCCCGCTTTGGATCCTGTGTCTCCCTCTCTCTCTGCCCCTCCTTCACTCACACTCTGCCGTCTATCTCAAAAATAAATATTAAAACATTTAAATCTGCAGGTTGCTTAAAAGGCTCCAAGAAGATTTCTGGATGTTGCCCTTCCGTGCTGTGTGGCCGTGTCCTGGAGGGCTTTCTTTTCGCCCCGTCTCCATCATTCTGTTCCTTTCATGGCTGCCGTTTCGTGAGACTTGGTTCTTATCATTCACAAACGGTTCCATTTCATCTCTGAACTCATGTGTGGTGGCCAATATTACACCCTTTATTATACTACAGAACAGCCTGTGAGTGGAAAGATAGAGTTTTTTTCCGGGATCAGAATGGTAAATAACGACAAATTATGACCAGTGCAGAGTTGAACTTGGCCACAGACCAGGGGTGCGTGGACATGACTGTGCATGCAATCACGTGTGTGTGCGTGTGCATGTGTGTGCGAGAAGGATCATGTCCAGCCTTGGGACAGAGCAGGAGCAAGGCAGAGACCTGTCCCGGCTCTGCTCCCAGCTTCCCTGGACTTCTTGGCGGATTATTTAATCACTTTTTACATCTGACATCCCTAAAATCCCTTCCAGCTCAGGTCTTAGGTTCTGTGACACGCAGGGGTGGGTTGGCACGGGCACAAGCTTTGGCTGTGGAAGGACTGGTCCGGGGGGACGTGTGGAGCCCGCCCCCAGTGTGGCCCCAGAGGCCATGCCAGGTGGCGCAGACCCGCAGGTGTGGACCAGGCGAGACCCACCGCGACACAGTCATCGCCGCTGGGGAGCACCGGTGCCCTCACTGCCTGAATGTGGCCTCTGTCCACACACACAACACCTTCTCTCTCCTGGACTCCTATGGAGTTTGCCAAGCTGTGTTCAGAAACCAAACTGTCAGGGCGTAAACTCTGTGCGGACCTGTGGTGGGTTATAAGTGTCCCGTAGCCCCTTGTTCCTGTAAGGCCCAGAGAAGTCCCTTTTGCAAAAAATATGACAAAGTTTGGTTGCCCCAAAATAGCTCCTAGGCGAATGTGGTTTTCTACTGCAGACACTTTGATCAAACTCTGGAAACCACGAGAGCAGAGTTTTATGGACAGAGGGAGACAAGGCCGTGCAGGTGCCGAACTTGGATCGGTACCCATGGACTGGCCAGCTGTGACCCGGAGGGACTCTGACTTCTGTGAGCCTCATTTTCTTTGTAAAGTGGGAAAAGCTGCACTGACAGGCCAGGGGCTGGTGAGGGTCATGCTTGGCTGTGCAGCTCTAAGGCTCTATAATGATCCTGTGCTCTCTCGTAACATGTGCTCCTCTTGGGGCCACAACAAAACTCGGAAGGCGCTCTGTTTTATGGACGAATTGAGTGCAATGGAATGGTCCACTAATGTAAAGCACAGGGAGGGCAATCCTGCCGGGAAAGAGAACTTGGCTTTGTTTGTAAACTGGTAGCACAGAAGGAAAAAGGAAAATGGCAGCATGGTGGGCACCTAAACGTTGATTCATCCGAGGCGCGAAACTGAAGGGTGTGACTCCAGAGAATCCCAGTCTGTAGATGTGCGACTCTAGGAACCCTGCCCTCAGCTGTCCCCAGTCTCCTGTCACCTGTCCCCTTTGATACGCTGATGGCACTCCACCCCGAGCCAATGGAAAGACAGCCAACTCGAAACTTGGAGAGAGCCCTAGGATTCGGAATTGAAAGGAGGGAAGGAGTTGGAAAGGCAGCACCAAGGTGAGGGAACCGAATAGTTACAGTAGACTCCTCAATGGCCTTCTCCCATTTTTCTCTCTCCCTCAAATAACTCCACCACATCCTCTGCAAGTTTTCTCTCTGTTACCTGGCCTGGGATGATGGGGTCACTTGTCACAACAGGTGCATCTTTAAGAACTTCAAATACAACAGGCAGGACATTAGTGTGCAGAGTCATTGGGGCTTCCTCCTTCCCCCCCTCAGCCCTGAACTGACAAGGCCTGCAAAGGCTTTGGAAGTTTTGTTATTGGGGGAACGATGAGATTAATTGGGAGTGTGGAGCACTTGGTGGGGGGGGGACAGGCTGGATGAGACTCTCCAGTGGGTACTGGGGACCCCAGGAAGGCACAGGGTGCCTGGGACCCAAGTGCTCAGGACAGAGGAGATGGACAGATGCCTAAGGCAGGTCCCGTTTACTGCCCTTCCCCCTGTGGGGTAAAGAGGGGAACATGCCACACATCTCTCCCTTGTGCTTCTCCGCCTATCGGCACCCCAGATTCCACAGCAGAGAATTCAGGCCACTGCAGGGGCCTCAGGGGCTCAGCCCCGCGGTGGCGCTCTTGAGGGCTAGCCTGTCCTATACGGGAACACACATTCAACCTTAGATAACCTATTTACAAATGAACTTTGGAACACAACCTATTCAGAGTTTTAGGTCAGCCTGTACTCGGGCTTCTCGAAATGTTTACAGAGCCTGACTGAGTTTTCCCCCGTTTGTATTCAGAGTGTAGAACAACACAGCCAGGCTGCCAAAGTGAGCATATTTGAAGCTCTGATCTCTTGGTGTCAGAAGAACGAGTTATTATTGAATTTATGCCGAGAATAGAGGCGTACAGACTTCTGCTTCCAGTGATAGTGAGCTAAGCAATTTGGACCGACTCTCCCTCTGAGGACAACAAGACACATTTGAACAAAATATCTGAAAAAGTGTTCTTGAATACTGATGAACGAATCAGGCAGTGAGAACCACAGGGCCAGCACTAGGGAGAAGATAGACATTTGGAAAGATGAGCCCAGCATCTGGGGCATTTTTTCCAACAGGAGTGTTTGTTAATCATGGAAGAGGCAGCTGAGAGGCCAAGCCAAAGACAAAATTTAGAGTCCAAGGTCCTCCAACTATGGGGGTCTTGGTAACTCTTCGTCTCTGAGGGGGGACGCTGAGGTCTTACACCCGAAGAAAAAGGTGAACTGGAAATAAACAAGCCCTCACAAAAACTTCAGCCCCGTTTTAAGACATCTGGATATTCCAGGAAAATCTCAGTCCATAAAATTAGATTAAGATGATTCCAAATTGTCAACACAACCAGGTGCCTGGCAGCCACAAAAATCCCCAGAGAAAGTTTTTATCAGCACATTATTTCTACAATTTTTCCCCAGTGCAATGTCTAGCACACAATTTAGAATATGTAAACACACGAAGAGAAAAGACAGTGTTGACAAGAATCAGCAGAAAAAAAGGACAATAAAATTAGACCCTCAGGGGCTCTTCCTAGATATTGGAATTATCCAGGCAAAACATTAAAATAAGTGAGAGTTGAAAGCTATAAAAAATGATGTAACATATATGAAAATATCCGAGCACAAGTTTGAGAGCTACAATTATACAATCATTGAAATTAAAACCTCAAGGTGCCTGGGTGGCTCAGTAGGTTAAGCATCTGACTTCGGCTCAGGTCACGATCTCACAGTTTGTGGGCTCGAGCCCCATGTTGGGCTCTGTGCTGACAGCTCAGAGCCTGGAGCCTGCTTTGGATTCTCTGTCTCCCTCTCTCTCTGCCCCTCCCTCGCTCATGCTCTGTCTCCGTCTCTGTCTCTCTCTCAAAAATAAATAAACAATAAAGAAAAACCCTCAATGGATGGGTTTAGGAGAACATTATTATATCAGCTAACAAGAAAATTAATGAATTTGAAAGTGGGTTAGAAGAAAATATCCAGAATAAAGCATGGAGAGAGACACAAGGACTGAACATACAAAATAGGGGGTAAAAGACATAGAAGATATGCTATTTATCCGATATGCTACTTATCTTTTCAGACTCCAGCAGATATTTATGAAGATTTCATAAATATTTGCCGGAGTCTGAAAAGGAGAGGGAAAAAAGAATTGGAAGAAACAACATTTCAAAAGATACTGGGTAAGAACTTGTTTAATTGAAGAAAGTCACCTAAGACTAACATTTTTTTTTCTAAATGTTATTTTCCTACATCTCCCAATATTTGAAATATAAGGATAAGAATGGCTTAAAACAAAATAGTGGGGGTGGGGGGGGGACACAAAATAATGGGGGAAATGCCACCTAAACACTCACAAAAAGAAAACTAGTGTATATATACAAGTATCAGACAAAATTGACTTCATGCATGACGTCGTTAGAGACACAAACTTGCTAGAGACCAAGATGGACAGTTTGATTTACCAGAAAGGCATAGCAATTCCAAATGCACATGCCCTCGATCACATGATACCGAGATGTATTTTAAAAACATTTGATAGAATGAAAATAAATAGAAAAATTCACAATTGCAATGACAGTGGGAGATGTTGACATACCTTCGTTACTTGTAGGTAACGTGAAAATCAGGAAGGATATGAAATATTTAATAATATGAATAAACGACATAATAGACATATATATATATATGGCACACTGCACCAAGAGACTGCTAGATACCCATTCTTTTCAAGCACGTGTGAAGTATTTCCCAAAATAGACCATAAAGTAAATCTCAACAAGCTTCAAAAGCTAAATCATGCAGAGTAAGATTTTGGCCCGAATGCAACTAAGGCAATAACAAAAAGAACAATAGAAAATCCCCACCCCTCCCCCCATGCTTGTAATTTAATTCTTTAAAAACATTTTTTTAATTAAGTTTATTTGTTTTGAGAGAGAGAGAGAGAGAGAGAGAGAGAGAGGGAGGGAGAGTGCAAGTGGTGTGAGGGGCAGAGAGGGAGACCCAGAATCCAAAGCAGGCTCCAGGCTCTGAGCTGTCAGTGAGGAGCCTGACACAGGGCTTGAACCCACAGCCACGAGATCATGACCTGAGCCGAAGCTGGAGGCTTAACCGACTGAGCCACCCAGGAGCCCTTGGAATTTAATTCTTCTAAAAGCTTAAAGTTCAGAGGAGACATACCAATGAAAAATTTTTAAATATTTTGAGTTGAAAGATAATGGCACAAGAAACCAACGTCAGAAATAAAGAGGACATTCCTATGGGCACTTATAGATGTAAAAAAAAGAAAAGAAAAGAAAAAGGAAAAAAGAGAAAAGAAATAGTGAGAGGATTTTGTGAAAAACTTCATACCAGTAACTGAAAATTTTAGGTGAAATAGAAACATTTCCAGAAAAATAACTTACAAAAAACGAACACAATAAGGGTGCCTGGGTGGCTCAGTTGGTTAAGGTTCTGACTCTTGATCTCGGCTCAGGTTACTCTGCATTGGGCTCTGTGCTGATAGCATGAAGCCTGCTTGGGATTCTCTCTCTCTCTCTCTCTCTCTCTCTCTCTCTCTCTGTCCTTCCTCCACTCATGCTGTCTCTCTCAAAATAAATACATATGCTTAAAAAAAAACTAACACAATGAGAAATGGAAAATGTGAACAGTCTTACAACCTTTAAAAAGATGGATAAATCGTCTCAGTACATGGGGGGAGAACTATGAAAAATTCCAACAATCACTTGTGATTAGAAATAAAAAAAATGAGGGGAGTCTGGGTGGCTCAGTCAGTTAAGCGTCCGACTTTGGCTCAGGTCATGATCTCACAGTTCGTGGATTCGAGCCCCACGTCGGGCTCTGTGCTGACGGCTCGGAGCCTGGAGCCTGCTTCGGATTCTGTGTCTCCCTTTTTCTCTGTCCCTCCCCTGCTCACACTTTGTCTCTCTCTCTCTCTCAAAAATAACCATTTAAAAAATTAAAAAAAAAAAAGAAATTAAAAAACGAGCAAACTAGGCTATGAGGGAACTTCCTAAATCTGATAAAGGGCATGCCAAGAAACTAGAGAGATCATCATAATTACAAGGGAATGTTAAAATCTAACATTGGACACTGGAAGCAAGACAACAATGGCGGCCCTCGTCACTTCTGTGCGGTCTCGTACTGGAGGTCCTACCCAGTGCTGGCTCTTTCTGAGAAGTTGGGCGCCCTGGGTAATTCTCAGGAACCCCGCTGAGTGACTGACTGCGGAAGCTGGTCTTGCCCCTCAGACAGGTGGAGCTTGCGGGCCTCGTTGCCGTTGGTGGGGTCACGTGACTGGCCGTGCCCCACGAGTCATGGATGGAAAAGTGTCAGAGCCCTTATCCCCTCTGGTATGGTTCTCCCAGCCTTTCAGGTGGTGGTGGCTATTCTGCCAGCTTGGATCCCGGAGTGGGGGGTTTGGAGAAAAGCCCCCAAACTACTGCAAAGGGCCCGCGGTAAGAACGAGAAAGAAATCTGTTACTATGAGTCAGAGACGACGGCACTGGGACAGAGGGCTCTGCAGCATCTTGCCCTCGCAATGAAATGCTCTAGCCAGATGATGCCCAGATGATCCACTCAAACACAAGGAGTTCCGGAAATGTTCTCTACAGAAATGAACACAGAGATGCACCTTGAGGTCCCATCTAACATGTTGGCTCCGATGGCAGCAGGTGGGCCGCTGCCTGCAACCCCTTCAGTGACCGTCTCGGCTGTGGGGAGACACCCGGCCCGAGGTCAAGCCTCCCAGGCAGCCCACGTTCCAGGGCCGATCGTGGCAGGGGCTGAAAGCCTTGGCCATTTTGGCCCCAGATGAGACATCGAGCTTCCCTGGGAGCTGGCCGAGGCTGTCTTCAGGCTCACAGCTTCCCAGTAGGACAGAGAAAGCTGAGCCACACCCAGGACTCGATCATCATGACAGCTGAGCTCCAAAGAAGGTTAGATCCCCGACCCAACCGAGGCAGGTTGGCTATGCCAAGGCCAGGACCCTGGCTGGGAATAAGTGGGACCCTGGCACTTGGAAATAGGGACTTCCGGGTTGGAACGTCCAAAAATCTTAAACTCCCAATTTCCCCCGAATCCCCTGAGTCTGCGGAAGTGGGCCATCCCGTCCTGGTACAGATGCTAAGACCCCTGCTTGCTTGAAGACAACGTAAGATGTCTCCCCTGCGTTCTCTCAAGAGTCAGA
This sequence comes from Neofelis nebulosa, assembly GCF_028018385.1. Classification (NCBI taxonomy): domain Eukaryota; kingdom Metazoa; phylum Chordata; class Mammalia; order Carnivora; family Felidae; genus Neofelis; species Neofelis nebulosa. The sequence continues at coordinate 156,139,235 of NC_080786.1, read as the reverse complement.
ACTTCAGATGTCACCCACTTTGGACTAGGACGGTCCCTAGAAGCATGGAAAAACACAGGCTCGCACTGAGCGTGACGGGAACCCACGGTTGCCACGGCAGATGGCGGACAAAGCAGTCCCTCCTCCGAGGCACGGGAGGTGTCCTAAGGACACCTGGAATGAGGATACCACCTAACGCCAAATGCCTACCCGACAGTTCTATTCCACGGGAAGTCCTGGAGGTGACACCATTGACCGTGGCCGCAGGAAATGCATTCCTGGGAAGAGTACCAGGCTCACTGAGAAGCCAGTGGTGGCCTCCTCTGTAGACCAGACTCACTGTGGGACAGGCCATTGCAACCAGTCTCACTGAGAGCAGAGGGAACAAAGACATCAGACCCACAGGGACAGGTGTCGGTGCTGGACTGTCAGAAGACAGCCGGGTGCAAACACTGCAGCGAGCAGAAAGGTCACCGAGGCAGCCAAGGTGGGCGTGGCCTGCAGCTTGAGGGACACAGTTTATAGAACACAGCATCCTTAGGGGCAGAACATATGTGCAGCCAGCAAGGGTACCCCTCAGCCCAGACAGAGAAGAAAGTACGGGTAGATGACCGGAGGGGGAGACAGGTGCCCCGTTAAAGAGTCACGATCCTTTGCCCTGTTTCCAGATCGGAGCCGTTTCAGACCCGGAACCTGTTGGCTGAAGAGCGGGTCAGATCCCCAGGGGAAAAGAACGACAGCACAGCAGAGCCTGTGAGCTCGGTAACAACGGTCCTGTTCCTTCCCCGAGGAGACTGATGGTCATTTACTCGAGTAACTGTGCACTGCAGAGGGAGGGATATCCTAGCATCTGAAAGCCTGTTGGATAAAGGGCTAGAGTTTGCACAAAGGACCCAAAGCTTCATCCCGACTCCCCACCAAAGAGGGGGTACACGGAGGCCAGGTGACAGTTGTGGTCTTGACCGAGCACTGATTTACGATAGGTCCACTGGGTCCCTACCTCTGTCCCAGCCTCTAGGACTTCCACCCCCAAATCATAGGATGTTCAAACTTGGCAGTCGGTAAAACTCACTGTAGGTCCTTGGCCTGTGGGATAAAATCGGCTGTCACGGGGGATGACAACGGAGGCCTCTGCAAACACCCCTGACCCTGGTCAAGACAGTAAATGAAGGCCCATACTGCGTACCCCCGGGTGAGAAGTGGCGTGGAAATCAGTTCCAAGCTTACGGACCTGGAGTTCGCACGGCTGGTGGGCGTGTCTTGTGGGCACAGTCTGTGCCCAGAGGTACCCACCCTGCAGCCGCCCTGACAGGTGTGGTTTCTTCTCCAGAGCAGGTTAACACGGCCTCGGGTACGTGGCTTGTCCCCAGCGGGTTGGCCAGTGCCCTCGGTCCCCACGAGGAAACCGTCTGCATTCACGTGGGCTGCGTAACGGGGCGCATTCCTGCTCTGCCACAGGGCTATGTCCACTCGCGTGCTCTATGCCCTCAAGCAGCCCGAAGGGATCTGGGGGGCCCGGGCGTCTCAAAGAACACAACATCGGTCTAGTACATTGATGACACCATGCCGGTCGGTGATGGGGGAGAAGCGGCAAACACGCTGCAAGTCTCGGGAAGATGTCTGAGCTCAGCAGGTGGAAGTTAAATCCCAAGAAGGCTCAGAGAGGGAGGGGCCGCATCAGTGACATCCGTAGGGGGTCCACAACCAGGGGTGCGCTGGGACCACATCCAGAGGGAAGGACCGCCGATCGCACTCTGCCTCTCCCGCCGTGAGGAGCCGCAGACGACGCCTGGCATTTCTCTAGGGCTCCTGGGGGCCGCGTGTTCCACACGTGGGCAGACTGCCCCAGCCCGAGGCTGACGGAGAGGTTACCAGCTTTGGGGGAGCCTAGAGCAGGAAGGGGCTCTGCGGTAGGTCCGGGCCGACCGCACGCAGCCCCGAGAGCCTGGCCGTGCGACCCGATAGACCCCGTGTTATCTCGGGCACACGCGGTGGCATCTACGGCAAGCCTGTGTCAGAGTCCCCATACAGGCCCCCCCCGGGCTTTTGGAACAAAGCCACACCGTCCGCTGGAGAGAAGTCCGTGCCTTTTGAGAAAACAGCTGCTGCTGTGCTGCTGGGCCCCGACAGAGACGGGCGTCCCATCATGCATCTGGGCCGGCTCGGGGGGAGGGGGGGGAGCTGGGTTCCGTCACATCCTCAGGTTGGAAGGAGCCCGTCATCGGTGGGGATATGCGCCAGCAGCAGGAGCACGGGGCCAGCAGGCTGCGCGTCACCCGGTGACCCCCCCCCCCCCCCCCCCGCCCAGCTCGCTCGGTGGCCCGATGCGGGAGCCCTCCAGTGAAGCAGAGGCGGAGGGGCCCCGCATGGGCGGACGGTGGCCCATTCACCCCGTGGGGCCGGCCCAAACTGCATGGCTACTGTCCTACAGCCTCCCTCACGGGAGCCTCGCTCCGGGAACGTAGAGGTGGTTCTGGGGCGTGAACGGGGCCGGCAAGAAACACGTGAGCGGCCGGACGCGCACGTCCCCAGCGGAGGTGGGACGAGGCGACGCCCTGCTTCTTGCTTCCGTCCTCACTGTTAACAAGTGTCCCTTCCAAGGCCTCTTCGGTGTCATAGAGTGTTTTCCACGTTTTTGTGCGCTTTGTTTCTGCCGGTGATTCCGCGGTTTAAAATGGACCCTGCAGGGGCGCCTGGGGGGCTCGGTCGGTTGGGCGTCCGACTTCGGCTCAGGTCACGATCTCGCGGTTCGTGGGTTCGAGCCCCGCGTCGGGCTCTGGGCTGACAGCTGGGAGCCCGGAGCCTGCTTCTGATTCTGTGTCTCCCTCCCTCTCTGCCCCTCCCCCGCTCATGCTCTGTCTCTCTCTCAAAAATAAACAAAAACATTAAAAAAAATAAATAAATAAAACGGACCCCGCAGAGCGGGAAGTGGTGTTTGCAGTGCGTCACCCGAGACGAGTGGATAAGCTCCTTCCGGGGTGAGCGCCGATGCCGTTGGCCGCGAGTCCCACGTGAACGCACCAACAATGTATGTGACGTGACATGGGTGTTTTTAAATAGAAGCACACATCCAGCCAGGCTGTGTGTTGACGGATGACGATGCTGTGACCGGAGCCTTGAAGGGACAACCTTGCGTTTCCCTCCATCCCCCCACCCCCACCCCCACCCCCACCCCCGGAGCGATGGCTCAATGTTTGCTAATTCGGTGTCCACGCAGATTTTCTAGAAGCCAGCTACTGCAGATAATGAGAATTGACTATGTTCTTCCAGGTTTGCGGTTTCTTTGGGGGCGCCTGCCTCTTAATAATGCAGGTGGCTCCTTACTGCGACTATGGAGAGAGATCCCTGCCCGTCTCTGGAGACTAAAAAGCTCGGGGGGCAGAGCCACAGCGTCGCTCTCTGTCCCTGGGTCCTCCTGCAATGGTGCCTGCGGTCCGGGCGGGGGTGGGGGGCTGGGCGTCGCTCTCAGAGCCGCTGACCTGGGCTGGCAGCTGTCCCCGGCGCTTCTCAATGTTTTCTTGCTGTCGGTGCGTGGGGACAAAGCTTCCTTCTCATCCCGCAGGTTTCTGGATTTGTTAACTCCCTACTCCCTTTGGTCCCCACTCACAAACCAGATCGTGTTCTGAGCCCCTCTTCTCCTTACGGTGTCCTTCCAACGGAATCCAACAGCAAGCAGCACAAAGTGCTAAGATCCGGTTTCCGGCACCTCCCTGGAGCGGCCCCTGCAGCGCCGCGTCCTGAGGCGCAAGACCCGCCCCCCCTGGGACTCCCGGGCGCCGGCCACCGCTGCCCACCGAGGGGGACCGTCTTCCCGCCTCTGGTCGCAGTCTCCCCGCGGCCCTCCCGTGATGCAGGTTACACGCCACCGGGACCGCCGGGCTCTGCGTCACGTCCGGGCCAGACTCACGGAGCAGCCAGCCCCTCGGACGCCGCCAGCCGCCACGGCAGGAGGGAAAGAGCCGTGGAGGGCCGCGCTTGGGCGGTGAGATGCCCCAGCCCCCGAGGGACGCGTGTCCCCCCCGCCCACGGAGCGCTGTCGGAACGAGCGGGGGGCCGGCGATGCAGGGGGCACGGGCTGGAAACACTTGGCGGAAAGCACCGACGGCGGCTGCCGAGGACCAAAGAGACGAAGGGCTGGCCGGGAACCCAAGGAGCAGGTGCTCGATATGGTGCCCAGGGTGGGGTACGAGCCCCGCAGAGGGGCTGCACGGCGGTCGGGGGAGGGAACGCAGTGTGTTGTGCGGTCTGCCCCCTGCGCTGGCTCGTGCCGGCTGCGTGCAGTGGGGTTTGCTTTGCCCCTTAGCTCTCCAGGCCTGCTTCACCCTGGCTCACCCTGGTCCTGGCCTGAACGCCCCGAGGGGTCCCTCTGCCGCCTGTCCTCATTCCGGGAACAAGTCCCGGGCTTTTGTCCCAGCTGGATCTGGGAGCCCTAGAACTGCCACATCTTCCCCGCGCGGCTGCATTTGCGAGTGACCTGTGGAGGAGACTGGGATCTGTCCTGGAGGGCGTCACTAACACCGATTTGTCACCGAATTGAAAGCCCTTCCCCTCCGGAAGTTCCTGGACCTGATCAAAGCCCACCCCCCAGGCTCCTCTGAGTCATTGGCACTTGGATGGTTTTCTTGCATTTCATATAATTTGGAGGCATTGATTTATCATTTCCCCCTACTTGGTATTCCAGAGACTTTGTTTTTCATTTCATGCTGCCACTTCTAAAAATAAAGTTAGTGGTAATTTGAGCTTCTTACTCCTTTCTCTTCCCTTTCGACAGCAGGCGATTGGATTATAAAATCCTGCAGTTGAGGAGATGGGCGGGGGACCAGGCACCCTGGGCTCGGTCTTCGTGCTCGTGCCCCTGCCCCCCCCCCCCCATTTGGGTGCAGCTGGCACGGGTGTGGTCACGGTCCCTTCCCCTTATGGGCTGGGTCACCCGGCGGGACTGGTGTCCCCAAGCGGTCCCCAGACCCGGTCCTGGGGGACCTGCCTCGTGAAGTCGCTCGCCCTCTGGGGCTCCGATACTTTGCACGCTGGGGAACAGTGTCTGATATTCGCTCCCACACAACAGAGGGCTGAGGAAAACGGCTGGCTGAGGCAGGGAAGGGCACAGTGACATGAATTTAGAATTTGCTTAAAGACAGATCACATTATATATATATTGGTTTATCCTTTATTTATTTTTGGGACAGAGACAGACAGAGCATGAACGGGGGAGGGGCAGAGAGAGGGAGACACAGAATCTGAAACAGGCTCCAGGCTCTGAGCCGTCAGCACAGAGCCCGACGCGGGACTCGAACCCACGGACCGCGAGATCGTGACCTGAGCCGAAGTCGGACGCTCAACCGACTGACCCACCCAGGCGCTCCAGCAAGTTGACTATTTTAAACAGAAGTTACTTAAGAGACGGCCAGTGTGGGAAGGACACACAGACCCTCCTCCGTCCCCTTAGAGCAGGAAATAAATCTCCCTTGTGGAAGGTGCCCTCCCTGTCCCAGGAGGAAGGGACGCATCCTTGTCACCGGAAGTGGGACATTTGGAGCCCTGGTCACCACCCCAGCCCAAATTCTGTTAGACTTCCTTACTGCCTGAAGCCTCCAAAGTTTTCTTTGTCCGCCAGTCCCTCCCACGAGGATTGTCTCTTGGTCTAAGAGGTGTGAAAACTGTCCCCCTGGCTCATTCCGTCTCGAGACTTGTTCTCCTCCTGTAATCTGTCTCACATCAGTTTCGCTCTGAGTGCCGCTGGAAGCCCTGAGACCGAGGGGTCCCCTGTCCTGCCCGGGAAGGGCGCCCCGTGCTCACCGTGGAGGCCAGGGGACAGGCAAGTGCAGCTTCTTATAAGCTGTTGTCTCACGCATTTCTGGGCCCCCCACGAGAAGCCCCCTACTGAGAAGCATAAACAAGAGACTGGCAAGGAGGCTGGGGTCAGAGGCGGCTGGCTGGCTGCAGGCTGGGCACCCCCCTCCCCCAGACGCTGCCTGGCTTCTGCGGGGTAACCTCTCCGGCCCAGTCCCCCCTCAACCCCCCGTTTCTCAGCAGGAGCCCGGTCAGCCCCCGCCTGCCCATCTGCGTGCGGGCCTTCTCAGGATATTGCACACGCTGGAAGTGCGACGGGCGAGCAAGCAGCCCAGCCCCCCTCCGGCCCCCCACCGCCAGTAAGGCGCCGGGAGGGGTCTGCAGGTTCACCCCGCCCCCCAAGAGGACCCGGACGCCCCCTGCAGAGGAGCTGTCCTTCCCCAGGTCCATCCCCGCATCAGCCCCGGGGGCCCTCTCGTGGCGGCAGAGAATCTGGGCTGAATTACAAGAAAGGAAACAAACCCGGGTCGCAGCCTTTGGGGCAGGAGATTCCGGGTCCTGCGTGCCCACCAGCCCCAGGCAGAGGGCAGCCCCTGAGTCTTACCGATACCAGCCCCGCCCTGGTCACGGCCACATCTGCACCCCCTCCAGGGAGCCCGTGCCAGGGGCCCGCGGCCGCCGCCTCCTGTGTGCCCGGCCGGCCCCAGCCCTGCCCCCCCAGTCAGGGCTTCACCCACTGTCCGCTGCACCCTCTCTGAAGCCACTTGGCTGTCTCAGAGCTCAGGCCGCCCCCTCCTCGCCCCTCCCCGTGCACCCCCTGCCCCTCCCCTGGCCCTGCTTATCAAGAGAACCCCAATCCTGGGTACCTGCCGGCTGCCCTGTGTCTGTGAACCCTCTCCCGGGTGGTTTGCTCGTCACATCGCTGAGGTCTCTGCTCGGCTTTCCCTCCTCGAGGAAGGCCATCTGACAGCAGATAATGCTGTGCCCTCTGCCGTCCCCTCACCCCCGGCGACTTTCTGACAGAGCCGGGCCTCCCCGAACTGTTGCGGCTCACCCGTTTGCCCCTTGGGGTCTGTCGCCCCTTCCAGAGTGCGGCCTCGTGGGTGCGTGGCTTGGGCTCACCCCGGTTGTCACTGTCCGTGGGCTCACTCAGCGCTTGGCGACAAAGCGTTTTGAATGAATGAATGAATGAATGGCAGGTTTACAATCTTCCTCCAGGCTCCTGGGAGGAGCTCCTAGGACAAGGGACCCTGAAAACGCAGCTCGTAGAGCTGGCGATGTCCCAGGTCACTGAGGGTGTGGCAGGTGCCAGGCTCAGCCGGGCGGCTACAGCGTCGCCTCTCCAAACGCAGCCCTCCCAGGAAACAGTGGCCTGTGTAGCAGATTCCTTGACTTTCTAGTGTCGTCCCCTACTTTTAAAATTAGCTTTAGGGGCGCCTGGGTGGCGCAGTCGGTTAAGCGTCCGACTTCAGCCAGGTCACGATCTCGCGGCCCGTGAGTTCGAGCCCCGCGTCAGGCTCTGGGCTGATGGCTCGGAGCCTGGAGCCTGTTTCCGATTCTGTGTCTCCCTCTCTCTCTGCCCCTCCCCCGTTCATGCTCTGTCTCTCTCTGTCCCAAAAATAAAAAAAAATGTTAAAAAAAAAAAAAAAATAAATAAATAAATAAAATTAGCTTTAGGGGCGCCTGGGTGGCTCGGTCGGTTGGACGTCCGACTTGGGCTCAGGTCACGATCTCACTGTTCGTGAGTTCGAGCCTCGCGTCGGGCTCTGGGCTGACGGCTCGGAGCCTGGAGCCTGCTTGGGATTCTGGGTCTCCCTCTCTCTCTGCCCCTCCCCCACTCGTGCTCTGTCTCTCTCCAGAATAAGACACTCAACCCCACTCGCTGACTTAAATGGAAACCACGATGGTCAGGACGACGCGGACGTTCAAGGCCAGGGAGGGCCCCCGGCCTATCTCTGGCGTGCTGGTGATCCTCTGTTTCTTGCCCTGGATACTGGTTACGTGACCGCGCAATTGATAATTTCTGACCTGTATGTAGAGGTTGCCGGGGTTCCCAGGGCCGGGCTCCGGTCCTCAGGGCGGAAAAGACGCACTTGTCTGTGGGGTCAGACATGTCTGTGGAGTGAACGCCGGCTCCCTGGCCCTTTAAACGGGCCGCCTGCCTCTCATCCGTCCACCAGAGCACAGGCTTGTCTGGTGCAAACGGCACGAACCGATGCGGAGGCCCAGTCACAACTGTCTCGAGGCCAAAAGACAGCTTTGGGCCAGAGTCATCTATTCGTTTTAGGCCACTTGCTTTGTTTGACTCCCAGTAATAAGCCAACCTGTGTTTAATTCTGGTGTATGTGGCCATGGGGACAGACACGCACGGGGCGTCCCCAGCCCTGACGGTGAGCCCACCGGGCGTTATCAGGACATCACCGGTGAATAAAATCCAGCGAGAAGGTGGGGGGAAAGGGCCGCTGTGTCGAGGCCTCGGCCTGGGAGGGGAAGGGAGCGTGGTATGTGTGTCCGCGCACAGAGAGGCTGTGTGTGGGCGGCGTGGGTGCTTCGCAGCCCGGTTCCTGCACACGTCCCTGCAGTTCCCTGCAGTTCTAGCCCCCCATCGGCGCGCCAAGCTCAGCACAGGCTCGCGTGTTTTCTCCTCCGCTGCCCCCTGCAAGGTGTGGGATCACTAAGAGCCTTCCCAGCCCCGCGTCTCCTGGCCCGTCGACCCCCAGAGAGAAGCGAGGTTTGCGGGTGTTTGTACGGGTGCAGAGAGGCTCTAAGGACCTCAGACTTTGCTTCTCTCTTCTAGACAGAGCAGCCTCCACCGGCGACATCCGGGGCTCCTACAGTGGCCCAGCAGCTCTCCCTGCAGGCAAGGTGCACACCGAGGGACAGCGTCCCCCTCCCCGGCCTCTGCACCCCTGTGGGAGGCACACCGTCCTTCCCACCTGTGTGCCCCGCAGCCCCGATGATGGGAGCTTTGCCACCGGGGACGTGGGGGACGTGGGAGAACAAAGCCACAACGGAGGCCGGCAGGTGTGGGAAGGGGAAACCAAAGCTGACCCCACTCGTGGCCTACGCAGAACTCAGGTGTGGTTCCTGGGACAGCGACGGCTCGGGGAGGGCTTTGGGGTCAGCAGACCGGGGACCACTGTCCACGGGGAGGCCTCTCAGAGGAGGCCGGAGGTCATGGAAATGTAGCACTGTGCGTGCACTTAAGACACGGTAGGTAAATAGAGGAAGTGCTGTTTTCCAGACACTTGGCTCTAGAATTTTGGTGGTAAAAGGTGCCCTGGCTTAAATACAAAGGGCTTGGGGGCAGAGGGGATGGGGTGGGATTACTTGACGGGCACAGGGGTGATGAAAAACTTTGAAACTAGACTGGTGTGGCTGCACGGCATTGTGTGTGCACCAGATGGCACGGGCATGCACGCTTGAAGATGCTTAAGTGCGTGTTGTGTGAATTTCACCTCAGTCTGAAACGTACAAATAAAGCGCGTGGGGCCGGAGCACACGCGCCCTTCTGGTGGACTCTGAGACGTCCTGGGGTGGGGGCGCCACAGCCCAAGACCCCGAAACTCTCCAGGCCGTGGGCACGTTCAATGTCTCTGTGCTTCTACTCAATGCACATCTACCCACGGTGCCTTTAGAAGCGGATCGGGCGCGAAATCCAACAGGTAACAGACTGTCGGACTCAGGCCTCAGGTTGGGACTTCACAAGGGGGCCGGGCCATCTGGGGCATCTTCAAGTCAAGGTGCTGCCCGGCCCCGCCCCACCGCCTGGGACTGTGCCCTCTGGCCCTCGCCCCAGCCCACCTGCTCAGCTTCCGGGTGAGACCCCCTCTGCCCCTGCTTGGGCTCCAAGGACAACTCATGCAGCTCCCAGCCGTGAGTTTTGCAGGTGACGCTGCTGTCACGGGATTGTGCCAGCTGGGACTGTGACTCACCAGTTTCGTTCAGTCGGGCTTCACATCTGTCTCGTCTGCCAGCTCTGCTGTTTGGTTCGGGGCCCGATGGAGCCCGGCTCCCCCGTCTGGAGTGCGTCCATGGATGAAGGTTTCCGCTGCACTCTGACCTCTGCCCTCGCGAGGACATGGTGGAGTGTGTCTGCGTTAGTTAGCGTCTCCCTGCAGTGGCTGCAAAGGCCGGGCCCGGGGACAGCAGAATGGGGCCAGCAGCCCTGAACCCGCACATCCTAGGCACACGTCAGAAAGTATGAGCCTTTGGTGGCAATGACGTCACACTGGCGAAAGGGTAGCGGAGGAGGATTGAGTGGCCCGGCTTGTGGAAGGCTCGCAAGGACAAACTCAGAGCCTCGAAATTAACCTTCAGTGGGAAGAGCACTTGGAACCCACCGCACATAACCTCAACAGGCTGCACGGTTTCAGGGAGGCACCACCAGGGGAAGGGACACCCAGTGGACACACCCCCGCCTTCCCAACACCACCGATCGGCAGAGACAAGGCCAGGACCAGCCCATCCCCCCGCCCGCCGCCAGTCCCCGTGCTGAGTCTGGGTGGAGCGTCCGCAGGGCGCTGTCACGGGCCTGTGACCCTGAAGCCGCACGGACCCTGTGTTCAGAAGGGCCCACGCTTGGGGGTTCATGCCTCATGGTCGCCGTGTTCACGTGCTGAATAATGTTATCTCTGCACTGAGGTTTCTAACTGAGGTCGCAAGTGCTGGGAGGCCCCATGATCTCACCTCCTCCGGCCTCCTCCCGCCTCCCAGGCAGAGGAAAGGAAGACATTTTCTTTAAAAAAAAATTTTTTTTAACCTTTATTTATTTTTGAGAGACACACAAGGGAGGGAGGAGCAGAGAGAGAGGGAGACATAGAATCTGAAGCAGGCTCCAGGCTCAGAGTTATCAGCACAGAGCGTGTTCGAGCGGGGCTCGAACTCGTGAACTGCAAGATCATGACCTGGGCTCAAAGTGGGACGCTTAGCCGACAGAGCCACCCAGGCGCCCCAGGAAGACACTTTCTATTTCAGTACCTTGAACGGCGCTTTTTTCCTGTGTTTTGAACAAAGGGCCCGCGTTGGCCGAGAGATCAGCAGCCTGCACGTCGCAGCCCCCCAACCAGGCCCTGCAGGGTTGGGGGGCACCGGGCGTGAGGCTGCTGTGGCTCCTTGGGGACACCCCGCGGAACACATTGTGAGCAATTCACAGCAGTCCCTGCGTACTGTGCCCCCAGCCTCCGCACCCCCTGGCCCCCAGCGCGTGGCTGCCCCAGTGCCTCCCTGCACGTCTCTCCTGAGGAAGTTCGCGGTACGCAGACCAGAGCGAGCATTACCAACGCCTACAACAATTTGGCACCGTGTCTGTTGAACCTAACAGGCGTCAGGACTTGGGTTTTCCCAGTCCATTTTTTTTCTAGTGATTTTTAAAAATTTTTTGATGTTTTATTTATTCTTGAGAGAGAGAGACAGAATATGAGCAGGGGAGGGGCAGAGAGAGAGGGAGACACAGAATCCGAAGCGGGCTCCAGGCTCCGAGCCGTCAGCACAGAGCCCGACGCGGGACTCGAACCCACAAAGCGCGGGATCGTGACCTGAGCTGAAGTTGGGACGCTCAACCGACCGAGCCACCCAGGCGCCCCATCTAGTGATTTGTTTTTATCGGGTGTCACAGCTGGGGGGATGGTTGAGGGTGCACTTCCAGGCACGATACTCCGGACGGGCTCTGCTCCTGCTCTCGCCTCTCTCACTGCCCGTCCCAGCTTGCTTGGCAGTTATCCTGCTGGGCATCCCCCCACCCCCGCCCCGCACCCCGCCCTGGATTTGAACAGGAACATCTTAGTGACGCACAGGTTCTTGGAAGGCAGAGTCACATCTCCATGCAAAGGCGAGCATGCGCACATCGTGACCAGCTATTGGCGGAAGGACATCTTCTCAGCCGATCGCTCAGGAGGAAAAGAAGATTTATTGTTATATTGAAATCGTATACCCTTTTCTTTAATAGGGGCGGTGAGACCTTCTGCTCCTGGGCCCAGAATGTTCCGTTATGTGCGCTCCTTGCTTTCTAATGTCGATTCTGCATTTCAGCAGGCCTCCTCGGGGGGGCCCCTGCAGGCTAGGAGCACAGAGCAGCCGTCCTCTGTGGCTTGTGGGAGACTGTCTCGACTTCAGTCCGACTCGGGAAAAATAACGGCCCAAAAGCTTCCTGACGCTGAACCACAGGCGATGGTGGCTGCTCTTTGGGGTGGGGGCAGAAGCAAAGAGGGTCAGAGGGTTTGCTGAAGGCCTCACCCGGGCATTTGACAGGTTCAAGCCTCGGGGAGCAGGGGGCCCCAGAACGTCACGGTGAAGGATTCTCTGTGCGTTAGTCACTATTGGCCCTGCCCGCCTCGGACACAGGCCGTGGGGCGAGCAAGAGGCTGTCCGGGCATAGCGAGCACAGGCCTCGGGGCCCCTGCCGCCCGGGACAGGGAAGGAAGGCAGAAAGGAGTGACCCCAGCCGCAAAGAGGAAACACAAGACGGAAGGAACCGGAGGGAAAGAGAACCCCGTGGGTGGAGCGAACCATGTGTAAGGCACCGTGCAATCCACTCGGTGCTTGGGCAAGTTTTATTCTAGCAGGAGGGAACTTCTACACGTGTAATAAGCAGCTTTCGTTATTGAGCGAAGCAAGCCTGTCTGGTGAGGACAACCCGCCCGCAGGAGACCCCTCGTCTCTCTGGCCCTTCTCCACAGAGCCCGCAGCAGGATCCTCCGCCGGGGCCATTCCTGGCCGTGACCCTTGGCACTGTGGCACGGGGGAGGCCACCACACGGCCCCCGTCACGCAGACGGAGAAGACGCCTGTCGCCTGTTGTTGGGGAGAAACTCAGAGCCGGCACCGAGCACCGAGCACTGGCAGTTTCAGGGGCGGCCCTGCTCCTGCCCGGGTGGCATTCGCGTAATTCGCAAACTGCCCAGACTCAGCCCCTCCCCCAGCAGGGCGGCCCTGGCTTTGCCACCAACAGCCTGTCCTTCCAGCTGCAGAGCTATGGACTGTGTCCAACCCCGAGAAAACCAAGAACGCACAGTGTTTGGAAGTTTTTTTTTTTTTTTTTTTTTAACATGAGGGAAACGTGAGCAGACGTCATCAACATTCTGCTTGAGCTTTTTTTTAAGCATTTTCTCTCGGGGCGCCCCTTGATTTCGGCTCAGGTTGGGATCTCCCGCTTTGTGAGAACGCGCCCGTGCTGGGCTCTGCGCAGACAGCGAGGAGCCTGCTTTGGGCTCTTTCTCTCAAAATAAGTAAATAAATCAAAATAAGCTTTAAAAAACCATTTTATTTCAAAGAGCAGACAAGTATTCTGCTAGGCAACAACTGGGAAGACAAATGGCCAAAAACAATCAGAGTTTGTCTTAATAAATAACAAAATGCCATTTCTTTTCTTGGATTTCTAGAACACACAGCACATCTTAAATAAATAACCCCACGCTGGTGCCGCGGGGCTAGAGAGCTGAGCTGCTCTCTAGCAGGGGCAAGGGGAGGGGGCACTTACAGAACCTGGTCCAGGCGCCTGGCGTGTCGCGGGTGACTCACTGCACCAGGCCCGCCCACCCCGGCCACGTCCTCCCCGAGCCCCGCAGGGACCAGCAGCAAGCAGCGGCCACCGTGGCGCTCAGCTGGCAGACGCATCCAGGGGTTCGGGCCTGGTGTTCCCAGGGCCCTCGACGGGCAGGCCGATGGCCTCGCGGCTGCTCACTCGTCGACAATTCTCCAGGCCGGTGAGGAGCAGGGGGCGGTGGCGGCAAGTCTTGTGGGAGACCTGAGGGCCCTGAGGTCTGGTTTCTGACCCGGCATCGGGTTTCTTCTGTCCTCCCAGAGTCTGGGCTCCGTGCTGGCTGCGTTCTCGCGCCCGCTGCGGCATCGGTTCCCCGACACGGCCCGTTCAGGTGACATCAAGGTCCCTGCCGGCATGACACGCGCCCGTTCTAAAGTCCTAGGCTGGAGCGCCCGAGACTCGGGCTGACCTGAGTGCCACCCGCCGGGGACCCGCCCGCCCAGCCACGTGTCCCCCGGCTCCGCCGTGGTGAGGGCAGTTCCCACGCGCCTCCTGTCCGCGGTGCTGAGCCCCACGGCTCGCCTAAAACGGCAGCTGGACTTCTCAAGGCGGCTTTTGTGTCTTTTCCAGGTGTGTGTGCAAAAGGCAAGGGTCAATCATTCTTTCCAACACAGGATCCTTTATTTGAACTTTCCCTTGACAGACCGTTGGTAAAGGACGGGCCCGCCTCCCTCCAGGGGACTCGGCGGTCAGTGTTCCTTGAACCTGGAAGAGGAGGACAAAGGAGCAGCTGGTGACACAGCCAGAAATGGCACAGGAAGGACGCACAGCACCCCCCCCCCCCAGAGCCTCTGGAGCCACCTGGGGGGTGCAGCCCCGCCCCACCCCACCCGCAGTCCTGGGGACGAGGAGGGACAGAGATGGGGCAGGCTGGCTGTGGGGGCTCCTATTCTTGTCTCTAAGCCGCAGCTCAAAGACAACACAGAAGACAATTTCCCTGATGTTTTCCCTCAGCTTCTGAGGAGAGATTAATTGCCACCACCAGCCGCCCCGAGGCATTTATTAGGAAAGGACAAATCAGCATGAACGAGACGTGGGATGATAAGACAGTGGGTGGGTTTTCTTTTCCTTCCATTTTAGGAGAGGCCAGGTGTGGAAGGCAGGCAGGCAGGCCCGTACTAGAGCTGCTCTCTGACCTCTGACCGGTGGCAGGGGGCAAGGGGAGGGGGCACTTACAGAACCTGGTCCCCGGCCCCTGACCCCGGGCAGCTCAGCTCCTTGTGAATGAGACGAGTCAGGACCTGCAACCAGAACAAAGACCAAAGACAGAAGCCGTTACTGCGGCCGGGACCCTGCATCGGTGCTCTCGGAAGCTCACTTGGGGGCGGCTGTGTGGGCCCCACATCACACGCTGGGGTGCCCCGGGCCCCAGGGCAGGGCTGTGGGCCTGTGAGCCGCACGGAGGCCGTGCTCCTGGAGGCAAGGACAGGTTTCAGCCTAAAACGTCCGGGATCAAGTAACGTTGCAAATGAAACGAGTCCAATCATAAAATACCCAAATTAGGGAAAGAGAATGGAGACCAGGTGACCCACGATCGCGGTGACTCTCGGTGGGGGCCCTGGAGAGCCGCACGGGGACTCTGAAGGCCAGGTGAGCATCTCATGGGCCCCGGCACCCAGAGGCGGACCAGGCTCACGTTTGGAGCAGCCGCGTTTTCTTAGGAAACTCCTTAGGAAACTCCTGGGAGAGCGCTGGGCCCCACCGGGCCCCTCGCCTACAGCCTCCGCAGCCGCTGTGGGAGTAAACCAGGGACAGAGTTCTGCCTCGTACGTGCCCACAGGGCTGGGTCCATTTACGGAGACAGACCGGTGACCTGGTGCCACACCAGCTAACTGGTTCTGCTTGTGTCTGTGGCTGCGGACCCGGTCTTTCTGCAAGCTGACCCCAGCCCCACAGGAGGGCCCCTTCCAGGGCCCAGGAGGGACCACTGGGCCGAGAGAGGGCCGGCGTGGCCTCAGGTCAGAGCTCCAGGAAGCAGGGGAGCCTTCAGCGCTCCTTCAAGCAGGAGCTCCGAAGAGAAGTGGCCGGCGAGGAGAACAGGGGTGACTCCTTCCGAGAAAGCGCGGTCCGGCTGCCGTGCCTGACCCTCGATCGGTGCACATACGGTCACAGGGGTAAAGCAGGGAACGTGTCAGGGGCCGAGCGTGGGGCTGGCGGTGAGGGGGATGTTCCTGTGGAGCAAGCGGACCCTGGCAACGTGAGCCTCCAGCAGCCCAGCATGGGCCTGCTCGCCTGGAGCTGGGCACCTGGTCGACACACGTCCCGCCGAATGTGCTGTGTTGAGCGTTCGCAGGAAGACCCGCCATCATCCAAAGCAGATCCCGGACACGAAGGGAAAAGGGAAGGAAATGACGAGCGTTTAAGGTGGCAAGAAACACTGCCGACAGTAGTAACGAACCTGAAGGACAAAGGTCACACTCTTGCCGGGGGGATGGGGGAGGACCTGGGCGGCTCGGTCAGTGAAGCATCCGACTTCGGCTCAGGTCATGATCTCATGGTTCATGAGTTCGAGCCCCGCATTAGGCTCCGTGCTGACAGCTCGGAGCCTGGGGCCTGTTTTGGATTCTGTGTCTCCCCCTCTCCCTGCCCCTCCCCCGCTCGTGCTCTGTTTCTCCCTCTCTCTCAAAAGTAAAGATTAAAAAAAATTTTTTTTAAGAAAGGTCACACTGTCGCATGTGATGGAGAGCCGTGTCTGTGGGCAAGCCCAGGGAGGCCCGCCCACTCTAAGTGCCTGCCCAGACGCCTGGAGCCCCCTGGCCCGGGTCGGCGGGGGTCAGCCGACGGGTGGGACAGCTTGGCCACCGGGCTCTGCACACGTGCCCCTGAGAGTCCGGCAGGCCCCAGGTCTGACCCCACAGGGTGACCTGACCTGCTGGGTGCTGGGGTTCCAGCCTCAGACTTAGGGGGTGGGGCAGGCCTGTTGACCCGCGGAGAGAAGGCGTCTGGCTGGTGCTCGGGCCGCCTGCGGGCTCGTCCCGCTGACCCGTTTGGGTCTCACCTGGCCCGGCAGGGCCCGCTTGCTTCCGGTCGCCACCTGCCTGGCTACTACCCTCACATCCTGTTCTCTGTCCTTTCTGAACTCCGATGCGCCACACGCGCTGTCTGGCCCGCTCACGGTCACGTTTGCACGCGTGCGCTCGCCCTTCTCCTTTGGCCTTCTGGGCCCTGAAGCTGCCGGCTGTTCCGTCTTCGACTGTGCTCGGCCCCCGCCTCTAGATTCCTCCCCGGGGCTCCGTTCTGGGCTTCGTCCCTGGCGGCGGCCACGGCTTCCGTGTGCTGGGCTGTACCCGGGGACGTCCTTGTCTCTGTGCTCCACGGGCTCCCCTTCTTTGCTCGTGAACCCACGTCCTTCCCGGACGTCTTCAGTACTGCTACGTCTGTCTGATAACCATGTTATCTGCAATTTTGGGGGGTCTGACTCTGCCGTTTGTCACGTCTGTCACCTCGGTCACGGTGGGCCGTTTCCTAATTTCAGGCTCCTCTCTGCCGGGCGTTAGCAGTGGGGATCCCGGGCAGCGGGTTGAGGTTTGCCCCTTGCAAATGGTTTTAGGGTTGCTTCTGCCCAAGAACCAGGCGTATCACGGTTCCAGGCCAATTCTACTCAATTTTTGGGTGCACATTATGTGTATTTACCTAAGTTCAAAAACCTAAGCTTACCATAGGCAGGTCCGTGGCTAAAAATCCTCAGGGACGACTAGCCCCCTCCAACCTGGTGAACAGGCTGAGGTGGACACAGATCCTTGTCTCTTGGACCCACGTGCTCGCTGGAGCTCAGCCCACTGAGGGTCCTGGCCTCCTGCCCCACTCGTGCGGGCCTGAAGCCCCACCTCTGCTCCCCAGGGGGGCAGAACCAGCCACCCCCCGATTCCCACTGCTCTAGCCCGGGTACTTGTCTATGCCGCTTCGACAGTCTGGGTCCCGTCCTGAGGATACCCTTCCTTTCCACAGGGTTGGCTGTGCAGTTAAAAGGACGCATAATGTGTGTTCCCCCGCATTGCTGAGGGACAGTCTTCAGTCTCTAACCAGCCATGATGATGGAAGTCTCGAGGCCACTTAGTTGAAATGATGTGGGACTTAACTAAAGGCCTCAGGCATTTACAAAAACAAATGCTTTGAGGAAGAGCCTCTTAAAAACCTAACAGGCTCCCGAGTTGAAAGCTGGCGCTGGATCCTCTACGACATGGGGGGCTGTGTAACAGCCCTGGAATGAAAATACAGAACCCTCAGAGCTGATATTTCCAAATCCTCGACTCACCCTCATAGGGATCAACCTCGGGGGGTTTTCCGGGGAAGCGAGAGGAGGCACGTGGCCTCAGGTCGGGGACCCCCGTGCGCAGGGCGGCTGCAGGTTGAGCGCAGGCTAGCCACTCGGGTGAGCACGGCCCGCTTCTGACCGGTGCCCGGGCCTCTCTGTCCTGCAGGGGCCGCAGACGGAAGCTGGGGGCCGGCACCCACAGCCTCTGCTCCTTCTTTCCCACCCCTTTGGGCTCCGAGAGTCAGGCCGCTTTCCCTGGGGCTGCAGGGCGCAGGAGGAGCACTGGGGCAACGGAGGTCACCACGTAGGACATGGGTTTCGGCCTGCCGTCTCCTCCAAGTCCCCTCGATGATCCTGTCTTGGGGTGCCATTATTATGCCTGTTTAACCAACGCGGGAGCTGCAGAACAGAGAGGCCAAGTCACCTGCCCCAGGTGCACACACTCTCAGCAGAGGACGGGGCTGGGATCCCACGCAGGGAGCCCCTGCTCTCTGCCTCCCCACCATCCTGCCTAAAGCTGCAGAGTGACAGGCCGGCTTCTGCTCTGACATTTATTCAGACCAGAAAGAGGAAGGTCTCGGATCACGAGCACTCGGGAAAGCTAGGGTCTGTCACGGGCCAGGCCTCCTTGAGGACCGCACTTCCGTCGGAAAGAGCGTCACCGTGTTGGGATGACAGCCACAGAGACTTACCAGTAAGGCACAGGCGTCTGCAACCATCAACATGTAGAACACGTTGTTCCATCCAGACGGGGAGAGGAGCCCAGCCAGCAGGGGGCCCAGCGCGGCTCCTGGAGGGGGGCAAGCGCACACAGGAGCCGGGTGAGGAAAACGCTGGAAGGCGACTATCCGACACACCCAGGCCCAGCGAGCACACAGCACGGTGCTCGACGCCTCCCTCACAGTTAAAGAAAAACACGCTGAACGGCACAATCTCATCCCCACCTCCCAGACTGGTGGGGGGAAAAGGCTCGCTCATGCTCAGTCCTGGTGAGGACGCGACGGGCATGGCCTGTTTCTGGAAGCAAATCTAAAAATATGTATTGACCTTAACACGCTCATTCTTTGGATCCAACAATCCCAACTGAAGACTTTATTAATGAAATCTGAATCTAATGCACGATCTCAGATACACTTTGGTTAGGAGATGTGTCGTTGGGGAAATACGAGTAAGGTTTGTAGATGCTGAGACTGTGTCAGTGTTAACTTCCTCAGTTGATGATGGGGCAGTGTGGTTACGTCAGGGGATCCTTTGCCTTCAGGGAATGCACACTGAATACACAGTTACTGGTAAAGGGGCAGCCTTCCGCAATTTGCTCCTAAGTGGTTTGGGGAAAAGTATGCATATATATAAAGTATGGACGTATATGTACATTTCACTTCCACTGAGCAGGTGCCCACCCTCCCCGACAATGATGGGAGTGCTGGCCGCAGGCCCACACCCCGGCGGGCACTGGGGAGTCTCTGCCTCCAGATTCTAGTTGGATCCCATGACCACGAAGACCAGTGGTTGATGCATCATTCTGTGTGGAAAGGGCTTCTAGCAAGTGCTTGGTGGCTCATCTTTAAATACAAATATACGAAGGGCCAGCCCAGCTCACCTGTGTCTGAGGACAGCTCCAAGGTGAGAGCAAACAAGTCGGAAGGAGGGGAACCGGGAGGAAAGAAACAAACTGGGGAGGAGAAAATTCCCAGGAAATTGTAATACCTTCAGGTAAGTGACAGAAAATCGAGTTGAGCCACACGACATTCTCACAAAACCAGCATCAACACTTCACGATTCAGTCTAATAAACGCTGCATCCAAGAAGTAAGAACTAACGAAAATGTTAACATGATGACAACCAAAATGAAGACTGGAAAGTAAAGTCAAGAACATCTCTGAGAAAGCAGAGAAAAGAGAAAACGACAGGAAGAAAGGAAAAAAAGAAAAAATGGAAGGATCAGCCCACAAGTGTTAAGAAATATCTGACGAATCAGTTTTCCAGGACTTAAAGACAGACAGCGGTAAGGGAAATGCGTGAGGAAGGGCACGTGTCTCCAGGCAGGTGAGTCCCTGGGTGCCCGGGGCACAGGGGACAAAGAAAGGCACCAGAGATAAAGAAGCGTGCCCAGAGGTTTTGGGGGGAAGCAGGCAGAAGGCAGAAACAAAGGCTGGGCCGGGGGTGACAACAGACTTCTCAACAGAGACCATGGAAGCTACAAGACACTGGAATCCTGAAGAAGGAGTTTTAGCCCCGGATTCGTATCCACAGGCTGCAGCAGAATCCAGACTGCACGGACTCCCAGCCCTCAAGCTCCGCTTCCCGAGGGCTACTTCTCAGGAAGCCACTGGAGGTCTCCACTAAAGAGGAGCAGACACGGAAGCTGGAAGACGGGTCCAACGTGGGAACGTAGCGGAAGTGGTTGTGGGACAAGGCGTGGGAGCGCTGTGGCCGGTGGCCCCTCTCGGCTGATGGGGCAAGCATAACCACAAAAAGCTCACTTCTTGGCCTAGAGTGAGTGCTGCGACCTGATGAGCAGTGTCGACTGAGGAGGCTGGGGAGGGGGTGAGAGCCGAGCCCCGGCCTTCTTCGCAGGAGGACAGCAATGTCGGGCCGAGGGACGGAGAAGCGTGTAGGCTCGTACGCAGCTCAGACCACAGGGAAGAGCCGACGAGGCTGCATCTATGAGGAGGGAGCTGGCGGGGGCACAGGGACCCGCGTCCCACGTCATAATCGGCTTGTGAGGCTACCTGGCCTCGACATTTGCATCAAGTGTTACTCTGATAAAATAAAACTTAGCAGGAGGA
Organism: Neofelis nebulosa; assembly: GCF_028018385.1. Lineage (NCBI taxonomy): Eukaryota > Metazoa > Chordata > Mammalia > Carnivora > Felidae > Neofelis > Neofelis nebulosa. Next base: position 156,118,883 of record NC_080786.1, on the reverse strand, counting down.
AACTCGGGGCGCTGTGCAGTCGCTGCGTGTGAAACACAGAGGAACGACAAGGGCTCGCGGCCCACGGGGAGGCGGCTCTAAGCCCTGGGAACACACCAGGCACATAAACCGTGTCACCGGAACCCCGGGGCCTCGGTGAGCTGTGAGAAGACATCGGCCTGGTTACTATTCGCTGAGCTTTGCCCCCGTCCAAACCAGTATTTACGGCTTGGCGTGGACGCGTCAGGGTGAGCGCTCTGTGAACGGGGTTTTTTGCTGAACTGTGTGCGTTTCCACTCAAGCCTTTCTTTCTTCTGTCTAGCGGGCGGTGCTTGGGGGGAGAGAGAAGGGCGGGGACGCGGCTTGCTCCGCCACGGCCACTTCCTGGGCCCGCGGGCCGGGAGTGAACAGCACTGCAGGTGCCGTGGGGGTTGAGGCACGAGGGCTCCGTGGCCGGTGCGCCCCGCCCATTAGCGGCAAGGTCGAGCCGGTCTGGTTGCCCTCAGCCGTCCTCTGTGGGGGAGAACGCGCTTAGAGCTGTGCCCTGGTGTTTCCTGGGGGCTCCCCGATGCACACATCCCACTCTCGCACTTCTGCTCCCTCTTGTTTTGAGAAGAAAATCAAGAAAGATGTGTTTTTCACCCAGGTCACGTTTCCGTCCTTGTAAAGTGCCATCCCCTGCTACAGAAGAGCTGTTGACCCTTCTGGCAGAGCTGCAAGTTAGCCTCAAGACACGGCTTCACGGTGGCAGCTGGACGGACTCGTGGACCGTCCTCTGGGGACAGAAGGCACAGAAGGTGGTTCCAAGTCACACGGCTGATGAGAACTGAGCTCAGCCCAGAAGCGTCCCGACTTCTGGCGGAGCATGTCCTCCAGGCTCTGGGAAGTCTCTCACGGGCCATGGGAGTGGGGACAGCGGGGGACCTGCTCCACGTGGGCAGACCGTGCTGCCCTGCAGATGACCGCCCTGGGCACAGCGCCCCCCCCTTTCCTGGACGCGTCCCCGCGTTCCCTGAAGGGGAACCGTCTCGGTTTAAACACCACAGGGGTGACCACGGACACTGCCCAGCAAATTCGAAGTCACCCCATGATCCAAATACAGGGCAGGTATGACTTTGGGGAGCAACAGAGGCTCAAGCGTGGCCCCCTCACAACGGCCACGTTGCCCCGTGCATCTCAGAACGAGCAGAACCTGCTGCGGGAAGCGAGCTGCCGGGGGCCCTGGGAAGGCGGCCGGAGCAGGGACCAGGGCTCCTGTGACCCAGGGGTGGGCGGCCCTGTCCTGCTGAACCGTGTAGGCCTCTCCGACCCGGCCCCTCCCCTGTGAAGTCAGCACCCCCAACAGGAGGCGGCCTGGCCCCGTGTGGGATTCTGGGTGTGGGAGCCGCCAGGCAATTCATTTTCCACCGGTTCACTGAGTGACTACTGTGCTCCAGGCACCGTCTCCGTGCTGAGAGTACGGCAGAGAGTGAAGCGGACTCCTGTCCTCGGGCAGCTTCCATTGAGGCGGAGGGTGAGGGGACGGCACGAGGCAGGCAGGTGGAAGGTGCTGCGGAGAAGACGCCAGGGTAGAGGGGCCCTGACTGCGGGTGATGAGGGTCCATCTTCCAGAGTGTGGGTGACGAGGGTCCGCGTTCCAGAATGAGGGTGACAAGGGTCCGCGTTCCACACAGGCCGAGACGTCTCGCTGAAAGGGTGGTGTGATTCCTGAGCAAAGACTCCCAGGGCGCAGGGCACAGACATGAGGTTCCCCGAGGGGAGCTCCCCCAGCACGGGGCACAGCTGGTGCAAAGGCCCTGCACGGGGACACGCTGGTGTCTGAGAGCAGCCGCAGGGAGGCCGTATGGCTGCGGAGAGTGGTGGGGAGGACTTCAGATTCTGCATTAGTGAGATAGCAGTGGGCACCCAGGACAGGACGGCGGCTGTTTCTATGCAGCTAGCACACATGCCCGTGGGCACCACCAGGAGGGAAACCTCCCACAGCCACACGGAGGGGCGGCCCCGGGGGCAGGTGCAACTGTGCTTCTACTGAGCTGCCTTTGTCTGGCAAGAGCTCGGCTTTACTGCCACGAGACCGTCCCAGATGCCCAGATGCCCCTCCCCACCCGGCCTGCCCTCTCTCTCTCAGTCCCCCTGCTTTGGGTGCCTGGGGCGGCAGGTGACAGCAGGATGCGACCCAGGATCCTCCAGGCTGGCCGCGGGCGTCGCCAGCCAAACTCGAGCGTCAGCTTCCCGCATCGAGCGAGGGACCAGCGCAGGAGGGCAGCGCCTGGAGCAGGGCAGGCCCATTCAGGAGGCTGCAGGGTCCCTGGCAGGGAGCCATCACAGAGCGTGTGCTCCCTGCACGAAGGCGGAGAGAGGTCAAGAACGTTGCCGTCAGCCTTCTGACTTGTGGGTAAGAACAGGCTTCATGGTTCGCACCTGCCCGTCTCTGAGCGCAGGACCCACGCGTCTTGCAGCCCCTCTGTCCTCCAGAGCGTGCTACGGAATGCTCTTCCAGAACTGTCACGAGGCTGCCAACACCTCGATCTCTTATGCCTGGGCACCTACTAGTTTTCCTGCCACGTGCATTTAATTCAGATTCTGTCCGTCTCCAAATGGCAGCGGTAAAGTCAGGAGGCCAGTGGCCCAGAGGCCGCGGTGTGCCAACGGCTGGCCTGGGTGAAAAGCTGAGTACGTGTTCGTTCACACGAGGGAAACCACTTCCAGCCAGTCACGGGCCCGTGTTTCCTCTGGAGCCGTCCGACCAGGGCGGACAGACGGCGCCCGCACCCCCTTCCCCTGGGTCCGCATGTGCTTTTGACCTGCTCGTACTTGAAAAAGGCTGGCCGATCCTTTATTATTCGTCCTAACTCATTGATAAATATATACCATTTATCTGTTTCTGAACGGGGACTGAACCTTCTGAATGTTGAAATTGATCTGAACATTGTATTTTGGAATTACTTTCTTTTACTTGCAATTTAAAAAATCTGGTTGTGGAAATTTTGTAACGTAATGCACCTCAGATGTTATGGTCGTGTCACAGTAATCGGCGCTCTGACATGCGTGCCCTTGACCCTAGACTGAGCGTGGGGAGGCTCTCCTTACTCTCCTACCCATGACCTGCACCTTCGACCGTTCCTACGGCCTATGGGCTTGTGAGGTGGGCATTTTAGAAAAGATCAGTTTTTCACGGTGACTCTAACGGTAACCGTTAGAGCCTCTTTTCTCGTTAAATGATACAAACTTGTCAACAAGCAATGATCTGAACTCTGTGGTAAAAAAATTAATCAAATTGGGGGCGCCTGGGTGGCGCAGTCGGTTAAGCGTCCGACTTCAGCCAGGTCACGATCTCGCGGTCCGTGAGTTCGAGCCCCGCGTCGGGCTCTGGGCTGATGGCTCGGAGCCTGGAGCCTGTTTCCGATTCTGTGTCTCCCTCTCTCTCTGCCCCTCCCCCGTTCATGCTCTGTCTCTCTCTGTCCCAAAAATAAATAAAAAACGTTGAAAAAAAAAAATTAAAAAAAAAAAAAAAAAAAAATTAATCAAATTGCCCTTAGTTGGTTTTTGCAATAAATTATTAACATAAATTCACACCTTTGCTGAAATACTAACTGAACTTTAAGTGATTATAAATACCATATTTTTCCATTAGTAAAAATTATTAGTAATTTTTATTTATTTTTACGTATTTATTTTTAAAATTTTTTAATGTTTACTTTTGAGAGTGAGAGAGAGAGAGAGAGCAAGGGAGGGGCAGAGAGAAAGAGAGGGAGACAAAGAATCCGAAGCAGGCTCCAGGCACTAAGCTGTCAGCACAGAGCCTGATGTGGGGCTCGAACTCACGAGCTGTGAGATCATGACCTGAACCAAAGTTGTTTGGTTGACTGAGCCAGCCAGGCGCCCCAATAATTTTTTATTTTAAAAGTTAATATTTTAAAATTTTAAGTACAGAGTATACTTAATTTTAAGTAAGTACCACCTTTACGACAAGAGAGACATTCTCCATTTTGTCAAGACTTTGTGTAGGTCTTACGTATTTGGATGAAATTTTGGATTAAGTTTTCTTTGTGAAATTAACTGCGATTGTTAAAAAAAAGATAATTTTATCAGCATCATTACACCACCTAACTAAAAATAATCTTTGAAGGATTCTTGAAAAATAATCTTTCTTTTAGAATAAGCATTATAACAATACTGTAAAGAGTGTTTCATGCAGTAAAAAAACGCAACAACAAAAAAAACCCCCGAAAAGGCCAGCCAATACTAGTATTATCCAGACCCTTGGAATTCTTGGCATCTGTTAACTAGGATGTGACAATGTGGTTTCCCCTATGACCACAATTAACTTCTTAGCCCTAAAGATAACCACTCACCTACAGACCCGGTCCCGTCAATGATGGCGGTCACGGTGGCGAGGGCGTGGGAGTTTCCTTTGAGACTTTTGTGCGTGCCCTAGAAGAGAGGGAAAAACAGATGTGAGGCCCATCTCAGCCGCATCAGTGAGAAACCAGCCTGCCCCTCCTTACGACAATTTACCCAATTTTCGAAGCAATTCAAAATGTGGGGCGTTTTCCATCAGAAAAATCTAAAATCTAGTCCGATCCAAACTTACTTTGGAAAAATACACAAAGTTTAAGGGTTTTCAACAGTAAGACACCATCAGAGATATCTGTCCAAACACATTCTGGTTGAGAGAACTCTCAGAATTCTTCAATCAGCAACTATTTTACTCAGCACACCACACCTGCCAACGTGGGAAAGAAGGACACAGACTTGTCCCTACCCCGGAGGGGGGCCAGCATCAACGCCCACGTCCATGTTCCCGCGAGGGGCCTTCTGTGACACGTGCCGGTGGCTCTGCAGTACCTAAAACCCAACCCGGGTAATGGCAAATGCCAGGGAGGATGGGGAAGAGGGCAGGACCCAAGAAACCAGTGTGACGGTCACCAAGTCCTAAATGACAAACCGAGAGGAGCTTTGGTTTTCAAAAAGCAATACATACAAGGCTGGGGGGAGGGGGGAGCACAAACCGAGGACAGTAAAAGAAAAGTAACTGATTGGGGAAAAAAGTGCCTGGAAACCTAAAATGACACAAACCAAAGCCTGTAAAAACAGATGCTTGTGAGCGTGTGCACAGCAATATATAAATAAAGCACAGACACAAAGCGATAATCACCCATAACCCATGTTTTCTGGAGTCTGGAGTCCCTGCTCTGTCCTTCCTCTGATCCCACAGAGCAGATGACTGTTACTCGTCTGCTGTGGCCCCTCCCAGCATCTTCTGTGCCCCATGCAGGCAGGAGCACAAAGGGGGGCCTGATGTTGGAGGGCCTGCCTCCTGGTGGGACTCCCCAGAGCCCTTCCTCTGCCTCTCTCTGCTGACCCGATGGGGCCTCTGGTTGTCCCAGGAGCGGAAGGGCCTGAGGGGCCGAGGAGAGCGCTCTGAGCCGATGGGCAGGGTGAGTGTCAGGCAGATACGGGAGAGGAGGGGAAGGGGGTGGGCATGGGGTCCACCTGGGCATGGGGTCCGTGCCCTCGGGGGGCCTGCCATGGCAGGAGAAGGAGCGAGTGGCTGGTGAGCTCCGGATCTGACTCTGCGAGGACTGGACAGAAATGCAGAAGAGAAGCAGGGTCACCGGAGGCAGGAAAGTTCCAGGGGCCTCAGGGGCCTGTGGGGGAGGGTTCACCGGGCCAGACGCCCAGAAGGCCGGCCATCCTGCCCACGAGCATACAGGCCACTTCTGGGGAGCTGCTTATGGTTTTGCTTGAGAAAAGTCTTGGGTGCCCGTTAGTTTTGCCAAGACGGCACATGGGCCGCGTGCCCTGTGCCCGCTTTCCCTGGGTCACCGCCTTATATGGCTTGCTGTCGCTACCACAGTCAGGGGCCCAACACTGATGCGTTATGTTTACCTAACCCAAGGACTTTCATCTAACGTCTCCTTTGACCTCGTTCTGTGTGGGACACCACATGACTCTCAGCCGTCACGCCTCCCAGGGCTCCTCCTGCCCGGCAATTCGGCCCACCTTCCTGGGTTCTGACCCCGACAGCAAAGTGCCCTCTGCTGGCGTGTGTGGGACATTTCCCTCCTGAGGAGCCTGGGAGTGGGTTTGGGGAGGGTGGTCTCAGAGGTGAAGTGACATCTTCACAGCAGGTGTCCAGGGTGCAGGCCGTCACGTGCCCTGTCACTGTTGGCACTGACCTTGGTCCCCTGGCAGGGCCGTCTGTCAGGCCCCTCCCCGTAGCTATGACATCACCGTGCACAGCCCACACCTAAGGACAGAGAGGGCGCTCCCCTTCTCGGAGGGTATCCACAGAAACTCTTCTCTGCGGGGGATTTGTCTCTTCTCTCCCGTTTATTTAAGAAACGACTTTTTAAAGAGGATCTTGTATCTTGGTGCGGGTGTCGGTGCCCACTACGGACAGTGTGGAATGTCCCTCGTGTCAGGCGCATGAGGGTGACCCTCCCCCACTGGGTCTCTACGGGCACGATCAGGAGTCCGAGGTCACCTTGTCAGCAGACCCCTCCCTCCAGGAAGGACAGGTGAGTTGTTCCTATGGACCCTAAGGCCCAGGTGGCTCCCCCCTCTCCACGGCACTGGCATTTCTCGCCGCGTGCGCGAACGCGGGCTTGCTTCCTCTCTGGAACAGGTCCTCTGGGGCTCAGGTCCCCGTCCGGATTGGCTCTGCGGAGACTAGCAGAGGGCCAGGCACAGGGGGCCGGGCGAAAGGAGGGGCCGACCCCAGTGCACCTCAGATCCGGGCCCTGGGGGCGGGCTCAGGGGTGCATGGTCACCAGTCCCCGGGGTTAAGCAAGGGCGGCACAGAGGATCGAGCCAGCCGGACTGCTGCCTTCTGACCTCGGGCCTCAGACGGGCCTCTTAAACTCGCTCGACACCCTCGTTGATGGAACGGGGGCAACACCTCCCTGTATCTGCTTCAGAAGACTCTCAGAAATGTAGGTATCAGTCACGGGCAAAAAGCCCCGTCTCCAAAGACACCGTTTTACTAACAGAGACCATCTCTGACCAGCACCTGCCCCCGCCCTGCGCCGAGACCGCGGCCACTCACCAGGTCGGCGGACACGGCGGTCGTGATCAGGGCGTACGGCCCGCTGACCAGGGCCCCGCTGAGCAGCAGCATGGCTGTGGGAACCAGAAACCAGAAGGAGGGATTCAGCAGCGGAACGGTGCCCTCTGGGAGAGCCCCCACGGTCTCGGCAGCCCCGGGGTGAGCGCCCTGGTGTCACGCGCGGGTCCGGCTTGAGCGCGATGTGGGCAGGTGCTGGGAAGGAGGCCCGCACTGCTGGGGCCAGCGTGGTGAGCTTCTTCCTTTAAACCTGCCCCAGGTACGTCTGCAAGTCCCAATCACAGGACCTGCTGCTCCGTTTCCTCGACCCTCAACTGGCGGCGACTGTTGACAGCCTGGAGGGACCAGAAGCCCAGTGTCCCGAGTACGGATGTGCCAGGGGTGTGCGAATGCTCCCTGTGGTCAGTGCCGGCTGGCGCTAACCCCAGCCTTGGCCTGCTTTGCAGTGGGAGGGTGTCTGTCTGTCTGTCTCTCTCTGTGCCCGCAGCTGTGGACGGCTGCCCCCGAGGAACACCCGGACACCCAGAGCCACCGAGCTCCCACGGGCAGGGTAACGTGCTTGCTTCTAAAAGGCATGCTTTCTAAACCGTCCTCCAGGCTCACTTTTCCAAATTAGCTACTGGTTAACACTCCTCTGTGCAGAAGCTTCTGGACCAGTGGGTCACGGGAAACCCACAGCTCCTCGTGTCAGCAATCTGACTTCTGGATGACTTCTAACGGGATCACACACAGCCTGCCTCCCTCCCGATCACCACTGCTGGCTGGTTAAAACAGAAAAAATATTTACCAGGGCGCCTGGGTGGCTCAGCCGGTTAAGCATCTGACTCTTGATTTCGGCTCAGGGCGTGACCTCACGGTTTTCGAGACTGAGCCCTGAGTCAGGCTCTGTGCTGACAGTGCAGAGCCCGCGTGGGATCCTCTCCCTCTCTCTCTGCCCCTCCCCCGCTTGCGCACACACACGCTCTCTCTCCAAATAAATTTAAAAACTTAAAAAAAAAAAAAAAAGAGGGGCACCTGGGTGGCTTAGTTGGTGAAACGCCCGGTTCTGCTCAGGTCATGATCTCATGAGTTCGAGCCCCTCATCCGGCCCTGTGCTGACAGTGCAGAGCCTGCTTGGGATTCTCTCCCCCTTCTCTCTCTCCCCCTGCTCTCTCTGTCCCTGCTCTCTCTCTCTCTCTTCTGAAAATAAATAAACATTTAAAAAAATACTTCCCAAGTGTCAGAGCCATATCTGATGGTACTGCTTGCAGGAAGTAAAGAATCGTCCTCCGGCGTCCTGCACCCGCTCTCAGAAAGGCAGCTGGCGGGGGGCAGCTGGGAGTCTGGCCCCTGCCGGGCTCTGGCCTGTCCTCACCTGCTGGGGTGCAGCTCTCGGGGCGGAGCCCTGCCTCTGCCTTCCGGGGGGACACGTGGCTTCTCAGAGGGCCTCCTCGCGGCCCTGGAGCGGGTAGCCCGTGCTCTCCCGCGCTTGTTCTCAAGCCTGCGGACGGCAGGCCTCGCTCCTGGAGCAGGAACCCCCCCCCCCCCCCCCCCACGAGGGACATGGGACTATCTGGGCCACCCCACAGGCTCCGTTTGCACCAGCCGAATGCCTCCACGCTAATCTGCTGCTCTGCTTCATCAAGCCGTGTGGACGAAAACCGCACGCAGAAGACAAGAAGAAAGGCCGTGGGGACTCACCTGTCGTGGCTTCTAGGCCCATCCTGCTGATGGTGGAGAACATGTAGAGCTGTGAACGGTGTGAAACCAGGGGGACAACCGGTCACTGTGCGTAGCCTACGGATGCTGCCCGGGCCGGGGGTTCTCAGGCAGCCGACCAGAGAGGGCGCCCCTAAGAAGGAGCGGGGGCCCTGCGGCCCTCGCCAGGCGCTGTGAAGCCTGGTGCCCTGTCCCCACGCGCGGGCTCTGATGGCGCCTCCCGCTGAGCTCCCAGGGCCGGCCACACGGCTTGGGGCAGCTCTCCCTGGGCTCCACGCCTCAGTCCGACCGTCCCCTCCTCGGGCCGTCTGCCTAAACAGGTGCACCTGCTGAGGGGGTCCTGAGGCAGGGGCCACGGGGCCACACTGACGTTTTCTCAGTGAGGTTCTCTGCGGGTCTGCGTCAGGCAGCATCCAGGCCCCGAGACGCCGGACAGCCGGGCCTCGTTCCGGACACAGCCCAGCCGAGTGGCAGGCGGGCGGGTGTGTGCCGTGCAGGCCGATGAGTGACGGTACTATTGTTGTGACAATAGAGACAGGCATACAAAGGGAGGTCACCTGCCCTAGGCCATTGTCACCAAATGCGTTCAAAGCAGTGGAAGCCAGCACTACCGTAGGCAGGGTTGCTGCTGCCCGGGGAGGTGGGGGACCCTAGAGGCTGAGCAGGAGCCTGTGGGGGAGGGGCCGGGGCCAGGGCCAGGGGAGGGAGCACCCAAAGGGGAGTCAGGGATGAATGAAGAGAGTGGCCCAGCAACGTGCAGAGGGCAGGGGAGACATCTGGGGAAGGAGGCTTGGCAGGCTCAGTGGGGGGACACGCTGAGGGGGTTCTGAGGCCACGGCCAGTCCCCAGAAACCATGAGTCACGAATGGGGCTGAGCCTGCGCTGGAGGTGACAGTGTGTGCAGGTGGGGGGGGAGGGGGGGAGGCGGCTGCTCCTGGAGGCTTGGGGTCCAGACGGGGCGGGGGGCGGGGTGGGGTGGGGGCCCGGCTCACCGTGGGGGCCGCAAGCAGAAGCATCAGGCCACAGGTGGAGGCCCGCTTCTCCAGTCGATCTGAGATCACGCCCGCCAGGATCCCACCTGCAACGCAGAGGGGGTGCTTGGGTCCCCGGGGCAAGATCCCTCGGAGAGAGAGTGGAATATGCAAGATGGCAGTGAGGAGAAAATAATCTCCCTCTCCACGTCCCTGTCCACCCTTGCCGTTAGCCACGTCCCCGTCCCTCCTCGAGCAGGACTGTCCTCCCAGAGTGACGGCCATATGTCTGTCCACTTGGGTGATCTGGCGGTTTGGGGAATGCGTGTTCCTCCCGATAGGAAGTCAACTCAGAGGGAACACGGACGCAGGTGTCCAAATACCACCATCCAAGTGTCCGTCCACGTGCGACAGGGAGGGAGGGACTCACCGAAGATCCCGCCCACGTCAAACAGGGTGGAGAGCTCCCCGGCTTGTCTGGCATCAAGGTGATCTAACAAAACGACAAGTGTCCCCGTGAGCAAGTCACAGCAAAGTAAGACCGTGCGTGGCACTCCTGTCTCCTAGGCATGACCTGAGCCAAGCAGCAGTTAGGGGTGAATTCGGGGTAAAGGAAAAACAGCAGAGCCTGCTACGTGGGGAGACGCGCAGGAAGGATGAAAGCGAAACGCTCTTCGCCGGAATAGGAGGATCCGCGTGGCTCGGCCTAACTCCCACCCCTCTGGTCCAGTGTCCGTCCCTGGGGTAGCCACAGGTTAGGCGCAGCCCCGAAGGTGCCTGGCACAGAGGCTCCGGCACCTGGGCACACCCTGGGACACTCGGCGGACCCTGAGGAACTCCTCAGACAACGGGGAGGGAGCCACGCTGGGCTCCAAGGGGATGGAGGTTGGCCAGTGCAGGAGAAACGGGCTTGGGATGCATGTGGGACCATCAGTTGAATCCAGCCTTTCCTGGTGTCCTCAAGGCACATACATCCAAGGGACTTAGCTTCTTCTAATCACTCAGACTGGAAAAGCCAGCAATTCGTGACTGGAGTCCTAAAAGTGTCACCCCTTCTGCAATCATGGGGGAACAAAGGAAGAAAGAAGGTATGACGTCTGTCTACAAGGCGTGCGGCTTGCCTGCCCTAATGGGGGTCTCCGGTCTACACTGAGTATGGCTTGCCTGCCCTAATGGAGGGGGGTCTCCGGTCTATACCATGTGTGGCTTGCCTGCCCTAATGGAGAGGGGGTCTCCTGTCTACACTGACTATGGTGTACCTTCCCTAATGGAGGGGCGTCTCTGGTCTACACCACGTGCGGCTTGCCCGCCCTAATGGAGAGGGGGGTCTCCTGTCTACACTGAATATGGCTTGCCTGCACTAATGGAGGGGGGGGTCTCTGGTCTACACCACATGCAACTTGCCCACCCTAATGGGGGGGCGGTCCTTCTGGTCTACACTGTGTGCAGCTTGCCCGCCCTAATGGAGAGGGGGGTCTCTGGTCTACACCGTGCGCGGCTTTCCCACCCTAATGGAGAGGGGGTTGCTTGACAGGGAGCAACTGCCTTCCCTCCTTCCCAGACTCTGTCCCCCATAACGTGGCGGTCCCCTTACTGCCTCACCTGCTGTCCCTCTGAAACTCAGCCCTCCTGCCCCGGGCTCACAGCCACGTCTGCTGGACCTTGTGGCTGTGGGGAGTATGTGGTGCGGGGGCCCAGGGCAGGCAGCCCCAAGAAGGGGCACTTTGACCTGAAGACTATTTTGAGTTGAAAGCAATCGAAGCCCGGCAGATTCGGGAACGTTCCTCACCTAGCCCACAACTGCCTACATTCGCGCTGGAAGGCAGAGCCCGAGCAGGAAGCGAGCTCTCACAGAGGCTCCTCTGCACCCGAGGGACTGGTCTGCACAGCGGGGTGGACGCTGTCTCCAAACACCTCCTCTCCCCTTCCTGCTAGCGTCCTCCCCCTTCGGGACCCCCAGACCCCACCCCTTCCCGGGCTCAGGACGTCCTACTGGCCTCCTGTTGCCTGACTGTCTCTGGAATGTTCACGTCTTTGTGGATTCCCCGTAGGCACCAAACTCAATTTGATTTCCTCCTGCTCACGTGTCTCGTGTCAGTTTGACTCTCAGCCCAGCCACAAGGACCTTGAAGGGCAGAGAAAGGTCTTCCTCCCCGACAGTGGTCTGTACTCTGTGAACCCCCGGATTCCACGTCTCCCCTCGCTGCCACACTCCCCAGAGCCTGCATCTCCCGGGGACCCTTGCAATCCCTGTCCCCCGGCCCCTCTGACGGTCTCCGTGCCCACTCAAGGCTCCTTTAAGAACTGTGGTCACACGCAGCACAGGGAGGGTAACGGTGCCACGGAGCTGTGGGTTCGGTCACATGTACAGCTTCGGCCGTGGCTGGACTTCAGGAACCCAAGACAAGCTGTCAGCTGTCCCTAAAACTAGAGCTCATCCCCAAGCAGCCATTTCCAGGTCGGATTAGTCAGCCTTTATTATCTCAATCCCCAAGGCCTCCTCCCTGCGCCGCGGCCTGTGACGGGAAGTTCCAGGCAGCCTAAATTTAAACGCAGGCCGCCCCAGATAGTTAGAGCCCCGTGGAACTGGCAGCCGCAGCTGGGCTATAACGTGGGCCCTTTAAGCCCCATCAAGGTTATTACGGCCACGGAACTTTCGTACCCGAATTCTCTTTTTGTCTATACGTTTCTCTAATCACTCGTTGTGTGGTTCAAAAGCACGTCTCAAATCCTCGGGCCCCACGCGTGCCCTTTCCTTCCGAGACTGCGGAAGCCAGAGCACGAGAGGGGCGCCGGTCAAGGCCCTGCGTGAACTTGACGTCTGTGTTTCCAGCCGCACACACTCACCCACGCTGGTGATGTAGAGTGGGAGCCAAAACAGGAAGGTGTAGCTGACCAGCTTTGCAAACAGCAAACACAGAGAGAACTCGATCACACCCTGAACGGGAGACAGAGAGCGGCGTTTACCCCAACGTGTACTCTGCAGGTTGACTTACACGTGCGACCGAATTATGAATGACTTCGTTCCCATGCCATCGGCTGGCATCTCTGGCCTGGGCAGCTGCAGGGAGAGAGGATGCGGGACCTATAGGGCAGGGTGCCGCCTGGGGATGGGGGCGCGGGGAGGGGGGGTCAGCGCGTGGGCCCGCGGCCACTCCCGCCGGGCGTGCCCAGAGCGCGTAAGAGTGCAAGCTGACACGACTACCCCGCCGCACGGCTCTGGGAACTTAGCGGTGAGAGGAGCTCCCCAACAGCGTGCCTGGAGCGGCCATCTAGTCACCGCGCACCCAGCGCTCTCTCTCCCCGGACCGGAACCCACTGCAAACGACACGGCAGCCGCCCCACGCTGAACAGCCTTCCCCCTGCCGCACGCACGGTGGCCCGCACCCTGCCCGTGCTCAACACGCCGGGGGTGCAGGGAAGTCACCTGGAAGAGAGACGGAGGCCTCCCTGAGGAAACCAAGGTCTGCGGCCTGACAGCTAAGGGGAGACACCTGCTCGAGTTTAGGTCCACTTTTAGAAAGAGGTGGCATTTTGAGACAGTAATTCAGGGTATCACTGGGAAATCTGGGTGAGAGAAGGGGTAACCCTAAGGCAGCATGCGGGGTGCGTGCAGGAACACCCCCCAAAACTGGGCGGAGGACACAGCTCCCAAGTGATGTGATTTTGAGGTTAAAAGAGTCAGGGTCTCACAGTGGCGACCCAATAATGAGGACGTGCGCGTGACCGGCCTCATGCTTACCAGGCGCCTGGCGTGGCGCTCACTGCGGAACGAATGGTCTCACGAAATCCTCAGAACGTGAGGCAAGTCCTACACCAGGCGCTGAGCCCGATTCGCAGATGGGGAAGCGGAGGCTCAGAGTGGTCGCCAACTTGCCCGGGACGCCCAGGGCGTCCGCAGCTGGGCCAGGGTCAAGCAGGCCGGGGTTCTGAGGCTGCTCCGTCCACAATGCCACGTTTCCTATGTGACCGTGGCACCCCGCCCCACCCTCAGCCCAGCATCCGGACCATAAGGCGCCACAGAAAAGTTGCTTGTTATTCACAACAAAATTTTAAAGGTAACTTTTTTTTTTTTTTTTAAACCGGCATCTCCTACAGGCCACCCACATTCTGGTGACTCTGGGAGTCCCGGCCTGGGCTTCAACGTTCCCCACTGGCTGGAGACCAGCCTCACCCAGTCACGAAAGGGCCTCTGGACCCGTGTTCCCCCTGCCCTTTCTCACTGAGGGCCCACGAGGGTGCGGTCTGGGCGTGAAATCTGCAGCAGCCCGTCACACCCGAGGGCAGGAGCCCAGACATTTCTAGGTGTGGTCCATGAGGTCTGGCAGCAGAGAGGGCCTGGACATCTTACCCTGCGTGGGCAGGGTCTGCTGTCTCCCCTCCGCACCTGCTTCTGCCCCGGCTCTGCGGTCCCTGCCCACCGTGGCTCGCCACGTTAGAAGAACACATCTCCCCTGTGTCTCTGCGAGCTCCCCGGATCCTCTGCTGAGGGAGCCCAGGACTTTAATGCAAGAAAAGTCTAAACCCACAAGAAATCGCAGCCCTGCACCCCTCCCCCACCCGTCTGGGGTCACTTCTCCCCGGGCCCCCTTCAAGCCCCGATCACGCACCGCTGCGCCCGCCGGCAGGTGCCACGCACGCCCGCCAGTCTGGAGCCAGGGCCGCCGCCTCCCCACGGACCAGCGCACCTGATCTTTAAACCCCAAACAGGTGCAGGGGCTGCACACGGCAGCTGTGCGTCCTGGGGTGGCTTCCTGCCCTCCCCCCGGCTCGCCCTCCCCTTCACCCCTTCCGCAGTAGCACGCGGACCAGCTGTGTTCACCTAAAAGCACTTCAGAGGGTAGAGAAAATGGAGCGGGCCCACCCACATCACAGAGTGGAAGTCGGGGACAGTGCCTCCCCGGGGCTCTCGGTCAGGGTCTTTGGGGCCAGGGAGGGGCTGGGCCAGGAGGGGCTTCAGGCCCCGCTGAGGCCAGACTTTCTGGTTTTCCAAGGGGGGACGGGAAGCCCTACTCGTCCAGGAAGCGGGTCAACGTCTACTCGGAGGCAACTAACTTGAAACCTTTCAGGCGCCGGGTGTGAGGCCGACCCTGAGCCTTACTCAGACCCAAGACCACCTGTTGGCGGCTTCTGGTTTACGCTGTAGATTTCTAACCCCCGGATTATAGAACCACGGACTTTTTGTTTAAAGCTCGATCCACAGGCCAGTTCTCTTCACAGCAGGCGGAAGCGGCCCTTTCCGAAACCCTTCCCAGGCACGCGTACTCACGGGGATTCTCAAGGCCCCTGTGAAGCTGATGGCGGCCATGCTGCCCCCGCCGTCGGCCGGGAGGACGACGACGTGGCTCTGATGGACCGGGTGCTTTCCATCTGACAGCAGTAGGCACTGGATCTCGGGGTCCTGGCGGTGCAGCCCGTTGGGAAGAAAAGAGACAAGAGGGGTTAGCAGGCACCCGGCTGAAGCGAGGCCGCGAGTCCTAGGGCAGCCGCTGCCCCGCCAGGTCTCGGGGGCGGCCTTTACAAAACGCTACAAACATACAAAATCCTTGGGCCCAGCAATCTAGGATTCTGCCCGTGAAAGACAGTTGGAAAGGCGGAAAAATATGATACGGTGAACGCCACGCCCCCGTTGGGAGAAACGGGTAAAGCGCATCCACGAAAACAACATAATCTGGCAGCAGCGGTAAAAACAAACCAACAGCTTGTGAGGTTTTGACGCTTATGTCACACTGAGTAACAAAACATTCCGAACTGCATTTTCATTATGATCTTAAGGAACACTGAACACATACCTATTTTTCTCTATCGGGGTAACTGGCGGGATCTAATGATGGGGGAAGAGCAGCTAACTTCTAAGCTGACAACGGTTACTGCCGGGTGACAGAATTGCATGTAATTTCTAGGGAGGGGTCAAAAACTCTTCACACGGCCCTGTGTTTTCTAAGGAGCTCACACTGGACGCAGGCGTGTTACCAGAAATTGCATTATTTTAAAATTCACAAACCGCTTCCAATATCCTGTGAATCCCGCTTCCGGACATTCCTGCAGGACAAAGTGTGCCTTCACGAAAGCAAAGAGCAGTGCTCCCCCGTTCGGGGATGGGGGCCCAGCCAGGGCCGGGATGACCTAATGACACTCTTCATGAGTGAACCACGAACTGCAAAGACTTCCAAAGCAGTGTTTCTGTGCATGAACACTTTCCACAAAGTCGAACGGTTTTGTCGCGTTTCCCTCGCTATAACCTGTGCAAGTTGGATATTCGGGATTCTCTTCCAGTGAAACACAGAAACTGGGAGACCGGGGGTGGGGGGTGGGGGTGGGGGTGGGGACAGTCCCCGTGGGGGACAGTCCGACGTCCGCCAGGAGCCCCGCGCCTCGCCCTCGGCCCTTCGCCTCGGGACGGCCCAAGATCCACACCTCCGGGAGGCTGGCTTCCGGCCCCGCGCGGCCTGGGGACGAACGCACTCACGTGTAAGCGTACAATCTGATGTTTCCGACTGGGGATGACAACCCCCGGTGTGACCGCACATCTTCCCAACCACAGTCCCACAACAGCATATGGACACAGAAGACTTCCGTCTGAGTCTGTGCTGAATACACGTTTCTCTCCTGAATGATGCTGGCTGTCCAGTTTAGGAGACCACATCAATAGCAACCACACGCTGCAGACTCGGGGCTCGGAGGGGCTCCAGCGCTCAGGCTCTTCCCCAGGCCAGTCACCGCAATCTCGGGGGGCAGGCCCCGGGTGAGTCGGTGTGCAGTCAAGGCCGAAAGCTGGACAGGTTTTGTTTCGTTGTTGTTTTTTTTTTTAATTCTGAATTTTCAGGTGTGGATTATACACACAGGAATCAGTCCCGGCGTGTGTGGTATCACCAATTTCATGAAGACTCTCCCCAAACCTATACAATCTCATATATCTCATTAAACTGCTTCTTCCTCTGAAATTAAAAAAATGCGTATTTATTTTTGAGAGAGAGACAGAGCACGAGCGGGGGAGGGTAGAGAGACAGAGGGAGACACCGAATCCGAAGCAGGCTCCAGGCTCCGAGCTGTCAGCACACAGCTCGATGTGGGGCTCGAACTCACGGACCCTGAGATCATGACCTGAGCCGAAGTCGGACGCTTCACCGACTGAGCCACCCGGGTGCCCCGAAACTGCTTCTTTGAATAAAAGATGTAAAACACTTGCTAACGAATGAAGACTCTAAATTAGAAAATGTATGAGAAAAATTTTATAGGAGAAAATAAAGATTTTCAGATAAGTTAATACCTATGTGTAGCTGTCGATACAGTTACTATACTCTCTTAATAAGATGCTATATGTAAAATTTTAGCTCCAGTATCACGAACACAGTGTAATATCAGTTTCAGGTGTACAATGTGGTAACTCAACACTCCCACACAACACTTGGTGCTCATCACAGTAAGTGTCCTCGTTAATCCCATCACCGGTTTCCCCCATCCCCCCACTCCCATCCCCCTCCCCTCTGGTGACCATCAGTTTGTTCTCTACAGTTAAGAGTCTGTTTCTTGGGGCGCCTGGGTGGCGCAGTCGGTTAAGCGTCCGACTTCAGCCAGGTCACGATCTCGCGGTCCGTGAGTTCGAGCCCCGAGTCGGGCTCTGGGCTGATGGCTCGGAGCCTGGAGCCTGTTTCCGATTCTGTGTCTCCCTCTCTCTGCCCCTCCCCCGTTCATGCTCTGTCTCTCTCTGTCCCAAAAATAAATAAATAAAAAAAAAAAAAAAAAAAAAAAAAGAGTCTGTTTCTTGGGGTGCCTGGGCGGCTCAGTCGGTTAAGCATCTGACTCTTTTTTTAATTTTATTTTTGAGAGAGAGAGAGAGAGAGAGAGAATGAATCCCAGGCACCCTAAGCAACTGACGATTGATCTCACGGTCGTGAGTTCAAGCTCCACCCTGGGTTCCACACGGGGCTCCATGCCGGGTGTGGAGCCTGTTTAAAAATAAAAAAAAGTCCGTTTTTTGGTTTGTCTTTCTGTTTTTTTCCCTTTGCTCATTTGTTTTGTTTCTTAAATTCTACATATGAGTGAAATCCTATGGTATCCGTCTTTCTCTGACCGACTTCTTTCTCTTAGTATAATACTCTCTAGCTCCATCCACAATATTGCAAATGGCAAGATTTCACCCTTTTCTATGGCTGAGTAACATTCCGTTGTATATAATACACCGCATCTTCTTTATCCATTCTTCAGTTCGTGGACACTTAGGCTGCGCCCATATCTTGGCTGTTGTAAATAATGCTGCTATACACATAGGGGTGCATATATCCTTTTGAATTAGTGTTTTTGGATTTTTTGGGTAAATGCCCAGTAGTGTGATTGCTGAGTCACAGGGTAGGTAGTTCTAGTCTGAACTTTTTGAGGAAGTGCCATAACGCTGTTCCAGAGCGGCTGCACCAGTTTGCATTCCCACCAACAGTGCACGGAGGTTCCTTTTTCTCCACCTTGGCCAGCGCCTGTTGTTTCTTGTGTTGATTTCACAGGTTCCGACAGATGTGAGGCGATATCACGTTGTAGGTTTGATTTGCACTTCCTCCATGATTAGTAATGTTGAGCATCTGTTCGTGTGTCTGTTGGCCATCTGGATGTCTTCTTTCTGTCTGTTCATATCTTCTGCCCATTTTTTAATTGGATTATTTGTTTTTTAGGTGTTAAGCTGTATAAGTTCTTTATATATTTTAGATACTAATCCTTTCTCAGGTATGTCATTTGCAAATATCTTCTCCCATTCGGTAGGTTGCCTTTTGGTTTTGACGGTTTCCTTTGCTGTGCAGAAGCTTCTTCTTGATGAAATCGCAATGGTTTATTTTCACTTATGTTTCCCTTGCCTCCGGAGACACAGCTAGAAAGGAGTTGCTGTGGCCAATATTAGGGACATTACCGCCTGTGTTCTCTTCTAGCATTTTTATCGTTTCAGGTCTAGGCCAGGTGTTCTGTAAACACGAAAACAGACTCACCAGTGGATGAGATTCAGCCAGATAAAGAGAAAACATAGAGGGAACAGACCCTGCTCAGCCAAGAGAAGAGCGCCTCTAACTCAGAGCAGGAATTGGACACAGAAACCCGCCTGGTCACAGCCCTTCCTGGTTCCGTAAAGCGTGTCTGGATTGCCCGCTGGGCTGGAGAAGTCTTGGATCCAGCCCCTCAGCTCTTTATCTAAGCAAGCTTGGTCTTTGTTGGGAAGGGCCTCCTGCCCACACCCACTCATCTTTAGGCACAGCCTGGGGGCTCCTACCTACCAAATTCCAGTCCTTGGCAGTGTCTGGAGGAGACAGGGAAAAAGGGAAGTCCTGGTGGGTTTTGTAAGACAAATCAGGGGGTGGGGCACCTGAGTGGTTCAGTCCCTTGAGCGTCTGACTCTTGATTTTGGCTCAGGTTTTAATTCCAGGGTTGTGGGATCGAGGCCCAAGCGGGGCCCCTCACTGAGCATGAAAGCCTGCTCGAAAGTCTCTCTCTCTCTCTCTCTCTGCTCTTCCCCTGCTTGTGCTCTCTCTCTCTCTCTCAATGTAAAAAACAGAAACAAAAACAAAAAGACCCCACAACAAACAGGGGAGGAAATCTGCCTCCTCCTTATAGAGCCAGAGACCCACCGGGCGGATCGGACATGGGAAGCCGGGCACCAAGAGCCCCAGGGGATCTGACGGCACCGGCAGGGGCAGAGCTTCCTCAGCCAAGGCAGCCCACTCCTACGCTCAGGACTCAGAGGACAAAAGGGCTCCATGGGATGAACACAGACGCGCACACACGGCGGGCGGAGGGGAAGCGTGCAATCCTGCCCCGACGGAAACCCAAGCCCACGGCACGCCCTGTGCTGCCCGCAGCCACACCGAGGAAGGTCTCCCCCAGAGAGCGTGGATTCCCACCGGTGCGCCACGTGGAATCACCTTTGGCATTAAAACGCCCACTCATTCTGTGTCTCCCTCTCTCTCTGCCCCTCCCCCGTTCATGCTCTGTCTCTCTCTGTCCCAAAAATAAATTTAAAAAAAAAAAAAAAAAAAAAAAAGGGGCGCCTGGGTGGCGCAGTCGGTTAAGCGTCCGACTTCAGCCAGGTCACGATCTCACGGTCCGTGAGTTCGAGCCCCGCGTCAGGCTCTGGGCTGATGGCTCGGAGCCTGGAGCCTATTTCCGATTCTGTGTCTCCCTCTCTCTCTGCCCCTCCCCCGTTCATGCTCTGTCTCTCTCTGTCCCAAAAATAAATTTAAAAAAAAATAAAAATAAAAAAAAAAAAAAATAAAACGCCCACTCAGCGCTAAGCGTTGGCTGAGCCCCGGACGGCCAGAAAGACCCTCAGAGAAGGCGAGGATGACGGTGACGTGGGCCGCCAAGGGTGACAAATTCCCACCAGCCAGCCACAAGCCGAGCATCACAAAGACCCACATGGAAGAGGGTCCACCTGGCTCGTGATGCCGGAGCCTCTCCCTCTTTGTTCGAACTCGCCTCCCCACGCCCCCCTGGCTTCACGTCTTTTCTCGCCAAGTTGCTAAGAATCACGTGTGGCCCAGACGCCACGGTGATGAAGGTGATGAGGGGGTGGGCGCTGCTCAACTCTGGGCCCCGCGGATCCGAGCTCGGTCACTCCGGGAGAGGGGACAACAGGGTGTCCTGCCAAACTGGAGGGACATCCTGCCTGGTGACCCAAGAGCCCCCCCCCCCCCCCAACTTCAGTGGGTGCCGCGTAAGGGACATGGGACCAAAATCTGCCCGGTCACGGGCACATCAAGGCCAGCCTGCGGTGTGGCCGGGCCTGAAAAGACCCGCCAGGGCCTCTAAACATGCCACTGTCTCTCTGGTGACATGTTGGTCAACGGAAGGCAAGAGGGAAGTTACGCTCAGAAGACGTGGTTAGCCGTACCGGGTGGCACGCTGCCAGAACACGCGGCCTGGGGGTCTCGCCTCAGAGGAAAAGGTGAGTCTTCAGTAACAGCCAGAGGGGAGTCACAGCCATTTGGACATCGATTCACATCTGGTGGTGTGGACCGACTATATGTGTTCCTCCCAAATTCCTGTGTGGGACCCCAAGCCCCGAGTGGTGGGCAGAGAGGTCACGATGGGATCAGCGCCTTGTGAGAAGAGGCCCCGGGAGCCCGCGTCTCTCCCTGTGCTCTGTCTCTGAGCATCCAGGGAGAAGGCAGGCGTCTGCGAGACCCCAGACCTGCCGGTGCCTTGATCCTGGACTTCCAGCCTCCAGAAACAACTGTTTGAAATGCGAGGGAAAAATGCGCGTCGTTCAAGCCGCCCAGTCCGCGGTATTCTTGTTCCGGCGGCCCAAACCAACACACCCAATTGTTGACAAGCACACTCAGCAGAGAGTAGAGAGTTTACAGGACTCCAGCGGCATTTCCCCCAACTCCGAGAACCAAGGCGTGCAAGACATCATTTTTCCCTTTTCCATTATTTCAGCCACCACAAATAAATTTCCTTAGGCAGTAAAGAAAAAAAAAGTAAGAAGCCCACGTGGAGCATGTATCCTTCTAGCTGTTTGATTGAAAAAGAAAACAGTTTGTTATTTCAATGACTAAAACGAATCCAAAATGCCCCTGTGGCTCAGTGTGGTCAGTGAAGCGGAGCCATACGAGAAAGTTCTTGGCAGTATCCTGGAGGGAGGAGGCCCACCGGCTGCACCGAGGCTTCCCTTCTGAGGAGGACCAGGCAGGCAGCTGAGCACTCGGTGCCTCAGTTTCCTCCTCTGTAACACGGGAGCGGCAGTGCAGAGGGCTAGGAGATGATTTTACGTTATCTCTTGGGCCCACCTCACTCGCCAGCCCTCCCTGTGTGGCCCCTGAACCCCCTGGCCCAGGTCCGCTCAGGCCCGCCCCCCTTCACGGCTCTGTCCACGCCCCCTGCTTAGGGATGGCTCCCCACACGAGGCCTGAACCAGCGCCCGCTCACCCGTCTCGGCGGGCACTGTGCCTGGCATTTAGCTGCTGCAGGAAACTGCTGGTTTCCCCTCTGTCCCCCACCCGCCCCCCCAGAACGTGAGTCCACGGGAGCAGCGGGGACGGTGTGACTGCCGCTCAGGGTGTGGCCTGACGCGGAGCACGCCTGGGACACGGAACGCTGAGCACAGCCGTTGAATGAGGGCATCGCTTCCGAATTTGATTACAGACTTAAAGTAAGTCCAGCCTGCTGCCCAAAGAAATCGCGCAGGGGCAGGCTCAGGTCTCATGCAGGAAACGCGAGGCCCAAGTCTGTCACCGAGGCAGGGCTCGGATTTCCGCAAAGCGGCGGGGGCTCGTTCGACTCACCAGGGGCTTGTTCTCGTTGTCCACGAAGACTTGCTTCTGCAGCCTGAATCTGTGTGCGCCGTTCTCGTGGCCCCTCGAATGCTGGGTCAGAAGAGCAGAGCGTTACAGCGGTTCCCGAATGGACAGCGGCGACAGCAGTGGCCACCCCAGAGCAAGGGCCACCGTGCAACACGTCCCAGGACAGGCGCCGGGGGGAGCAAGACACACGACTAAGATAAAGCAACAGGTAATCGGGGGCTCTGGACCCTCAGACAAAAGACGTGGAAGGATCTTTCTTGACGAATACGCAAAGACTGAGGGATAAGGAAACGTAAAAATGCTGATTACGGCAAACTAATTGTCCTTACTGGCTTTGACAGTTTTCAGTGACGGACGGACAGGCCTGTAGAAACGATACAGGGCAGTGTCCTTCTCTAATGAGTGTGGAACAGAGGCCCTGCCGGGGTCAGCAGCGCAATTCAGGGCAGGGCGTTTTCACGGACACTAGTCACTGCACAACCAAAAACCGATCCTTACGAGCTTTGAGACGGAAATTCATGCTCGCGGCAGGAAAATGGCTTTTAAAATGTTTTACAATATCAACTCTAGTTTTTTTTTTAACGTGTTAACCTTCCTGAAGGTCGTGATTTTCAAAATCGGGTTTGTTTTCATTCAATAAGGCACCGGAACCCCTCTTTTCAGATTGTGCTTAAAGGCTCCAAGTATTAACAAGAAGGAGTCTCTGGCTCCCTCTCTTGCACGGTGGCGGGCGCTGTCCGGGAGCAGCGGGCCTTGGCCGTGAGCGAGAGGAGCTCCTGTCTGCGCGGTCACCTCCCACTGGGGAGACCAGCGGCAAGGGGTAAACGAGATGTACTGGGTAAAGCCGGGTAGAGTAGGAGGCGGTTAATCAAGTCAGTGATGTGCCCTGACTTCCCAGGCAAAGCGTGAAACACGGGTTTGGGAGGAGCAAGGGCGCAGTGTTTGAGGAAACTGATGAGCAGTGGCTCGGAGGGGAGAGGACGGTGCCGGGGGCCAGCCTGGTGGACGTGACGTCCCAGGAGCTGGCCTGCCCACAGCGGGGACAGCGGTTCCCCGACTGAGACGGGGACAGCCGGAGCCCGGCTGTTTATGGGGTGGGGTGGAGAGATCGCTGGGTCGTGGCTCGTCTGAGACGCCTCTACGGGGGTGGCAGGCGGGCAGTGCCCTGTGTGACCGTGGTGCTCGGGGAGAGGCCCCGCTGACAGTGTGGAGAGGACTCCACACTGGCGCACAGGGGGTGCCGAGGCAGGGCCCGAACGTATCTCCAGCGGTGAGAGCACAGAGGACGGGGGAAGGAAGAGCCTGGGGTGCTGGCGCATCTGAGGCTGCGGGGACCCTGGCGGGCTGTTTCGACGGCCCAGCGTGGGCCGGGGGGAAGGCAGGAGGCATGCACGTGAAGTCAGCGAGGGTGGCCCGCGGGGACTGCTCCACGGTCAGCGGGGAACTGGGCGTAAGGGCCACAGGGGCTCCGCCCGGGGAAGGGACACCACCTGCCGGGCGCGGCAGAGGAGCAGGGGCCCGGCCTCAGGTCAGCCTCTTGGGGGGACGTCCCGGCCCGGACTGCTCCAAACTTCTTGTCTGGGGGTCTGTCGCCACGGTCATGACTAGCCCTCTCCTAGCACTGCCAGTACTTCGAGGGTGGGACCCTGTCCACACTTGGCTACCCACTGACAACCGCACAGACCAGCCAGACTGGAGGCGGTCGGCAGACACCTAGCCGACAAGCACACGGTCCTGGCAGACTCGAGGAGGAGAGAGGGAGTCCTTACCGCCACCAGGGAGGAAGAGCAGGCGATGTCCTTGGGATCTGAAACAGCAAACAGAACGACGTGTGAACCCAGGCCTGAGAGCTTCCACCGCAACGAGCCATCCGATACTTGAGCAAACGGAAGGGAAAGACGGCTGCCCGGCAGGGTGAGGCCGCAGCTGGTCGACCCGCCAGGCCGCCCCACGCCCCCTCTTTCCGTCCCCGGGACCGCATGCTCCCCCACGCCCCCTCTTTCCGTCCCCGGGACCGCATGCTCCCCCACGCCCCCTCTTTCCGTCCCCGGGACCGCATGCTCCCCCACGCCCCCTCTTTCCTTCCCCGGGACCGCATGCTCCCCCAGTGCCTGCAGCATGGCAGAGGGAGCCACCGGCAAAGGGAGACCGCCACACGTGTGAAAACGTGGGACATATAAAAATAAGCAGAGCACATGTGTGCTACGATGACAGGCCATGGAAAACGCATGTAAGGACAGGAATCAGAAGGAACTGTAGAGGTGGGACAAGCCTCTTTGGAGCAGCTGGTCACTTTCAACATATGTGATGGGCTCGTTAACATTACGGAATGAATTACAAATAAAAGTTAGTGGGGACCAAACATCTATCGTGATACAGAGCAAAATGCCTTTTATCGAAACGCGAAGAAGGAAGGACAGGTGCAAAGCCACAGAGCCGACAGCCAGACTCACAGCCTCCAGGAGCTGGGGGACGCGGACCCCCTGCTTCGGAAGCCAGACGGCCGCCCTAACGGGATACACAGGTCCCTTGCTTCGGAACGGCTTTGAAACCCAGATGGCCGCCAGGACCCCCTGCTTTGGAAGCCAGACACCGCCTTAAACAGCCCGGCCCTTCCTCCTACCCACAATCCGGGTCTTTTTGTAACTTTTGGTGAAACAGCTTCACTGCCTTGAGACACAAAGAGCGACGGGGCTTTCAACTTCCCACAGCTGAGTTCCCTCTGGGGACACGGGGGTGACAGCCACGGGGGGCCCCACCAGACTGAACACACATTCTGCTGGACCAGCAGCTCTTCCACGCCCGCCGTGTGTGGCCGCTTGGCACTGGCGGTCCCGGTGGCACACCTGAGATGTGCCGTCACTGCTTACAGTGATGTCGGCGGTGCGCAGGTGGCTTTCCCCAGGGAGGCCCCTGTGAGGTCCCCAAGGGTCAGTCAGGGGGTCGCCACTCCTCATGAGGCTCGGCCAGCCCCCACGATACAGCCTTCACTGTACGGGGCGTCAGCACAAAGGACGCTCGGATGGGACACGCCAGAGAGCGGCTTCCCAGGCCGACCCAGAGGGGACCGAGAACGGGGGACCGGGAGGGACCCCGGTCACGAGAAGGGTGGGGAGGGAGCGGAGAGAAACCAGCAAGGTGCACGTCGACTGGCCTCCGTGTTGAGGGCTCTGCCGGCAGCATCGCCCGTCCCGACAGCTGGCCGTCATCACCGTGCACACGGAGCCTCCCGGTCACGGGGACAGAACACGGTCCCCCCCTCCCCCGGCAGAAAGGCCCCAGTTTTGTTCTGCTGTGGGGGAGGGCAAGCAGCCTCCTTTAGGCTGACGTGCCCTGCGTCCACGTGGACCCGGGCTGACGGGGGACATGCGAAGACGGGCCTCAGGCGCGAGAGGCCGGCCGGGGCCCGGGCGAGGAGAACGGGAAGGGTCTGAGCCTGCACGCCGGGTTCTCTCTGCCCGCGCCAGCTCAAGCGTGGCGCCTGGGGTCCCGGCACCAGGGAATGTCAGGGGACCACAGAAGCACCTCGTCCCACCAGGCCGGCTAGAGGCGCTGCCTCCAGAGGAAAGTCAGCGGTCAGCACACGGGAGTGCCCGTCAGAGCCGCGCGCACAGAGGCCCCCCGACCACGGCTGCGGGGAGACGGGGTGCATGGCGGGGGCAGGGGGCTTCCCCAGACAGGGCGGCATAGAGTAGAGAGGCCCACTTGGGGGCCGGGGGGGCTGTACTGCGGGATGAGGTCCCCTGCCGACAGGTACGGATGGCAAGTCTGGCCCGTGTGCCGGAGCGATGGGGTCACGAGCCCTGTCGACCTCCTCCCGGCTCCCGTCGGGGGCCTCCCCGGGGGCTCCAACATCCCCGGCAGGAAAGAGAAGGGCCTGCGGGGAGAGGGGGGCCGGAGGCAGGGCGAGGAGGGGTGGAGGCCGCCTCACACGCGCGGCGAGGGCGGGAAGGGGGGCTGCGGTCAGGGGAGTGCGCGTCCCACGAGCAAAGCCAGTCTTTCACTTCACCGGGAGAAAGGGGCTCACGTAACGGAGCGACGGTGGCAGAGAAGACACCCACGTGTGGCGTCTCTCAGACGCTTTCTAAGAGAAGAGTTCCCACAGCCCAACAGATAATCTCTCAACTCCCTGGGTCCTAGGGAAGCCCGGTTTGACAAACAGACTTAAGAAAAACCTACACTCTCTGTTGCAGGAAGACGTCTCTCAAATGCATATTGTCTCTGTGACAGAAGACAGCGTTTACAACAGACAGAGTTTGGTTTGTTTAATTATCACCTAAATGGCAAAAAAAACCTTTTGAACTGTACCCACGAGCACACGTCCCAGGGACCTAAGGGGTCTGTGGCCAAAGTGCGAGAAAGTCTGAATGGGTGAGCAGGCGCCTGTTACACCCCAACCTCACCGTCTACCGTGTGACCTTGGGCAGGGCACCCACGGCCCTGGAGGTCCACGCGACTATGCCTGCAGCGAGCCCGGCACGGTGCCGGGGACACAGGAGGCACCTGCTGTACGGTGACACAGAATGGTGACACAAGAAGGGCCACTAATTACTCAGAGGACCTGAAAGATGACTCAAGTCCAGGGCACAGAACAGGGTAAGCCTCGTCCGAAGGCAGTGCTGGGCGAGGCGGGGTGAGGGCGGGGACCAGGTGACTGATCTGGCTCCGGGGGCAGGGGGGAAGGAGGGGCAGGTTCCCTGAGAAACCTGCCCCAGACCGTAAAGGGTGTGGGAGCAGGAGGGCGGGTGTGGGGAGGGAGCCGCGGAGGGGAGGCACAGGGGCTCGGCCGAGGGCCCGGGTCGCCTGTGGCGAGGGCGCAAAACCGCCTGGACGGGGCCGGGGACACGGGCTCCGAGTCCAGGCCTCCGTCGCACAGCACCACCCTGCCCGGGGTGCCTCAGGGCTCCCCCGTGGTCAGCACGTGGCCTTTCTCCTCAGGTCAAGGACAAGCCAGGAGCAGGAGAACGAAGTGCAGGTCTGCGGGTGTGCGTCTGTCCCCGGGGATCTGTAAGCCTCCGGACAACTTCCTGGGCAGGGTCCCTGGCCTCACGGCTCGGCAGGGCCGGGAAAGCACCTCGGGGGTCACCGCAGGCGCGGGACGGAGAGGGGGGCCCCGACCAGGGCTGGTGGGAGGGCAGCTCCAGGAGAGCCCTGCGTGGACCCTCTCTGCCTTGTCCCGCCCCCTCGGAAGACACAGGAGCGGTGGCTCCGTGGGAAGGGGGCTCTCGTTTTCCTACGGAGGACGAACCACAGCTTCCTTGTTCTTGGAAATCCTGTCCCGAGTGGGGGACGAGGCCCCGCCCGGGAAAACCGACCCGAACGGTGCTACGATCCCGGCCGGGCTGGCGGATTAATCGCTCCTGCCACACACCCCATTCCGTGTCACATTTCCTCTTTCC